>NC_060268.1:68545473-68845473 GCF_021613505.1 Equus quagga
ACAAAGAGAACAGATTAGTGGCTACCAGGGGAGAGGTGGGGTGGGGGGTGGGCACAAAGGGTGAAGGGGTGCACCTACAACACGACTGACAAACATTAATGTACAACTGAAATTTCATAAGATTGTAACCTATCATTAACTCAATTAAAAAAAAAACATGCTGAGGCAGCGTCCCACATAGAAGAACTAGAATGACCTACAACTAGGATATACAACTATGTACTGGAGCTTTGGGGAGAAAAAAGAGGAAAATTGGCAACAGATGTTAGCTCAGGGCCAATCTTCCTCACTAAAAAAAAAAAAAAGCCCGTCTTAAAAAAATAAAGTAAAAAATAAATTAACTTCTCCAAGGTCACAAAACAACTGAGGGGAAAGAACCAGGAGTCAAACCTCAGCAGTTTGGGCCCAGGACTCATGTTCTTTGACATCCACTGAATCAGCTTGTAAGCTGTTTCTCATCTGTTCTACTCTTTTCTCTGTTCCTGGAAAAGTGTTTCTCAAGCTACATAATTCTCTCCACAATTAATGCGGTGTCTTTGTCATGTTTGATGACACTAAAAACAATAATGCTTCCCATTGTGTTTCAGTACTTTCCAATGATAGACAAACTTTTTAAGAGCTTGATACACTGTGCGAGGAAAATATCTGAACAAAAAGTCTTCTGTATTTCTGTCAGTAGAAGCACAGTTGTGAAGGGCAGCATAATATGCATTTTCTCTGCCAAGAAACTGGCATAATCATTTTCTGCATCTTTAAAGCCCTGACTCCATTAAGGCTTTTTAACTGGTACTGAGTGATACACCACGTGGAAGGATTATCCATATCCCTCCCCTCGCGCCTCTTCATATCATCTTTTATCAAGTAACTGTTAAAGTTCCTCAGTTTCCATAAACATTTGGAATAATCAGTGTATTCTCGGCTTTGTAAAAATGCAGAGACTATTTTTTAGGAAATACACTAAATTATTAACAGTAGTTATCTCCAGGTTGTAGCTTAAAAGAATTTTTTTTTGGTATTCTCAAATTTTCTACAGTGAATATATGGCACCTTTCAAATCATACAACTTAAAAATCAGCTTAGAGTATGTAATCAAATAATTGCAATTATGTCAAAACATGTATATAGTAAAAGACTGGAAGAAATTGTTAATAGTTTTTTTTTTTCGGATGTACAGCAATGAGTTTTTTTTCCTCCTCTACTTTTTGTGAATTTTCTATTTTTCTGTAATGATCATCATGTCAGTCAAGATTCTTGATTATAAATAACGGAAATTGATTTCAGCCAACTTGAGCAGAAAAGGATTTATTGTAAGAACATTAGGTAGTTCCCAGCATCTTTAGGAATGCTGGAAGCTGAGGAAGGCTTAGCAGGAGAGAGCTCAGCCAGGGTCAAATCAAGGTCAATGGTTTGGTTAGCCGGCTGCTGCTGACGCTACCACCCAGGCACTCACAGCCATCACTGCCAGACTCCCAACGCCACACTGCCACTACAAACATTCTCTTGAACCATTCCTGTGTCTTTGTGTCACTCTCTCAAGGTTCAGATTTCTGGGTAGGATCATCTGACTCGCCAGCATCAGTCACGTGCCCCCACGCTAGCCGACTGAAGGCAGGGAGAAGGACTGTCTGGCTCTTGGCTGGGCTTCCTCCAGGAGTCATACAATGGAGAACCTTCCAAATAGGTAGGATGTTCAAAGGTAGGATAGCTCAAAAAAAGACAAATGTCCACTACAAGCAGATATTATTATGATTATCATTACAATGTCCCAAATTAGGCTGCAGAGCTGGTCTAATAAAGACACTAATTACCATAAGCAGGCATTGCTTTTACAATGGAAAGAAAAATAAACCTTTTCTTTTTTTTTAAAGATTGGCACCTGAGTTAACATGTGTTGCCAATCTTCTTCTTCTTCTTCTTTTTCCTTCCTTCTTCTTCTTCTCCCCAAAGCCCCCCAGTACGTAGCTGTATATTCTGGTTGTGAGTGCCTCTGGTTGTGCTGTGTGGGACGCAGCGTCAGCATGGCCTGATGAGCAGTGCCATGTCTGCGCTCAGGATCCGAACTGGCAAAACCCTGGGACGCAAAGTGGAGCATGTGAACTTAACCACTCAGCCATGGGGCCGGTCCCTAAACCTTTTCTTTTTTGGCAAAAGATAGACATTTTGTGTCACACAATGTGGATCAAAGTACATTTTACTTCACACAATGCAGATTAAAAAATAGGGTTTATTGGGGAAAGTTGTCAGCCAAGGATCAGTAAGAGAAGGCAGGAGTGCTCCATCCTCCCTCACCCCCAGACAATTGTGCAGCACAACACACAGCGGATCTGTGTTTCTGGGGAGGGACCTCAACCCCTCATTTGCTCTTTTTCTTATAGGTCCTGTTTTGCCAGTGGGGGTAAAATCAGACTGCTTGAGCACTAGGCAGCAGGAATTTAGAGTACCAGGAATTACGGGAGAAGGCCAATTTTCCAGAAAGGGGTCTCCCAGTGGGTGGAAAGGATCAGTGAGGGCGAGTGTGGGTCATGACACCCAGGTCTTGGCCTGGGCATGATGATGGATGGCTGTTCACTGAGTGAGGGAACACAGGCAGGGGAGTGGCAGGTGCAGGGGAACCGACAAATTCAGTTTGGGACACGCTGAGTCTGGAGCACATGTGAGTCACCCCCAGACAAGGTCAGGGCCCCCGTTATACACGCTCACAGCAGCCTGCATCTCTCATTTGTACTGTTTATCCCAGTTGCAGTTAGATCAATAATTGCATAATTAGTGTTGAAACTGTGCTGGGTGGTGAGCTCCCTGAGACCATGGCCCAGGTCTAACCACTTCACTGCTACAGCCCCCACACCTGGCATAGGGTCAGGCACAGAGTAGGCAACCAATAAATACACGTTGAATGAATTAATGAATCTACCTGGAGCTAAGCAGCAGGCGGTTGGATGTAGGGATAGGAAATTGAGAGAAAGGCCTGCGGTAAAGCTCTAGATTTAGGGGAGTTCCACACTTAGTAACTGAATCCAAGGCACTGAGTAAACTGGGTTACCCACCAGGCCCAGGAGGTTGAGAAAATCAAAGAGCCTAAGCCAGACTCTGAGAAACACCATCATCCAAGGGGAGCAAGGAAGAGGAGAGGTCAGAGAGGCAGGCAGAGAACTAAGAAAGAGTGGTGTTCTGAAAGCTGAGGGGAGGAGAGAGTTTTAAGCATGGAGAAGTCCGTGGAGTAAAATGCTGCTGAGAGGTCTTGTAAGATGAGAAACACCAATGCTTACAACGCACTTGTGTGCCAGGCACTGTTCTCACAGCTCTGAGTGCATTAACTCACTTAATTCTCCTCACATCCATGTGAGGTAGGTGTTATCATCATCTTGCCTTCACTAAGATGAGGATGCTGAGGCACAGAGAGGTCACCAAGCCAGTGAGTGGGAGGGCTCTATTTTGAACCCAGGCTATCTGGTCTGTGAGTCTGTGCTCTTCACCGTTATACATGCTGCCTCAGAGAAGGAGTGATAGATGGGTCACTGGTAACATTGGCAGGAGCAATTTCAGTGGCGCTGTGGCATGAAGCCACATGGCAGTGACTGAAACCAACTTGCTTTACCTATACTCAGGTGTCTCTTTGCAAACGAAATTAGATAATGCTTTACTAAAGCCCGCCCTATAGATGACATCCCTGACATTTGGGTCACCATGGTAATGGGTACTTAAATTGTTTTTCAGAAATCAGGAATGGAGGGTCAATTCCTTGTCCAATTCAGGCTGGTTAAGACCACTGACTCATCTACGGGGCCTGCACAAATGACCGATAGGTGGTCCTTTGACATCATGGGGCCAAAAACTCCACCCTCAGATCATGCTAATGCCTCCATTTTGTGAACATGCATCCTACGAAGAAGCACGAAGCTTGACTATGCTCACACAGATATCAATTCCTTGCCTCCCATGATGTATCCCCACACTTCAGACCACCCTCCCCCTTTATCCCATAAATATCCCTAATCTCCATTTTCGGGGAAGTGGATTTGAGATTTGTTCTCCTGTCTCCTTGCTTGGCTGCCTTGTGAATAAACCCTTTCTCTGCTGCAAACTTGTCATCTCAGTGATTGGCATATCATGTGGCAGGCAAAACTAACCTAGTTCAGTAACATGAATAAAAAAGTGAATTGGAAGCAAGAGAGTCAAGACCGGAAGTCCAGCCCTTCACTACAAAGAGTACTCCAGCTGCAACAACATCACCTGGAGCCTGTTAGACATGCAGAACCAGACCCTAGCCCAAGACTCTGCACTTTGACAAGCTCCTCAGGTGACTGGTTGTGCCTGAGTCTGAGAAGCGCTGGACTAGACGATCTTTCAGGAACTTGGAGAGGAGAGAGAGAGAAAGAAAAATGCATTGTTAAGTGAGAGATTTTTCATTTTAGGATGGAGAGACTTGAGCATGTTTATAAACTTAGAGCAGTGGTTTGCAACCCCAGCAGCAAATTTGAAGCACCTGGGGTGCTGTGAAAAAATGACTGATTCCCTGAGGCCCATCTGCAGAAAAATCTGTGGCCCAGATTATTCTAACGTGGGCTTGGGGCAGGTAGAGACCCACCCAAGGGTAAGGCACAAGTAAGGAAGGACAGGATAGAGGTGCAGGCTCCAGGGAATGACAAATGGATGAAGGCCTCCTCAGGGAGATGGGAAAGGATGGGACGAGGATGAATAAATACAAAGGAGATGTTTGGGGGAAGGAGGAAAGCAGTAACAGTAAAGCAGAGAGAGAGAAATTTGTAGAGGGTGGGGACCAGCAAGGAGATAGACACTTGAAGGGAATCATACCTGAGAGCCATCATTGATGGGTTAATTGATTTCTTAAATTTTAACTAGGATATGCACGGTGTGGCAAGAGAGGTACTTTAAAAACTTAAGTCAGATGGTGTTACTGGCTTGCTCAAAGCCTTGCAGTATCTTCTCATTGCACATGGCTTACTAGGCCATTGGTGATCTGGCCTTGCTAACTTCATTCTCTGCTCTCCACTGACCTCCTGCACACCAGGCTCTTCAGTGGTCCTTTTCCTACTGATCGTGTTCCTGCCTTGGGCCTTTGTACTTGCTATTCCTACCAATAGGCTGTTCTTCCTTCAAATATTCACATGATGGGGCCGGCCTGGTGGCGCAGTGGTTAAGTGCCCATGTTCCGCCTTGGCGGCCCGGGGTTCACCGGTTGGAATCCCGGGTGTGGACAAGGCACCGCTTGGCAAAGCCATGCTGTGGTAGGTGTCCCACATATACAGTAGAGGAAGATGGGCACGGGTGTTAGCTCAGGGCCAGTCTTCCTTAGCAAAAAAGAGGAGGATTGGCAGATGTTAGCTCAGGGCTAGTCTTCCTCAAAAATAAATAAAATAAAAATAAAAACAAATATTCACATGTCTGGTCCCTCACTTCAGTCCGGTCTCCTCCAATGTCCACTCCTCAGAGAGGACTTCCCTCATCACTCTCTATTCCCTTCCTCTGAACCGTTTTCTACCACTACGCAATATCATGTCATAAACCTACTTGTGTGTTTAAGATTTGCCTCCTCTACCAGAATGTAAGCTCCACGGAAGCAAGGATTTGTCTTGCTCACTGTGGAATACCCACCATGTAGAACAGTGAGGTACTGAGGTGGCGCTTGCGAAAAGTTTGATGTGTGAATAAATGGCTGCGGCAGCTTGTTGCAAATGAATAGGATGCTGAGATGAAAAGGTACTGCTGAAAGCGATTATTGCTGAAGGTGATCAGCCAGGGAGATTGTGGGAGAATGAGATGATTAAGGACAAGCAAACGGGCATATTTAAGGGCCCACCTGAAGAGGGAGCGCAGGATTGTAATGGTAGGAAAGACAGTAAAATTTCATGTGTGGCTGAGAGTGCGGTTTCTGCATAGGCCACCGAGCTTCTGTGTAGCCCTGGGAAAGTTTGTTAATCATTCTAACCCTGGGTTACCTCATCAGTAAAGTGAGGCTTATAACCACAGTACCTTCTGCCTAAGGTTGTGATGGGGGTTAAATAAGCTAATAGCGTAAACAGCCCAGTTCCAGGTTAGCTCTCACTAAGTGTTCATTACTATAATCAATCCGAGATTGGGGGAGAGTGTGAAATGTTGCAATGTAAGAAGATGCTTCTGTAATCGTTCTAAGTCTTGGTCCAAAATGCCCTACCCCCGAAAACTCTTGAGCCATTACTTTGCCCCCAAGCCACGCATCCACACACGTATGTCTCCGCCTTGCCAACCCCATCACCAGCTTTTTCTCATTTCTGATGACTCTTCCGAGAGCTAGCCTAGCGACTGGCACAATAAATTCTCCATAAATATGTACTGACATTCACTGCACTTCTCCCAAACAGCGCTTGGGTGGTACCTTGTCAGGAAAATCTCGATGTGGAACAGGAGAGACTGGCGTCTCCGACCTCCATAGGGGGAAATGGGCTAGGTAGAAAGACAGCGTTCTGCAGACTCTGAATCATCTATAAGGCTGGCGTAGTAAACGTAGTCAGTAGGAGGAGAGTGGCTTTGCTCCTCCGCAACTTCCCTAATAAGCCATCTGTATCCAAGGGCGGCCAGAGGCCAAGAAAAGGTGTTGAGCCGCCGGCTCCTTTAAGAGGCGTGGCCTCGCTGTAGCTGCCGCAGGAGTGATTGGCTGAAGCTGCCTCTCGGGGGTGGGACTTGGTTGCCAGGGAGAGGCGCGGGGGCCCCGGGGGCACTGCGGCGGCTGCGCGGAGGAGCGAGGTGCTTGCTGGGGCCGGGGCTGCGCGACGGCGCCGCGGGCTGCGGGCAGCGCCGCGCAGGCCGAGCAGTTCCCAGTTGGGAAGCGCTGTCGCCATTGCCGCCTCGCTCGGTGAGCGCCTCCGACTCGCCGAGCAGGGCCCCAGCGGGCCGCCGGCACCATGGGCCAGTGCGGCATCACCTCCTCCAAGACCGTGCTGGTGTTTCTCAACCTCATCTTCTGGGTGAGCGGGGCCCGCGGCGCGGCTGGGGGAGGCCTCGGCTCAGGCGCCCGCGGGGCCCGGGTAGGGGGCGACGGGGCCCTGCGGCGGAGGCGGGGGCGGAGGGAGCGCTTGGCCGCGGAGGCCGCTCCGCGAGGTCCATCCCGGGCGGGGACGCAGGTCCCGGGCGCCGCGGGCGGTGAGGGGAAGCCCTCGGGGGCTTCCGGCGACCTCGGCGCCCGGGCCCGCCGCCTGGCCGGTGCTTCCGTGCCAGGGGCTCCGCGCCGAGAGGCTGGGCCGAGCCCCCGGCCCTCCCTCTGGGGCACCCTGCTGGACGGAGAGCTCTCGTTGCACGTTCTTTCAGGGCGTCAGGCTGGAAATAGGATACTCCCCGAAGGGTCAGGCTCCGCTCTCTTTGTCAGGGCCCGGAGCCTCCGCAGCTCCAGGGGCCGTCCCGAGCCGCGGGAGCAAACGGTGCAGATCTGCGGGGTGCAGCCGACTCGCGCGCGAGGGACTCTGACTTAGAGCTCTTTGTGTACGGAGAGCTGGTTGGCTGGTCACCAGCCCTGGAAACTGGAAGGTTTCAGCTTGGGAAGCCAAACAGTCCTTTGACCAAGAAAACCAGTCTGTTTGCTTTGGTCGTCGGGGTGGGTAGCCTGAGGTCAGAAACCTTGGTTAGATATGATTCGGATGTCACAAGATTTTGAAAGAGCTGAGTTCACTTTTAATGAAAGCTGGCTTATGAATTTTTTTTGGACACGCCCCCAAAGAAAAGGGTGTGTATAACCACTTCGTCTTAGCTCAGGTCCTTGTCTCACTAGGGACTTTTGTCCTAATCTGTGCTGTTCGTATCACTTTCTCCACCCTCTAGTCCGTGTGGACCTTGCACCCGGATGCATCTTATTAAGCATGTCTTCCATCACATCACTTTGTTTTATTTAAAAAACAAAACTCCCAAAAGCCTCGGCAGTAAGATAAGGTTCAGCCTCCTTCTCCTGGTATTGCAACTAAGCCCTCAATCGCCTTTCCTTCCTCGTCGCTGGCTGTGTTTTTCAGCATTTGCTGCCCTGGCCAGACTTTTCTCCCCACAGTCCCCAGGACACTCCTTGAACGTCTCCACTTCCTATACTTATGTATGTTGAATGGGGATTCAACTTCTTCCCACACACATACCTAATTTGAAAAGAATCCTTTCCTTTTTACCACCTCCTCTCCCCCCAACAAAGCGTGAAGCTTTTCATTTCCTGACTGCTGTAGCCTAAAAGGATAATTATATATGATAAAGCACTTACTACACACAGGTATTGCCATAGAGTCTTTTAGGGTATTTATGGTGTGATGGAAAGAGTCCTGACTGATAGTACCTGTTCAAAATCACCCATGTGACGTTGGGGTTTCCATGATTTCTTTTTTTCCAATTAGAGCAGTGTTTCTCTTACTTTAGTTTGAGTTACAAGCCATTTTAAAAGGTAGAAGAATTTTCAGGGATCCCCAAAGGAAAAACACTCAATTAGATAATCAGATATTTAGGCGGAGACTTAGCTTGGTACCCTTTACAGTCCCTTGTGATTTTTATGGGCATAAGTGTTTGATTTGGGAAACTAATCTATGTACTATCAGGTGAATTCTAGGCAGTTCAAGCTCAGGGACTGAAATTGTTAAAGAACTGAAATATTGGAAATACAGGAGCCATTTTCTTTAAGTACTTACATTTTCATTTATTCTAAGATATCAGTTAATTCTAAGTGATTGCTCGTGAATCTTTGGAAATTATGTAAGTATATGTACTATTGGTACTTAGTGAAGAAGGTTACGTTGAACTTCAGTTGTGCGTTTCATATATGGCCGAGAGTAGTCATACTGTATAGTAAAAACGCCCTCTATCTAGTTTAGTAGAATAGTAAAACTTTTGTGAACTGTGATGAGGAAGTTAAGCAGACGTGCAGGGGAGAAAAATTGTGGCATAGAGCAGAATTAGTGCAGCACAACTGATGAAGAAACAGTGTTCCATGTGTCTCTCACCAAATGATTAGTTTAGGGACAAACTTGGAATCTGATGATGCTGGTAGTGATAACTACCATTCGAGTGGTTATTACACCCACGCACTGTGCTGAGCACTTTACATGGAGTATCATCACAGTAACCTCATCTGGCAGGGAGTGTTAATGCTGCTTTTCTGATGAGGACGTTAACATTTACTAAGTTAAAGTAGCACTCCCAGGGTATGGCAGAGCCTGCGTTCAAACCCTGATTGTCCGAGACTCTAGAGCCTGTGTGGTATTAGAGCAAAGTGTGATTTCAAAAGATTTGGAAAGGGGAAGGGACTCATTAGGTTACATTGCAGTCACTTTCTCTAAAACTTACAGATGCAATCTGTAAGTTTAGAACTTGTACCAGCATTTAAACTTCATTATTTAACTTGTGAGTTTAAAAAATTAGGTCATTATAAGGAAATACATAAAATAGATGTTAACTGGGGCCGAGTGGTTAAGTTCGCGCACTCCGCTGCAGGCGGCCCAGTGTTTCGTTGGTTCGAATCCTGGGCGCGGACATGTCACTGCTCATCAAACCACGCTGAGGCAGCGTCCCACATGCCACAACTAGAAGGACCCACAACAAAGAATATACAACTATGTACCAGGGGGCTTTGGGGAGAAAAAGGAAAAAATAAAATCTTTAAAAAAAAAATAGATGTTAACTGGTTCTCCCTGAGCATTTGTAATGCATTCTTCAGTTCTAAGAAGTGTATTCTTATATAGAGACCCTTCCCTTGTTTTAATGCCTTAAGGTATAAGTAGAAGAAACAAACATTCCCTACGTAGAGCATATCAAAGGTTTATCTAGATTCTCTCTGGCAACTTCAGCAAAGATTTTTTAACTCTGTTGCACTGGCTCTTCTCTGTGGGATGGTAATGGCTGATTGTTGATAGGTGTTAAAGTTTAATTGCTTTGGCAAGATCTTTAAACTACACCTTTTAATATCTTAATATCCAGGTTCACTTGGCAGTTTGTTCAATGAGCTGTGATGTGGAAATAGATATGTACTTGAAATACTTAGGCTTTGCACTAAATGATCCGACAGCCAAAATTGTTAACATTGACTTGGTCTAGATTATTTTGGACAGTGCAATCTAAGAAAGTTACTGTGGAAAGGCACAGACTAAAAGGGGAAACAATTGTTTCTAAAATTCTGAAGGTTGTCTTAATGGAAATTGAGAGTTCCTTACCAAATTTTAGAATATTAGGTCTTGTAGCTTGAAAGATAATTTTGGACAAGTGAAAGGATGTACAAGTTGGATCTCTGTTTTTTATGGAGTAGCATAGCTTTCAATGTAAGTGTTATAGTGCTAGACTCATTATAATTTCTGGGAGATGGTTAGGAGTGTTTGAGGTGCATGAGTAAATTTTGAAGGCTATTGGAACAGTCATTAGCCTCTTCCATAAACTGCGCTTTTGTACCAAGGTCAGATAGGATTCTTAATTCAGTGGGTCATTTGATCTGATTCAGGAGGCCTCTTCTAAAACAAGTTTAAATCAGTACTTTTATTTTCAGGTTTTTGTTCTCTGGTAAGTTAATTGAGTACTTGATCAAGTCCCATGTTATACAGATTACCTTTACTTTTCCTACCCTATGAGAAAAACCAGTGGGCTAGTATTTATTTTGCTCATGTGTGTTTTAGGCATTATAGGAACTGCAAGAGAAAGCTTTGTCCGTGCTTGCAGAATTTGTAGTCTGGCACGTCTACTTAGGCTGTTGTTTTTCATCAGTACGCGAGGCCATAGTAACACTAAAACGTCTGTGGAGGAGGAAGAACCACAAGAAAGTCAAACGCCTTGTAAAGCCTTTAAAACGACTTCAGAATGTGGCAGCTTCACTGATCATCGTTCTCTCATGAAACACCTATACAAATACTGTATTTGAAAGCCATGTATAACCGTTAAAATTTATCTTGTCTTTAAAAAAAAATACTTTTCACATCACACTTTCCTCTACGAATACGTATAATTCAGGGAAATTGCTTTGTTAAAAAAATATAACACAAATATTTAAGCACCTACTTTGTGCTTATATTATTGATAAAGTGGTGAAAAAGTGAAGCTCTCTGTTCTTACAGAACTAACTTTCTGGTGGAGCATGACAGACGACTGTAAATAAGCAAGAAAAATATCAGATAGTGATGTGTTATGTAAGGAATTAAAACAGGGTGATGTGACAGAGTGGTTGGGTGGCTGCTTTAGGTTGGCGAAGAAGGCTTCTCCAAGGAGGTAAAATTTAATCTGGAAGATAAGAAGGGGCAGATTTTGGGGTGATTTGGAGCAGATGGAGGCATTTAAGACAAGGAACACCTTATAGGCCCTGAGGCAAGAATGTACTTGGTATGTTCAAATTACCAAAAGAAGGTTTAACTATACCTTCATGCTTTTATTTAAAAAATAAAAATTTAAGGGGCGGGCCTGGTGGCACAGTGGTTAAGTGTGCAGGTTCTTCTTCACTGGCCCAGGGTTCGCCGGTTCTGATCCCGGGAGTGGACATGGCACTGCTTGGCAAGCCATGCTGTGGTAGGTGTCTCATATATAAAGTAAAGGCAGATGGGCCAGTCTTCCTCAGCAAAAAGGGGAGGATTTGCAGCAGTTAGCTCAGGGCTAATCTTCCAAATAAATAAATAAATAATTTATAGTGAAATATTTCAAGGAAAACCTCCTGTCACAAATCTCCATATACATATTTTGTATTTTCCAGCTCATACTACACATTTGAATTGGGAATAGGATACTTTTAAACGGAAACCTTCATCTAACATCCTGGAATTTGTTTCTCTACTTCCTGTGTTTCTATCATCATGAATGCCTACTCTGACAAAGAATATGCCATTGGAACGCACCTTCAGCTTACAGATTTTTTTTTCATGGTTGCTTTTCAGTTCACTGGAAGAAACAGTGAACAAACCCACAAACAGTGACAAAGCTAACTTTGTCAGTAAGCGAGTTATGGTACATAAGAGGAGACCTATTTCTTCTCTTTGACAGTTAAGAAAATGAACATTTCCAGTCTTACTGTATTCTCAGTCATTTGTCCACTGACCAAGTGCCTTGTGGCTCTGAGTAATCATTAACTGAAAGAACTCATAGCATTGGGAACTTGAAATCAGCCAGGTGACCATATTTGTGAAAGCTCTCATTAGCTGAAATTTAAGGCATAGGTTATTACCTTATTAGGATATTTATCATGCTTTGAAATATTTTAATGGATTTTATTCTATAAGGTTCAATTCAGGTTAGGATTTTTTTTTTCTTTGTTGAGGAAGATTCACCCTAAGCTAGCATCCCTGCCAATCTTCCTCTATTTTTTTTTCTAGTATGTGGGCCGTCAGGTTAGGATTTTAGCAGAAAATTTATTCCGTAAAATTTATACTTGCACCACCCAAGTGTACCCTAATAATTATTCATTCAGCTTGTTGAATATCTATGCTTTACTTGCTTCTGAGAAATGCAAAAAGACATAGTCCCTGCTGTCTAACAGCTCATGGGGAGAGGGGTCAGAAAGACAGGCAAAATCATCTGATACTTGATTGAATTTAATTTTTAATTGCACCTTCCCCCCAAAAAAGTCATACTCATGGACAGTCTCAAGTCTTCCTTTAAAAATATTATCATTCTCTTCTCGTTCCACTCTTCCTTAATAGTTTTGTAGTCAGTATATGAGAAAAATACTTTCATTTTATGTATTTGTTTTTGATTTACTAAAAAGAGTCCATAGTAAAAGCTATATTTTACATTGTTGCTGCTACTAATTAAACACATAACCCAAGCAGGGACAAACTCTCATATTATAAAGCTTAAGCACCTCAGGCTCCTGCAGTGGTAATTGGTTCTTTTTACAGTTAGAGTAGGGTGTGGAGAGAGAGGATCTCACAGAAAAATGTGTGTTTCAACTCTGTACTTCTCAGATGACTCCTGGAGCGCTACAATCTGAAAACAGCTGATTTCTATACTGTTAGAGTAATTTGGCTGTTGCAATTGGTTGATCTCCAGTTTTATTGTGACCTGAATTTTTGGGTCTTTCAACAGTAGGTATAAATTGTATTAAATAGAACAACTTTGTTAAGCTGGATAAACGGTGACTTTAAAAACTGAATACAGAAAAAATGAAAACAGGACAGAATTGTGGAACATGACCTTTGGCATCTTATCAGAGTAGTATCGGTTTAAAAGAGTTAAAATATTTCTTCTTTAAGAATAATGGCAATAATAATGACAGTGATGATAATGTTGGGAGATGGGGGTTATTGTCAAAACTTTACACCGCTCAAGTAGGACTTTATCTTTTTTTTCTACTTGCCTCCTTGACAGGTGAGACAGGTGATATTTATGGGAAAAAAAAGATAATGTGTACTGAAAGAATCAAAATTGTGTTAGATAATCAGAAAACATCTAAAGATGAGTCAAAGTCAACAGACCTGAGAAAAGTGATACTTGGGGGAGATTGGCAGGGACGCCTCAAATATTTGGGATTGAAGAGATGCCTGTTTTATGTTGGTGGTAAGAACAGATCTGGACATTCATTTGTGAGAGAACAGCAAGTTCTCAATTTCAGTTATAGTTTTAAATATTTACTTCTCTGATTATGCAAGTGATGTGTTTGCTTTTTTAAGGAGACACTAAAAAGTGTTTCAAAAAAACAAACTAACATCATCATAATTCTACCACCCAGAGTCAACCTATAGTAACATTTTGGTGTGTTTTTAAAATGGTTGTGTGTGATACATGTTTTTTTTTCCCCTAACACACTACAAACATGCTATTAAATTACACTTTAACAAAATGTTAAAGGGCTGTAATGTAAGTATATTTCTGGATGCCAGCGCTTGTGCTTTTGCTCCTATAATTTTGTTATAATAATTTGATGACCATGCCTTCTATGCAAATCTTTGTTTCCATCTGACTTCTTTTCTTAAGGATAGATTCCTAGAAGTGGAATTAGTAGGTACAGACATAAATGCCGAGGCTGATATATGTTGCCAGATTGCTTTCCAAATACTATTCTGTATTAATCTGTCCTCCAGCATGAGGGCCCTTCTGTCTGTACCCTTACACATCTTGGAATACTGCTTGCCTTTCTTATTAACCAATTTGTTAGGCAGAAAATGATATAATTGTTTTAATAGCTTCAGAAATTCTTGGTAAGAGTAGCTTTGATTTCTGAAAGAGGATTTGAAATCTTTGGAGTACTCTTTTTTTTCTTTTGCAGGCTTTTTTGGTGGGGAAGATTGGCCCTGAGCTAACATCTGTTGCCAATCCTCCTCTTTTTTTTCCCCTCCCCAAAGCTGCAGTATAAAGCTGTATATCCTAGGTGCAAGTCCTTCCAGTTCTTCTGTGTGGCATGTCGCCACAGCATGGCTTGACGAGCAGTGCGTAGGCCCGGTGCATGGGTCCATGCCCAGGATCTGAACTGGCGAACGCCAGACCCCCGAAGCTGAGTGTGTGAACTTAACCATTGCGCTACCAGGCCAGCCCCTAGTCTTTTTTTTTTTTCTTTGAAAGTAAATGAAATATGTAGGCATTGGACTTGGTGAAGGAGTAGTTATGTTTAATGATATGAAGTATTTTAGCAGAGTAAGTCAGAGTTGAAACAGCATATTTGGAGTAGAGAATGTTATGGTAAGTAGAGTGCTAAACGATGTAAGGTGATTTTAAGACACTTGTAATGGCCTGAGGGTGGAGTTTTGGGAATCTTTCAGAAATGCACTGTACAGAGTTACCAATGGGTTCCTAGCAGGAGAGAAGTAAAGTATGTAATAAAATCAATATGACTGTACAGGAAACTGAATTAAATGTTGAAAGATATGTACATAAGATAGATTTCTGCTGGTATTTTCCCATTTCTGCTTTGTTTTTGCAATCTGCTTTCTTACAAAGTCTAGAGTACACAGTGCCTTTTGCCCAGTCTTTTCTTGACTATTTTTTCTCCCAACATTCTGATCACTTCTACTATATCATTTGATCCTTTGAGACAAAAATCACTCCAAAGGAGCACTTCACACAGGCGAGAAGAACTGACAGACCCTGTACTTTCAGCTGTATGACGTCAGATGGTCCCCTCATCTTTATACTACCCTGATTCTTGCTAGTTTTACATGTGAATCCATGACTACAATAGTTCTTTGCTTTATCTTCACCCAAATGCTCTGTGTGTGGGATGCTTCCACCTTCACAATTCTGAGTTTCCATACAGATACACCTTTCACAACAGAGCTGTTTTATCTCCCAGCTTGTGACCTGTCTGTTGGTTTTTCTATTGCCACATTCCAGTGATAGGTTTCACTGCGGTTGAGGTGCCCCCTTTCATTTCACATTCCTTCTTCCCTGGGAAATTAAAGAATGTAGTAATAGTTTTGTGGATTTTAGCATTTCATCACCTGTTTGTTTCACAGAGGATTCAAAAAGTACCAAAACAAAACAGAAACACAAGATTAACTATAGAAAAAGCAATCTTATGTAAGGATGAAATTTCTTACTTTAAAAGAGACTTCACATTTGTGTGTACATGGTGGAGGGTAAAAGGATAAAATGAAGTATCATACCTCTGGAGCTCATACTTCTACACTTTTATAGCAGGACAGCTTTAGTTTTAGAGGAACAGCTTGGTGTTGTGCAAAAGCACTGACTTTCCTAAAGCTTTGACTTAATTTAGAGAATGATTTTATTAAAAGATGAAGAATGATTTTGAAAAAATTATTCTTTCTATAGTTTCAGCTCTCAGCCTTTCCCTTAAATTTCCCTTCACTTCTTTATAAAAAGGGTGAATATTTTTAGTATACCGTCCTGGCACAAATCCCCCTTTGTAGGCTCAGATTTTCTCAGCGTGACTAAAGCAGTTCAGCTGTTTCCAAGTTCCACATTTCATCTCCTCTTCTATTGCACCCCCCACCCCCCGCCTTGCCCTGCAGCTGCTTTGTTGGCAAAGCCCAGATCCTTTGATAGATCCCAATCCCATCATGACTCTTTAAAAAAAGGATTTAACCCAGCTCACCTTTTTAGCCTTTCTAATAGCCACAACTCCTATATTAAAAATCTGTGTGACTACAAAGTCCCCACACAAACTAGTTAGGAATTACTTATACCCTCCCTTCCATTTGCCATAAAGACTCTACCTATGTTTTTCATACTGATGGACTGATGGTTGGATGTCGTTAAAGCGGTCACTTATTGCTGTTTTTAGATCTTCAGTTGTTACTAAAACACCTACTCTATATTTTCAAAGCAACTGATATCATTTCATAAGTTGTTTATTATACAGCTTAAGATATAAGTATTTAGTGCTAAATACAGATGTCATTAAAAGAAAATTTTGAAGTTTTCTTCAATTTGGAAACAGCCTCTATTTATGAGTATTTTGATTAATGTAGTCTCATATCAGCAATCAGTGCAGTTTCTGCTTTGGTGTGTGCAACTAATAAATTGCTTCCCACTATATGTTGTTAAAATAGAGCTCTGTTATGTTCTCAGTTCTGTATGAATTGAGTGTTGACTGGTTTGCAGCCTGGGAAAAGAAACTCCTTTCAAGTCTAAGAGCAAAGAATAGGCAGCTTTACAAATGGCATCTCCTCCTAGCCTTCCATTGCACTCATTACATGTCTGGTTATATCTACTGTTGGTTTCTTTTTCTGCCTTCTCACGGTCTCCATTTCAGATGAGCGCTTCGCTCTGGGTGGAGGGTGGCAGCCTTGGAACCATTTTCCTTGGCCCATTCCCAGGCAGCACCGAGTGTGAGTCTCCTCAGAATCTCTCTAGGTTGATAGCTCGTCATTTTATATTTAGAATGCAAGTAGTTTTTCAGTGTCCTGTGCTTCAGATTAATTATTGAGTACATATATCTTCCAGTTTCATCTTGTTTTCATTCAAATTTATGTAGGCTAAAATTTCATTTATTAGAAGCCCCAAAATGGAATTCATTTTCATTCAAGCCTTTTAAGAAAGGTTGCCTTTTAGAGTAAGAAAAGCTGAGAATCCAAAGAATGAGATGACGACTGAAGACAAACTGGACAAAATTTGATTGATTCATATTTAGGATTTCTTCTGATTCAGTTTGAGGGCTTAAGGTGTTACTTTAGCAAAATATATGTGTGTACATGTATATGTGTGTATTTATATATCACACACATGTAGTCAAGAAAAAGTAGTATTTGGTGTTAAGTATTCCACATACTTCTGTAATTAATGCACCCAAACTATTAAGCTATTTCTCTTCTTTTCCCTCTCCTCTACCTGCCTTCATCCCATGTGATAATATGTCCGCAAAGTACGTCTGTCAGTAGACTCTGAGGACCTTTGAACAGGCATGGTGGCTATGAGTGTGGCATTTATAAACTAATGTATTCCAGATGTGATGAATTTGGTAAACTGGATTACATTGCCAAATCGTGTTTGAATAGTGAAGAGAAACAAAGCAAATATAAACCAAAGCTTGTGTTAGAGATGGGAGGGCGATTTTTAAGGGAAGGAGTGAGACTGAGTGTGCTCAATAAATTTTGACTGATACCTGCTGTGTGCCAAGCACTGTTCTAGGTGCTGGGTGGTAACACAGGGCTGAAAGATAGATGGGCAAAGTTTGTGTCCTAAAGGCATGCTGAGACGTGTAGTTATAATTGCAGCAGTTGTAATAGATGCTCCGGTAGAGCTGTGTAAGGGGTGATACATGAGAGGACAAAGGGCACCTAATCCAGCCTGAAATGATCAAGAATGTCTTCCAAAAGCAAGAGGTGATGTTTAAACTGCATCTTAATGGGTGACAAGGAGTTCCCATGCAGATGAAGAGAGGGCATTCCAAAAAGAACAGCAGAAGTAAAGTACAAGAATGTGTGTACATTTGGATATAACAGCTTTCTGTTGTTCAGGGTGTATGAGGGGTAACGGATGGAGTCCAAGGCTTAAAAGCAAGGAGAAACAGCTTAGTTCATCAGGGGCCTTATTTGCCTCATCCTGATTTTAAACAAGCTAATGTCTTAATCTCATTTGTATTTTTAACAAAAATAACTGATCACATAAAGAACGTATTATTAAGGAACAGGGAGGGTTGGGAAATAAGGCTTTGGGTGAACAATGATAAGCCCCAAATTAAGACAGAGCACTGTAGTAGGGTTGAAGAGAAATTAAGGTATTCAAGTAATGTTTTGGAAGTAAACTTGAAGGAGTTTGGTAATTGATGGGATGTAGACGAGGGCAAAGAATATAATAGAGTAACTCTCAGGCATCTGACTAGAAAAATTAAATGCCTAGTGCCTTTGGCCATTCTAGGAATACGAGGGAAGATTAGATAGGGTGGACAGGAAGGCAGACAGGGTTTGAGGTAGGTTGAGGGTGAGGTGTCTGTGGGACTTCCAGATAGTGATGTGTAGTTCTGAGACGATGGCCTAGGTAGTGAGCTAGTGACTGGTGATGCCCTGGCTAATATAGCCCAAGGGGAGCCTACAGAATAAGAAAATAATGGGGCTGAAGATAGAACCCTGGAGATCACTGACATTTCAGTCTGGTAAAGAAGAGTCCATGAAGAGAGTGAGCAGTGAGAGAAATTGGAAGAAAACCAGCAGTGGGGCCCCTTGGAAGCCAGAGGAGGAGAATTTTAAAAGAATGTTTTTTAAAAGTGCCTCCATTATTCTGTTTGTCTTCTCTTTTTAAAAAGTCCGCATTATTATTTTTTTAATCAAGTTACTTTTGCAACTTTACGTAAATGAAATCTTTCTTCCAGATCTGGCCATGATTCTAATGGCCTAGTGTAAGAAAATATACTTATGATGCCCAAGTTTCCTGGGTCCCCTAGACATAAAAGATAAACTGAGTTTTCATGTTGATAGGAGTTAATGGTATTTCCAGTATCATGGTGGAGGTAGTCGTCTAGTTTGAAGATTAATGGTTTATGTGTTAAATTTTAAAGGATGATGAAATAATTTTTTTCCCGTGAAAGTCTCAAAGTGCTCTACAGATGATAACTCATTAAGCCAAATGCTTTAACACTTAGCCTCCCACTGCATTTGATCCTTCACAGATAAGCAAGTGGCTTTGGGCTGTCAGCATCAAGCTGGTAGACGACGATAGCAAAATGGACAATGATAGAGGAGGATGTATGTAAAACTTTGCAGTTGGAGGGTGGTGTCTGGAGTACCAGCTGAATTAAGGCATATCTGTTCCATGACTTGTGCATTCGCTTTCCCTTTAGATGCCCTAAACCTTCTTATTCAAAGTGTAGTCCAAGAACCAGCAGCATCGGCATCACCTGGGAATTTGTTGGAAATGCAGAATCTCAGGCCTCAAACCCCAGACTTACTGAATAAGAGTCTGCAGTTTAATAAGATCCTCAGGTGATTCCTTCCTGTTCATGTTAAAGTTTGAGAAGCATCATTCTAAAGAATAAATAGATGTCAGGATTTGCCAAGTTCTTTAGTAACTGGACCTGCTGGCTTTACCATTTCACAGTCTCAACTAGGACAGTAAGTTTTTGGGAAATGGATATCATGGTTACTATTTATTATTATATTTTCTTTCTCCAAGTGGGTGGATAGAGGTTAAAAATACAGGTTCTGAAGTCAGATTGCCTGAGTTCAAATCCTGGCTCTGCCACTTGTACCTAATTTCCCTGTTTGTTGAGGGCAACTACGATTAGCAAAGGCGTACCCCTACCACCCCCCAGTCTGCCTTGGACATGTGGTTTGGGCGCGCGTGCTCGTGCGTGTGTGTGTGTGTGTGTGTGTATTTTCATTCTTATCATCAGTGTTACTTTTGAATTCATGGTTTCTTAGCTGAAAAGTAGGTGGAGTTTGGAAAACTTTTCAACTTTAGTCAAATGTTCTCACCCACTGAGTAATAGGAGACTTTTCAGCTTCACTGAAAAAAAAGTCTACAAATAAATTGAAAAGTGATGGGAAATCTCACTAAATTGTAACCTATTAAGAACATTTTACTAGCTGGGCTTCGAGACTTTTACCAGTGCTCTGAGCTTGTTTTCTACAGGGGGCAGCTGGCATTTTATGCTACGTGGGAGCCTATGTCTTCATCACTTATGATGACTATGACCACTTCTTTGAAGATGTGTATACTCTCATCCCTGCTGTTGTGATCATAGCTGTAGGAGCCCTGCTTTTCATTATTGGGCTAATTGGCTGCTGTGCCACAATCCGGGAAAGCCGCTGCGGACTCGCCACAGTAAGTTAGCGCTTCACTGACCACATGTGTCATCATAATGCGCGGGAATATTTCGTTTGTGTTACTTGATTGAATTGAGCATGAAACTCCATAGAACAAAATTAGCACTTGTCTTAAACTTCTAGCAGTTATCTCAGATAGTTTTTTTTAATCAAGAGAGTATTTAGAGCTATTTTTTCATTTGTATTTAATTTTGGACAATGTTTCCTTACAGTTTGTCATCATCCTACTCTTGGTTTTTGTCACAGAAGTTGTGGTAGTGGTTTTGGGATACATTTACAGAGCAAAGGTATGTTGTCTACTGTAATTCATGTGTTTTAAAAGGTGGTTTTAAGTTTTTCAAAGGAAATAGAACAAATTCATTTTATCAGAGTAAACATTTTCTTTTGCCTTACTTAAGTTTAGCCACCGCTTTAAAAATCTAAAGTTATTAGAAATTACAGAGAACTGATTGGTGGTTGCCAGAGGGGATGGGTGAGGACTGGGTGAAATGGGTGAAGGGGGCCAGAAGGTGCAAACGTGCAGTTATAAAATAAATAAGTCCTGGGGATGTAACGCACAGAATGGCAACTGTAGTTAATAATACTGTAACACGTATTTGAAAGTTTCTAAGGGAGTAGATCTTAAAAGTTCTCATCACACACAAAAATTTGTAACTGTATGGTGACAGAAGTTAACTGCATTTACTGTGGTGATCACTTTGCAATGTATACAAATATCGAATCATTATGTTGTACATCTGAAACTAATATAATGTTATGTGTCAATTATGCCTCAATAAAAAAAAAGAGAGAAATGCATTTAGTAAACACAAATCCAGGTTCCTGGCTTAATAAATAGTACATACTAGAGAACTGAGCTTTTGTTTTATGTTTAAGAATATGGCAACATTTCGAGCTCTTCTTTCTGAACTGTTCTTACCACTGAAGGTGCTATGTAGACATCAAAGATTGTGTTTAATGTGGATTCTGATTTCAGGAAATCTTCTGAAAGCGTAATTGATTTTTTATTTTGGTTGTTATGTATTTTTTTCCTACAATAAGTGTATTATGTGCTCTGTCAGTTGGGGTCTTCAGAGAAGCAGATGCAAAAATGGAATTCAATACATGGCTTCTATCAGAGGAAAGCCCGTGAGAGAAAATGGGGAAGGAGCCAGGACTGGCTGAGAGCTGTCAGGCCATGATGCAAGTGTAATCCCAAGTACTTGTTGGTGTAATTATGTAGCTAATTAAATATTGACTAAATCTTTGAACAAATGAATTCATGAAAAAAGAAAACAAAATTGAATAATCTGAAGCGACTTGGTTAAAAACAAATAGAACTAAAACATATTTTTGATCAAATCAGATATAAGTAAGTTCACTGTAGAAGTTGAGGGGAAATTTATTAATACTTAGTAGAATTCTATACTTTTATTATGTTGCAGTGTTTCTGCAGTTTAAAGAAACTAAAATTGGAAATCATTGTCAGTGCATTAAGGATGTGATTTGTGCAAAACAAATGATAAAGAGCTCGAATCAATGGATCCTATGCAAAGAAAGGACTTACATCTTAAGAATGGTGTAAATATACATTTCTTTTATTTTTTTTTTGCTGGGAATGATTTACCCTGACCTAACATCTGTTACCAGTCTTCCTCTTTTTTTCCCTCCCAAAGCCCCAGTGCATAGTTGTATATTCTAGTTGTAGGTCCTTCTAGTTCTTCTGTGTGAGCCACTGCCACAGCATGGCTACTGACAGATGAGTGGTGTGGTTCCATGACCAGGAACCAAACCCAGGCTGCCGAAGCAGAGCACGCCGAACTCTAACCACTAGCCATCAGGGCTGCCTCGTGAATATACATTTCTATGCTTTAAACTAAATGAAAATGTTTGCTGTTTTAAAAGTCTGTGATTTAATGGACTTTCTCAATTAACCAACTACTCCTCACCATGAGAGGCTTCTACATTTGTTAAATGCAATAGTGAAAAAAAGATGTTCCTGGGATGGAGGGAGTACATGAAAGTCAATTTAGGGTTGCAATTAGGTCCTTTCATTCCATAAATATTTGTTAGGAACGGTTTTAGAACCTTGTCAAGAGCCAGCCCTGATGGCCTAGCAGTTAAAGTTCTGTGAGCTCCACTTTGGCGGCCTGGTTTGGTTCCTGGTTGTGGAACCACACCACTCATCTATCCGTAGCCATGCTGTGGCAGCGGCTCACATAGAAGAACCAGAAGAACTTACAACTATACACAACTATGTACTGGGGCTTTGAGGGGGGAGAAGGAAAGGAAAAAAAAGGAGAAAGATTGGCAACAGATGTTAGCTTAGGGCAAATCTTCCCCTGCAAAAAATATATAGATAAAAATTTTTTTAGAAAGAACCTTGTCAAAATCAGTGATGGCCTACTTTGGTTTCATATCTGTATTTGACAAAGCTATGTATGTGTATGTATATAAATATAAATGTATATATTAATTAGTTATATGGTATAAATGTCTGGACCCCAAAAGATTTTTCTACTGTTCCATATGTTCTCTACCTAAGACATGCTAGGGAATATTCCACTATGACCTACGTTACATTTCAGCTCTCTGCTGAAGGAAGGATTCATTATAAAATGGGATTCATCCAGGCCTACCTCCAACCCCAGGCTTTTTTGTGTGGTTAATTTGTTTGTGTAGAGGTGCCAGCAAACCCTTAACTAAACTTTATAGGTACACCCTAGTGACTTCCACATGGGGGAGGTGTTTTAGCCCTTTATAAAATCCCTTCCAGAGGCTGTTGTAAGATCTGATCATAATTCTCTTTCCTCATTTGAGGCAAGATAATAGAAACTTAAGATCAGTAAGCAAGCATAATTTCTGGACAAGATAGATTTCTCACAGGAACTTGGCTGTCTGTTTTTTCCTTATTGCACCGTTACAATGTATCTTCTAAAGATCTGGCCCCTCCCACTCTGAATTCCTTGAAAGCAAGGCAACCATTTTTGAATGTTCAGCAATAGGAAGGTGCCTGGCATAATAAATGTTGTAAATTGGTAGATCGATTGAATGAAAAAGAAAGAAATTACATATCAAGACTTCTAGTCTCATTTAATATAGGGTTAGTTCTACTACTGTTCTAGTTTGTGGGTGTTTTTGTTATTAGTGCTGTTGAGTAGATTCCAACTCCTGGTGACCCTGTGTACAGCAGAGTGGAACCCTGCTGGTCTTTTTGTGCCGTCCTCTCACCTTCCTTGCTGTTTCAGACAATGCTTCGGTGCTAGGCATGGCCAATTTTTTGGAAGTGAGTTGCCAGTTTCCTCTTCCTAGTCTGTCTGAGTCTGGAAGCTCTGCTGAAACCTGTCCACCCTGGGTGACCCTTCTGGTATTAGAAATACTGGTGGTATAGCTTTCAGCATCACAGCAACACACAACCACCAAAATATGACAGCCGACAGATGGGTGTTGTGGTTCTCTGGGAAATGAACGTGGGCTGTGGTGGTGAGAGCACCAAATCTTAAGCACTAGACCACCAGGGCAATTAGCAGGTATTTAATTTTCTTTAAATTAATTCAGAATGAGCTGAAAATGAATAGTCGGTCAGCTGAGAAGTTTGTTCAAGTTTCCTTAGCCCATAGATTCTGTATATGGGAGAGTGAAATCGAAGTTTTCTAATTTCTGTTTTAGAAGAACTAAATTGAGGATTTCATTTTCCATTACCTTTTTTTAAAAGGTGTTAGTCCTGGACATAGAAAAAGATGATTGTGAGTTGTGATCCTACTTTCTCCCTCCGTCCTGAGGAACCAGATCCTGCCAACTTGAGCACCAAGACAGCTGTTGCCAACCACTCTCTTCTTGCCCCTCTTTCCTCTTCCTTGGTCATTTCCTCTTCTTTTCTTTCACCTTTTATTTTGCCAGCTTTTGCTTTCTACCTACACTACCATTCAAGGCTAGATAGGCTTCTTTAAATTAATTAATTTGGGTATAACTGTACAGCCATGATAAAGGCATAATAGAATTATTGTCATTGTAACTTACAGTTTTAAGTCAAATGTATGATATGCCAATTTAATATTCAAACCATGGATACATGGTACCAGGCAACTATGCCAGAAAAAGAATGCAGTGGATTTTACCCGGACTTGTGATCTGTTTATCGGTTTTATAGTCTCATCACATCACTGATATATAGTTACTAAAGAAGTCTAATCATCTTAGAAGGGTAAGGAGAATCTGATACAAGCATACTTTATTCAATGATACTTTCTTGCCACTTTAGTAATTGGCAGCAATATATTATGAAGAGTTTATTTCCTGTCTCCTCATTCACATACGTTGAACCTGCAGTTTTTTCATAAACTGCCACTTCTAAGGACTGATTTTTTACCTACTGATTACTTTTGTATATTTGGCCAAGTCTAAACATTGAATAAATAAAATGGAAATTATGTTATTTGTCCCAAAAATATATTTGTGAGAATGTTTCAGGTTTTATTTTTACCCCCTTTAGGAAAGGAAAATGAATAGGTCGAATCCACTGAAAACTTATTTGAAAAGGAAGCCGTTCCATTTATAATTTAGGACATCTCTGTCAAGGCTCAACTGCTTTCTCTCTTGAATAGATTGTTAGCCTGCCATCTTGCAAACAATCTTCTCTTTGAATGCTTTTAAATCTGTGTGATATGATATATCTGAATTTTTACCTGAATGTTTATGGAGACAGGAAGGGAGAAAACTTTTTTTCTTACAAGAAATTCACAGAGGTATCTGGCAACTTTGCATACATGCCATTTAAATATTTTAGCTAGAGCCTTGACTAATGTTAGTTTTGCCACTATTTTTAAAGGACTGAATACTTTGTTTTGACTCAGGTGGAAAATGAGGTTGATCGCAGCATTCAAAAAGTGTATAAAACCTACAATGGAACCAACCCTGATGCTGCTAGCCGGGCTATTGATTATGTACAGAGACAGGTGAGCTCTCCTGAGGTGAATTCGCTTTTGAGGGCCAATCACAGCTGGGCCAACATTGAATTCACTCTGCTGTTACTGTGTAGATTAGCCATGTGCCTTCACAGCCATGGTCAGCTTCATGATGTGTCCATTGTTTTTGCCTTTGGTAACCTTTGAAGTTACCAAAACTTCTCCCTTGAAAAGCTTTTTCCACCAGCATCTAGTCAAAGCCAGATAAAAAACATCTGGCTTCCACCCCGCGCAAAAAAAATTAGCGAGAGAGGCGATAATGGGAGAGAGATATGTGTCACAGGAAAATTGGGAGTCCAGGTGAGCTTTAGAGGAGGTGAGAGGTCTTCATATACCTTTAGAAAGCAAGGCCAGAAAAACTGTAAAAAAAAAAAAAAAACAACTTGTGAACAATTTGAAACATACATTAAGGTAGAATAAGAAAAAATTATTGTGAGCAATTTGCAGTGTACATTAAGGTAGAGAGAATAGTATAGTTGATCTTTGTACCCATAAACGCAGCTCAAAAATTGTCAACCTTTTGTCAATCTTATTTCTTCTATTACCCCCATGTATCTTTTGCTAGATTTTCTTAAAGCAAATCCCAGGCATTTCAGACAAAATATATTAAACACTTTGTCACTGGAAATAATACTTAATTTAGAACCAGATATTTAACACATAAGATAGTAAGATTTTTCTTAGCTTGTGGGCCAGTCAACTCTGGGCAGTGTGCTTTTGATATGGTGATTCTAGAGCCACTAGTCATATGTGGCTATTTAAATTAAAATTAAAAATTCAATCCCTTAGTTCATACTAGCCACATTTTAGGTGTTCAATAGCCTCATGTGGCTAGTGGCCCACCATGTTGGAAATGCAGATGTAGAACATTTCTGTCATACCAGAAAGTTCTGTTGGACATCACTGGTGTAGAGTAGCTTAAAGCTCTGCAGTGTGTGGAACTCTAAAGTTCAACACAGGTGTATGTGTTTTGTGAGGAGTAATATCTTATTCTCTTTTCTGCTAGCTGCACTGTTGTGGAATTCACAACTATTCAGATTGGGAAAATACAGACTGGTTCAAAGAAACCAAAAACCAGAGTGTCCCTCTTAGCTGCTGCAGAGAGACCGCCGGCAGCTGTAATGGCAGTCTGGCCCACCCCTCTGACCTCTATGCCGAGGTAAGTTTGGTTTCTTGGCCAAGACTTGAATCTAGCCTGGTAACCTCTCTGTGCGTTATCTCTACCTGGAAATTCTTTTCGACGCTTTTTGTTTATCCTTAATGCTGTTTTATTTTACTGTAAATTATTTTTAAATGCATTGTTGTCTTTTTCTCTTTTAGTTTCTGTCGTTTCCATTTCTGCCAATGAGCAGGAATATGTGACCTTGCAACTTCCACTTAAAAAGAAAATTCTAATGAGGATGACTTGTGTGTTTTTCAGGGGTGTGAGGCTTTAGTTGTGAAGAAGCTACAGGAAATCATGATGCATGTTATCTGGGCAGCGCTGGCATTTGCAGCTATTCAGGTAAACACAGCTAGCCAAGAAGTTGTTATCAGAGAGTGCTGATTCTCTGATGTCAAACGGAAATGGTTTTAATCACTAAGTACAGTTAATCTTTGTGTATATAGATAATTTGGAAATGATTGCGGTACCAGCCACCAGTTTCCAACATCTTCCATTTCCTGCCTCTAGACCTAGACCCAGAATGGTCCCAAAAAACCAGAGATCTGAATGGGGGGACCATGTGTGAGGGGACTCTATGCCTTATTTTCTTGACTTGATTAGTGAGTGACCTGTTCAAAATACAAACTGTTCTCATAGTGTATTCTTGAGAGAGATTTTAATAGAACTTCACAGAATTTTTAAAAATTGTACTGCTTTATTTCAGTTTGGAAATGGAAAGCTGTCTTTTGTGTGTGTGTGTGAGAGGAAGATTTGCACTGAGCTAATATCTGTTGCCAGTCTTCCTCTTTTTTTGCTTGAGGAAGATTAGCCCTGAGCTAACATTGGTGCCAGTCTTCCTCTATTTTGTATGTGGGACAACGCCACAGCATGGCTGCCGACAAGTGGTATAGGTCCGTGCCCCAGACCCAAACCTGCAAACCTGGGCCGCTGAACCAGAGTGCACTGGACTTAACCACTATGCTCTGGGGCTGGCCCCAGAAAGCTTTATTTCAGTCTTTTTTTTTTTTTGTATTATTTCTCCTTCTGGTTCTTATTTTTGTGTCCTCAAGGGTTTTATATGTTCATATATATAAATGAAGAATTGGTAGTACAACACTAGTCTCTTGTACTAATAGGAGCAATTTCATTGCTTTACAGAAAACACCTTCAAGTAAAAACTGAGGTTCTAACCTCTTCTGTATTTGTGGACTTAGTTTTTTCAAACCGTTAGCCATTGAGGAGTTCATGATACCACTTGGCACATCTGGAAGTATACAATGCCGTTGTTGGTAGCTGAGGGAACTTGTTTTCCCAATTCCTGCCAGTGAAAACAGTCATTTTCCCCCTAATAGTATCATGTACAAAATAGGTGGTAATTGTTTAATTGCCTCTCACTTTATCTACTCCCAACCCCTCACACCCACATTATCCCTCACCCCTACCTGAAAACAAATAAGAAAGATAGCTATTTTTGCTCAGTACAGCTACTATTTCTGGTTTATCAGGGTTATACAGTATATCTTAGGAATTCTGTTAGAAGAATGCGTTAGAGGAGTCTTACACTGAGAATAGGGAACTATTTGAAAATCCTCTCCATCAGATCTAGTTCTCAGAGTGTTCGTTTAGTTCTTGAAATACGCTTCAGGCCAGAGAATCTATTTTAAGAAAGTGTAGGTATCTTTTAATTGTTAGACAAAACCGGTGTAATTGCTAGTTTACCTGTAAGTTGCTTGGATTGTCTGCTCTCTGTATAATTGAACAGAAGGTAGTGTATTTAATGGAAGAAATTTTCTTATAAGCTTAATTTATCAATAAAAGGCTCTAGTTCCGGTGTTGACCATTTGTGGGCCAAATCTCTCCCACCACCTCTTTTTGTGTGAGCCACACTCATTTGTTTGTGTATTGTCTATGACTGCTTTTGTGTTACAGTGGCAGAGTTGAATGGTTTCCGCAGAGACCCGTTTGTCTCTTGTTCACAAAGCCTAAAATATTTACTTTTAAGGAAACATTTGCTGACCCTTGCTCTAGTCTAGTTAAATGATCTAGGTTTGAGTAGTATTGAAATGATCAAGAAAGAAAAACTGAAAAATGCTAGTTAATTATTATAACAGGATTTTTGAATATAAGAGAATAAGATTTTAAAATTTTTACTACACCTCTTATTTTGTTGGCTTATTAAAATCAGCAAGATATTTCACTTCTTTGTATGTAGTCAGCCTCTTAAATTAACAAATGATCAATTATGAATTTTATATTTAAAAGGTCTGGTCACAATAATAGACAAAAATCTAGGTTTTGGTTTGGCAAGCTCTTAAGTATCGCTATGGATAAGGCTTGCTGCTCAGACAATATGGGAAAAATGGGAATTGTCAGTCTTTGGAGTCTTATGAAGTTGACATGTCCTCAGGATGAGGTGATCAAGAGCAAACTTTCATAGAGAATTGTTTCCCAAGGCCGTGTTGCCTTTTTCTGGTGTATATGCCAAGTGTGAAGGAAATTGAGACTGCTGTTTCCTTCCTCCTTCTTCTTGACTACCAGTTATTCATTAAAATGAATTAAAATACATAAGTGAATAACCCTTCAGCTTGGGCCCCCAGATAGTTAAAATCAAGTGGCTTGATCCTGACATACTTTAAAAAAACGTTCCAAGTAATTCTTCCTTAAAAGCTTAAACCAAAGCTTGAGAAGCTAATTCTTGCTTAGAATGGCTAAGATTTTTATTTTTTAATTTTGGAGCAATTAATCATAATTAACTTTTTGAAAGTTTTTTAAATTGAAAATACTCATTTGATAAAATTTTTTCAAATCGTATAAATTTAGTAAAAGATAATCCTCCATCTCAGTCTTGACCCTAGATCTTGAGTTCTCCCTGCAGAGAAAACCACTGTTACCAGTTTTCTGTATGTCCTTCCAGAAGTAGTTTGTGGATAAACAGCATATAATATTTTTTATGCAAATAGAAGCTTATAGGATGCAATTTTGTACCTTGCTTTTTTTAAAAATTGAAATAATTGTATATTCACATGCAGTTTTAAAAAGTAATACAGCCAGAGCCCTTGTATGCTTTGCCCAGTTTCCCTCAGTGGTAACTACAGTATATAATAACCAGGTTATTGGCATTGATACAATCCACCAGTTTTATTCAGATTTCTCATTTCTATGTGTGCATATTTAGTGCTGTACAATTTTATGACCTGGTAGGTTCCTGTATCCACCACCACAATCAAGATACTGAACAGTTCCAACACCACAAGAATCCCCCTGGGTACCTTTTTATAACTAACTGCACCTCCCTCCCTCCTGTGCCTCCTCCCCACATACACTGGCAACCACTAATCTGTTCTCCATTTCTAACATTCTGTCATTTCAAAATATTATATAAATGGAATTATGCCATGTGTAACCTTTGGTATCTTGCTTCTTAAAAACAAATTAGTAGTATTCCATTTTGGGGGCATACTTTATAACTTACGTAATCTACATTAATGGGCATTTGTGTAAGTCTTGCTATTACAGAAATGCAAGTAGTATATCCTCCGTATGCATTTGCAAAGTCTATAGCAAAAATTTGTGGGCATGAAATTGAGGAGTCAGAGTATATGAGTGACTTTTTGATAGATATTTCAAAATTTTTCTCAGAAAAGAGTGTTTCCTGTGTGCAGTTCCAATAACCTTGTATGACAACATTTCCCTATAACACCACCTCCATAGTATATCATAGAACATTTTAATCCTTGGCAGTCCGTTTTTTAAATCACCACTTGCCTCTGTATTTAGTAATAATTTTTTGCAGTTGCTCAGTGTTATATTTGGGGTAAGTGCATATTAGTTCTCATGACTTACGTATTGCAGGGGAAAATTTCATTGCAAGGAATAACACCAGAGGTAAAATATTTGTGTAATATCTCCAAGTCTATTTTTGGAAAATTTCAATTATAAATGAAATTTCAGTATAGCAAAGCTTTGGAAATAGGCCTGTGTAATACTTAGTGATGAGGTTTGGACTACAATAAGTTACTGTGCAGAGCTTAATGTTCTTAAACAGACTCATTCCCAAGCGTGAGTAGGGTTTTATCAAGCTTATTTAATTGTTTTTAAATGAATACAAGTTGACTTAATTGAAATAAAAGTCAGGAAAGAAATGATACTTATTTCAGACCCCATTTTAAGAATACTGACTCCTTCAGTAGAAGTTAACCAACTTGAAAGGAATGTTAGGGAAGTGGGATGGGAAGAGAGACTTTTTCCCCCAGCAAATCAGTAATTTCTGAGCTTAGTATTTTTATTGCTCAATTTAACATTGCCTGGGAATGTAATTGTCTCTGATTTTGTAGCTGTTCTAAGAATGTTTTGATGTACACTGAATGGAAATGTATTTCTTTAGGAATTGGGTACTGAACATCTCTAGAATTGGCTTAAGACATTTTGTAAACTTTCAACAATATCCACTTTTAAATTGTCTTTGAAGTGCTTTGTAAGCACTCAGCAAATGCTGATAGGATAAAACTGGTGGAGTCAAGCAGCAAGTATCTATCCTGAATGGGTGGAATACACTAACTGAGGGCAGAAATTTATACCATGGAGAATTCGGATTGTGGACATTCTTAATCTCCATGTATGTGTCTTGTTAGTAATCTTCCACTTCAAACTTTGAGAGTCTGTTTATGGATCGGGTACATTTTGTTGAAATTAGATTGACCCCATATGTACAGAGGGCCCTGCCTTTTAAAATCAAGTAACTGAGACCTTTCACTGTCAATGAAAAGTTAGAACAGCAAATTTTTTTTTTAATTTTCTCATCTTTTTTTTTTTTCATTTTTTATTTTTTTTCCTTTTTCTCCCCAAAGCCACCTGGTACATAGTTGTATGTTCTTAGTTGTGGGTCCTTCTAGTTGTGGCATGTGGGATGCCACCTCAGCGTGGCTCGACGAGCAGTGCCATGTCTGCTCCCAGGATTCAAACCAACGAAACACTGGGCCACCGCAGTGGAGCGCGCAAACTTAACGACTCGGCCACGGGGCTGGCCCCAAGAACAGCAAATTAACTTATTCTTATTTAGCTCTTTGGTTACTGTTTATATTTTGTAAGAAGCTAGGTCAAAAATTCTAGAATTTTCTTTTTATTATCTTTTTAAATTTTTTATTTTTTTAAGAGATTGGCGCCTCAGCTAACATCTGTTGCCAATCTTCTTCTTCTTCTTCTCTTTTTTCCTTCTTCTCCCCAAAGCCCCCCAGTACATAGTTGTATATTCTGGTTATGAGTGCCTCTGGTTGTGCTATGTGGGATGCTGCCTCAGCATGGCTTGATGAGCAGTGCTATGTCTGCACCCAGGATCTAAACCTGTGAAACCCTGGCCCAGCAAAACCCTGGGCCGCTGAAACAGAGCATGCGAACTTAACCACTCGGCCACAAGGCTGACCTCTAAAATTGTTTTCTCTTTGATCCAGCTTAATCCTCTTGCTTAACCAAAATAATATGGCATGACTTTATTACTATTGTAGTTTGCTACCACAGAAGGATTAGGGCTTATTAAAATAAAATGATGATGGAAGAGTGACCTCTAAAAAGTAATACCACAGAGCCAAGCCTGGATTTCAAAAATAGTAAATAATTGTGAAAGAAACAAAAACCTTGACACTGCCTTTTTTGGCATCAGGATTAGTTTTCCGCCATAGGGCTTTTGGACTACTCATGTACTGAATTTTGTGGATTGTTATAAAGCCCATCTCCCCCAAATCCAGATGCCTCAAAAGACCACCATTAAATTTCCTCAAGACATATGATCTTGATCATTCTACTCCCTAGACCTTTGCTGTCCAGTATGGTACCCACTAGCCACATATATCTAAGTTTAAATTAATTTAAATAAAGTTTTAAAAATGCAACTCCTTAGTTGCACTAGCTACATTTCAAGTGCCCAATAGCCGCATGTGGCTAGAGGCTACCATATTTGACAGCTCAGATATAGAATGTTTCCATCATTGCAGAAAGTTCTTTTGTAGAACTCTGCTCTAGATTGACAGCGGGGGTGGCAGTACGAGAGTTTTGATTCTCTGCTGGCTTCATAAATTATTCTTAAGTGTGAGGCAGGGAAACTAAAACTTGGCATTTAGACAGTTCTTCAAAAAGGAAAAAGATAATATATTCATTAGAGATTGCTTCTGTTACTGTTGTTACTGCTTTTTAAAAGTTTTTTATTTTTCCTTTTTCTCCCCAAAGCCCCCCGGTACATAGTTGTATATTCTTAGTTGTGGGTCCTTCCATTTGTGGCATGTGGGATGCGGCCTCAGCGTGGCCTGATGAGTGGTGCCATGTCCGTGCCCAGGATCTGAACTGATGAAACACTGGGCCGCCGCAGCGGAGCACGCGAACTTAAGCACTCTCCCATGGGGCCGGCCCTGTTGTTACTGCTTTTTTGATGATTTGAGGTCATTGAACTTTGAAACAGCTCCATTGCCAACAAAGAAGCATACACTAGCTATAAGAGGGTTTTCAGCCTTTTTTTCTCCACTGTTGTTTTCTTCCCACAGCTGCTGGGCATGCTGTGTGCATGCATTGTATTGTGCAGAAGGAGTAGAGATCCTGCTTATGAACTGCTCATCACCGGCGGAACCTACGCGTAGTAGAAAACTCAAGCCTGAGCTTTTCAGTCTTGTTCTGATTTGGAAGGTGAATCGAGCAGGTCTACTGCTGTTGGCCTCCTGAGTTCATTTAGTTAAAGCACATGTACACAGGTGTTGCACAGAGCAGCTTGGCTCTTCATGTGCCCACCTACTTACCTACCCACCCATGACTTTCTTTTCCCCATTCTAGCTGACTCTCCATGTCCCTAAGTTTTTAAGTACGGCGGTAAATATTCTAATTTCAGAACCATTTGTGAGTTGCATAGTGTGGTAGAATTAAAGGAGGCTATGGGCCTGCTTCTGTTACCTCCAGGCAATTATGGGACTGCTGCCGAAGTATCACCATGTCCTTTCAGTCTTCACAATGGAGAACTCTTGGCCAAAGGTTTTTGGGGGAAGAGAGAGGAAGCCAGCTGTCTGGTCAAAGTTAACACCAGATGATGCCCCTCATCAGTGTCCTTTTAAAAAATATATGCTGTAGTCCAATAAGATAGCAACTGTACAAAATGGCTAAAATAGATTTTAGAATCATACAGTGTGTATCTTGGTTCATCTTCAAAATCAGACTGATCTTTGAAACTAGCGATTTTTAATTAAAGCTGGCTTTGTAGGAGGAGTATAATGTATGCACTATTGTTTTTAAATGGTTAGTGTGAGTGTATGCGTGTTTTTGTATGACTCAGCCCATTCATCATAGGTCTGAAATTTGTTAGAAATAATGTACCCCTGTAGACTAGCAAAATAGTAGTATATAAATGTGATCTCAGTTGTAAATAGAAAAATCTAATTCAATAAACTGTATTACCCCTCAATATGTAGTTTTTAATTATTTGGGGATGCTTCTCTTCCAGAGCAGCAGTGTAATGTTTTAAGTATTGGTGCTGTCTGCAGCTCATCATGATTTACATGTGTTTTAATTATATCTGTTGCCAAATTCTAAAGGCTTCAGTATTCAAAAAACCACAGAGACTTTTTAGGCTAGTGTATCCTACAAATATGGAACATCTAACTATGTGCATGACACTGAGGATACAGTGATGATGCTGTTCTTGCCTTCAAGGAATGTGGAGTCCTAGTATCAGAGCCATACAGAGAAGCAGATAATTTCTGTACGGTGCAGTGATTGTAGTAACAAAAGAAATGGAAGCCCAAAGGAGGTGCTCTGAGAGGCAGGGGCAGCTTCCTGGAGGAAAGGCCCAAGCCCAGAGGCTGGATAGGCTTTGTGGGAAAGGGTACACAGGGATGTGAAATGGGGTGGAGAGTGCAGGTTGCTGCTTGTGCATGGAGCTTAAAATACAACTCTGGGAAAAGAAGTTGAAGTGGCCAAGCCTGACTTCTCTAGGGTCTTACACAACATCCTGTGGAGGTCAGACTACTTGAAAGTGGAGGCAGCCATGTGTGTACGTGGTAGTAATGCAAGGGGACCTGTTGTAGACATCCGCTGTGGCTGCGGTGGGGAAGATGGATTGGAGGGGGTGTGACTAGTCTTCAGTGAGTTGGATGTGGTAGTTCTCGCTCAGGAGAGAGCTGAAAAGCTTGGACTAGAGCGCTATTGGTGACAGTTTTGAGGGGGTAGACTCAGGAGTTTTGGGGGGAGGGGAGTGGTAGAATTTGATCACTGATTGGATGTGGGACCAGAGAGAAAGAAGAGGAAAGAAGGAGTCTAGGATGAGTCCCAGGTTTCTGGCTCAGTCAACTGGGGAAACAGAATTAGTCACAGAGATAGGGAGCAAGTAAGGACCACATCTAGGGGTATGAGTTCACATTCAGTTTTGGAGCTGTCAATTTTGAGATGCCTGAGTATCATGCAAGTCTGTCCTGCCTGAAAATGGAGAGGATATGAGAAGAGACAGGAGTAAAAGCTAACTCCTGTTCACAAAGTGGAAGTTAACCAAAACGTTCATGATTTCAGAGAACTACAGGAGATTTGATATGTTCTGCTGACCTATCCTGCCTCTTGTCCCTTCCTGTTGCGTGGTAGGAAAGAATATTTTGCTTGTCTTCATGACCTTTCACTACCACCTTCTCCCCAAGCCCTGTCTCACCCTTTCCCTTCTAGTTTTCCATATGTACCATTCTCTGGCTGCCCTGTCACAGATTGGAGCTGAGGTGAACAGTATCTGGACTCTGATGTTTGTTGCCCTCAGCGATTTCTGCATGAAAGAACTGAGCCTCTAGAGTAGGAAATTGCTCTGGGAAATGTGTCACTTGCTAGTCCACTCCTTGAACTTGCCCAGAAGCTAATTTCACGCACTCCTCCTTCACTCATTCCTCTGCTTGGCTAGCAAAAGAACATCTCTGAAAGCTGGACCCATCTCAACCATGTTAGCAGTGAAGCCAAAGAAAGAGGGGATGGTAGTTAGCTCTCAGGCCATTTAACCCATTCAAGTTCCCTCCAGCTTCCAGGTGTGCTTAATTAATTCCTGGCATAGTCCTTTTTCCTTTGCCTGGGAGCCACTGGATGGGGAATCTGTCCATGTTGGCTGGGTGGTACAAATTCAACTTCTGCTTGCTTAAAGCTTCCAGAGTCTCTGCCATACCACATGGAGCTGACACTAGGAGTTTGCATTCCCCTGAGACCCTGTTCCCCGGGCCATGTTTTACAGAGGGCAAAAGGTGCGTATTTTTGTGTCTGAATTTACTGAATGAGCTCTGCTGCTGTGCCCACTTCCGGCCCTTTCCTGCATACTGGAATCATCTGGAGAACTTGGAGAACTAGAGATGCCTGGGTCCGAGAGCTTCTGAAGTGGCCCAGGTGCTTCCAGAGTGCAGTGCAGGCTACGAACCGCTGCTATATCCTGTTGCCTTCTTTAAAAATGTTCATTTTATTTGGAAATAATTTCAGACTTAGAGAAAAGTTGCAAGAAGTTGTATATAGAAGGCCCAAGTATCTTTTACCTAGATTCACCTAGTCAGATTTTGCCCCCTTTGATTTGTCATTTGTGTTCGTACATGTTCCGTCTTTCTCTGCACATACGTCTTGGCCCTTTAGCCCCAGTACTTCCCTGGGTATTTCCCAGAATAAAGATGGTCGCTGACAACCGCAGTCAGTTATCAAATTCAGTACGTTGAATTTGGTGAATACAGTATTCCAACCTGCTGTTCCTATTCCAGTTGATCTTATGATGTCCTTTACACCAGTTTTGCCCCTCCAGTTCTAGATCCAGGCTGGGATCAGGTATTACAGTTAGGGCTTGTCATGTCTCTTCGGTCTCCTTTAAGCTGGAGCATTTCCATAGTTTTGTCACCTATCACATAGACATTTTGGAAGAATACAGTCCCTTTTAAATAATGCTGCCCATTTTGGGTTTATCTGATGTTTCTTCTTGATTAGATTAGGTTTTGCATTCCGGGTGCCTGGAATACTACCTGTGTCTTCTCTCCTCTTATGGCAAGCATCACATCTGGAGGCACACAGTGTCATCTACCCCTCACTGATGATGTTAATTTTTTTTATTGAGGTCATAATAGTTCACAACATTGTGAAATTTCAGTTGTACATTATTACTTGTCCATCACCACAGAAGTGCTCCCCTTCACCCCCTGTGCCCAGCCACCACCCCCCACCCCCCATCCCCCAGTAACCACTGCACTCTTCTCTTTCTGTATTTATCTTCCACGTATGAGTGAAATCATATGGTGTTTGTCTTTCTCTGTCTGGCTTATTTCGCTTAACATAATATCCTTCAGCTTCATCCATGTTGTGGCGAATGGGGCGATTTTGTCTTTTTTTGTGGTTGAGTGGTATTCCATTGTATGTATGTATATATACACACACATATATATACATACATACATATATATATATACACCACATCTTCTTTATCCAATCATCGGTCGATAGGCACTTAGTTTGCTTCCATGTCTTGGCTATTGTGAATAATGCTGCAGTGAATGTAGGGGTGCATAAGTCTTTTTCTAATTTTGTGAGGAATCTCCATTCTGTTTTCCATAGTGACTGTACCAGTTTGCATTCCTACCAGCAGTGTACGAGGGTTTCCTTTTCTCCATAACCTCTCCAGCATTTGTTATTTTTTGTCTTAGTGCTTATAGCCATTTTAATGGGTGTAAGGTGATAACCTAGTGTAGTTTTGATTTGCATTTCCCTGATGATTAGTGATGTTGACCATATTTTCGTGTGTTTGTTGGTCATCTGTATATCTTCTTTGGAGAAATCTCTATTCATATATTCTCTGCCCATTTTTTGATCAGGTTGTTTTTTTTTTGTTATTCAGTTGCGTGAGTTCTTTATATATTATAGAGATTACCACCTTGTTGGATATATGATTTGCAAATATTTTCTCCCAGTTGTTGGGTTGTCTTTTGGTTTTGATCCTGGTTTCCTTTGCCTTGCAGAAGCTCTTTAGTCTCCTAAGTCCCACTTGTTTATTTTTTCTTTTGTTTCCCTGTCTGAGAAGACATGGTTTTCGAAAAGATCTTTTTAAGTTCGGTGTCAAAGAGTGTACTACCTCTGTTTTCTTCCACAGGTTTTGTGGTTTCAGGTGTTACCTTCAAATCTTTAATCCATTTTGAGTTTATTTATGTGAATGGCATAAGAGAATGGTCTACTTTCATTCTTTTACGTGTGACTGTCAGTTTTCCCAACACCATTTAGTGAAGAGAGTATCTTTTCTCCACTGTATGTTCTTTTTCTTTTTTTAAGGTTTTATTTTCCCTTTTTCTCCCCAAAACCCCCTGGTACATAGTTGTGTATTTTTAGTGTGGGTCCTTCTAGTTGTGGCACGTGGGATGCTGCCTCAGCATGGCTTGATGAGCGGTCCCATGTCCACGTCCAGGATTTGAACTGACGAAACCCTGGGCCACTGAAGTGGAGTGCGCGAACTTAACCACTCGGCCACGGGGCCGGCCCCCTCTCCACTGTATGTTCTTAGCACCTTTGTTGAAGATTAGCTGTCCATAGATGTGTGGTTTTATTTCTGGGCTTTCAGTTCTGTTCCATTGATCTGTGTTCCTGTTTTTGTACCAGTACCATGCTGTTTTGATTACTGTGGCTTTGTAGTACATTTTGAAGTCAGGGATTGTGATGCCTCCAGCTTTCGTCTTTTGTCTCAGGATTGCTTTAGCTATTTGGGGTCTTTTATCGCCCCATATGAATTTTAGGATTCTTTGTTCTATTTCCGTGAAGAATGTCATTGAGATTCTGATTGGGATTGCATTGAATCTGTAGATAGCTTTAGGTAGTATGGACATTTTAACTACGTTTATTCTTCTGATCCGTGTGCATGGAATATCTTTCCATTTATTTATGTTATCATTGATTTCTTTCAATAATGTCTTATAGTTTTCATTGTGTGGTCTTTCACCTCCTTGGTTAAATTTATTCCTAGATATTTTATTCTTTTTGTTGTGATTGTAAATGGGGTTGTATTCTTGAGTTCTCTTTCTGTTAGTTCGTTATTAGAGTGTAGAAATGCAACTGATTTTTGTAAGTTGATTTTGTACCCTGCAACTTTTTGTAGTTGTTGATTATTTCTAATAGTTTCCCAATGGGTTCTTTAGGGTTTTCTATATATAAAATCATGTAGTCTGCAAACAGCGAGAGTTTCACTTCTTCACTCCCTATTTGGATTCCTTTTATTCCTTTCTCTTGCCTAATTCTTCTGGCCAAAACCTCCAGTACTATGTTGAATAAGAGTGGTGATAGTGGGCACCCTTGTCCTGTTCCTATTCTCAGAGTGATGGCTCTCAGTTTTTGCCCATTGAGTATGATGTTGGCTGTGGGTTTGTCATATATGGCCTTTATTATGTTGAGGTAATTTCCTTCTATCACCATTTTCTTAAGAGTTTTTATCATAAATGGCTGTTGAGTCATGTCAAATGCCCTCTCTGCATCCATTGAGATGATCATGTGGTTTTTATTCCTCATTTTGATAGTGTGGTGTATCACATTGATTGATTTGTGGATGTTGAACCATCCCTGCATCCCTGGTATAATCCCACTTGATCCTGACGATGATCTTTTTGATGTATTGCTGTATTCAGGTTGCCAATGTTTTGTTGAGGATTTTTGCATCTATGTTCATCAGCGATATTGGCCTGTAGTTTTTCTTTCTTGTGTTGTCCTTTTCAGGCTTTGGTAACAGAGTGATGTTGGCCTCATGGAATGTGTTAGGAAGCATTCCATCTTCCTTAATTTTTTGGAATAGCTTGGGAAGGATAGGTATTAAATCCTCTCTGAAAGTTTGGTAGAATTCTCCAGGGAAGCCATCTAGTCCTGGGCTTTTACTCTTTTGGATGCTTTTGATTACTGTTTCAATCTCTTTACTTGTGATTTTTCTATTCAGATTATCTATTTCTTCTTGCTTCAGCTTAGGAAAGTTGTAAGCATCTAAGAATTTATCCATTTCCTCTAGATTGTCCATTTCGTTGGCGTATAGCTTTTCATAGTATTTTCATAGTCCGTTGTATTTCTGTGGAGTCTGTTGTTATTTTTCCTCTTTCATTTCTAATTTTATCTGTCTGAGCTTTCTCTCTTTTTTCTTTGTAAGTCTGGCTAGGGGTTTGTCAATTTTGTTTTTCTTCTCAAACAGCCAGCTCTTTGTTTCACTGATCCTTTCTGCTGCCTTTTTTGTTTCAATTGCATTTATTTCTTTCCTGATTTTTATTATTTCTCTCTTTCTACTGACTTTGGGCTTTGTTCTTTTTCTCACTCAGGTGTAATTTGAGATGGCTTCTTTGGGATTTTTCTTGTTTGTTAAGATGAGCCTGTATTGTGATGAATTTCCCTCTTAGTACCGCTTTTGCTGCATCCCTTGTGAGTTGGTATGATACCTTTTCATTTTCATTTGTCTCCAGATATTTTTTGATTTCTCCTTTAATTTCTTCAGTGATCCGTTGGTTGTTCAATAGCATGTTGTTTAGTCTCCACGTCTTTGTCCCTTTCTCAGCTTTTTTATTGTAATTAATTTCTAGCTTCATAGCATTGGGATCAGAAAAGATGCTTGTTATTCCAATCTTCTTAAATTTATTGAGGCTTGCCTTGTTTCCCAGCATACGGTCTATCCTTGAGAATGTTGCATGCGCACTTGAGAAGAATGTGTGTTCTGCTGTTTTTGGATGGAGTGTTCTATATATGTCTGTTAAGTCTAACTGGTCTAGCTTTTCATTTAATTCCACTGTTTCCTTGTTGATTTTCTGTCTAGATGATCTATCCATTGATGTGAGTGGGATGTTTAGGTCCCCTACTATGATTGTGTTCTTATTAATATCTCCTTTTAGGTTAGTTAGTAGTTCCTTTATGTACTTTGGTGCTCCTGTGTTGAGTGCGTAGATGTTTATAAGTGTTATGTCTTCTTGGTGGAGTGTCCCTTTAATCATTATATACTGCCCCTCTTTGTCTCTCTTTACCTGTCTTATCTTGAAGTCTACTGTGTCTGATAGAAGTATTGCGACACCTGCTTTCTTTTGTTTGCCATTCGCTTGGAGTATCGTCTTCCATTCTTTCACTCAGAGCCTGTGTTTGTCATTGGAGCTGAGATATGTTTCCTGGTGGCAGCATATTGTTGGGTCTTGTTCTTTAATCCATCTCACCACTCTGTGTCTTTTTTTTTCTTGAGGAAGATTAGCCCTGAGCTAACATCTGCCAATCTTCCTCTTGTTTTTTTTTCTTGCTGAGGATGATTGGCCCTGAGCTAACATCTGTCCCCATCTTCCTCTACTTATATGTGGGACGCCTGCCACAGCATGGCCTGATGAGTGGTGCATAGGTCCTCCCCCAGGATCCGAACTGGCAAACCCCAGGCCGCTAAAGCGGAACATGCAAACTCAACCACTGTGCCACCGGGCTGACCACTCTGTCTCTTTTTATTGGAGAATTCAGTCGATTTACATTTAGGGTGATTATTGATACATGAGAGCTTAACGCTGCTATTTTGTCACTCGTTTTCCAGTTCTCCTGCATTTCCTTTTGTTTACCAGTTGGGTTATGTAGTTTTTTGTGTTGTGTTTCTTTGTTTTTTCCTTATTATTTATGTCTCTGTTCTGCTTTTGTGTTTAGTGGTTACCACGAGGTTTCTATACAAAAATCTCACAGATAAGATACTCCATTTTCTGATAGCCTCTTATTTCCTTGGACTAAACCAATTCAGTCCCCTACCTCTTCTCCTCTTATGTTGTTTTTGTGTCATGTCTTATTCCATCTTGTGTTGTAAGTTTGTGGTAAAAATGACAAGATTATCTTTGTTTTTGGTGTTTTCCTTCCCTTTATCTTTCATGTTATACTTGAGTATTTGCTAACCTGTTCTGATGTATAGCTACAATTTTCTGGTTTTGTCTACCTACTTATCTCCTTGTTCTGTACTTTGTAACCTGTTTCTCCCTTTTTGTTTTCAGGTATGAGGGCCTTCTTGAGGATTTCTTGTTGTGAGGAGGGGGGGCGGTCTTGTGGCTGTGAACTCCCTTAGCTTTTGTTTGTCTTGGAAAGTTTTTATTTCTCCTTCATATCTGAAGGATATTTTTACTGGATAGAGTATTCTTGGCTGAAAGTTTTTGCCCTTCAAAGATTTGAGTATATCATTACAGTCTGTCCTAGGTTGTAAGGTTTCTGCTGAGAAATCTGAAAGCCTGATAGGATTTCCTTTGTAGGTTATTTTCTTCTGCCTTGCTGCCCTTAGTATTTTTTCTTTATCACTGACTTTTGCCAGCTTCACTACTATATGCCTTGCAGTAGGTCTTTTTACATTGATGTAGTTAGGGGATCTGGTGGCCTCTTTCACGTGAATTTCCATCTTCTTGCCCAGGTTTGGGAAATTCTCTGCTGTTATTTCTTTGAACAAGCTTTCTGCTGCATTCTCTGTCTCTTCTCTGTCCTGAATACCTATAATCCTTATGTTGTGTTTCCTAATTTAGTCAGAAATTCTCAGAGACTTTTTTCATTTCTTTTTAGTCTTAGTTCTAGCTCCTCCTCCATCTGAAGCATTTCTATATTTCTGTCCTCAGTGTTGGTGATTTGTTCCTCCATGATATCAGCTCTATTGTTCAGGGAATCCATATTCTGCTTTATCTCATCAATTGTGTTTTTCATCTCCAATATTTCTGATTGATTCTTCTTTATAGTTTCAATCTCTGTGAAGTAGCTCCTGAACTTGTTGAATTGTCTATCTGCATTATGTTTTAACTCGTTGAGTTTTTTAATGATAGCTGTTATGAATTCTGTCACTTAGGTTATAGATTTCTGTGTCTTCAGGATTGGTTTCTGGGTACTTGTCATTTTCCTTCTGGTCTGGAGATTTAATAAATTTTTTTTGTACTGCTAGATGGCGTGGATTTGTGCTTCTGTATTGTAGTATTTGATCACCGCTTCCACCTATCGCCACTGGCTGAAGGTCAAGAACTGCGTATTCTGAGCCCACTGCGGGACAGCTGTCAGGTCCTGGGCTGGGGCGCCAGGCTGTGGGGAGGGGCACTTTCTTTCTCCTGTGCGATCTCAGGGGCTTCTTGCTCTGCCCTCGCTGTCTGCTCTCCTGGGGTGTTGGCTTGATGAAGACACCTCCATGATAACTAGTCACCTCTGTCAGGGCTTTCCCCTGGGCTGTGAGGGACCTTGGAGAGATCTATGGTGTTCCCGTGAAGGGTTGCTGCTCCCTCCCCTCTTTCCTCTTGGAGGCTTTGTGCAATCTCTGGGTCACTGTCCTTTGGGGAGGAAGAGAAGCCTTCTTTTAGCTCATTCCACTTCCTCGGTAGGGGCAGGCTCCAGCATCTCCACCTTGTGATGTATGGCTGCGTGGGTCTCTCAGACATCTTTTGTCTTGTGTGGATGTCATCTGTTGGAATATCAATGTCCTTTTCGTTGTATCTTAGATGGAAGAGCTTACAGGGAAAGCTCACTCCACCATGATGCTGATGTCACTCCAGTGATGATGTTAATTTTGATCACCTGGTGTATCATTCAGGGTCTAGTGAGGGGAAAATGTAAACAGGAAAATTTTAATATAAATAATTGTTAACAGTGTAAACAATCAGTTAAACTACTACAAGGTAAAAAAGTTTCAAAAAAGCTCTAAAGCAGCCTAGTAGAAAACAGCTACCACCCTGAGGATCAAGTGAAGAGAGGACAAGGAAGGATCTTAGAAACTCAGGACAGGGCCCTGGAAGGCTTCGAGTCAGACCTCTGATAAGAACATGCTGCCTGCCCTGTGCTGCAGAATAAACTCATGGAGGTGCCTGTCACTGAGCATGAGAGCAGGGGACCACCGCTGTGGAGCATGCTGCTGGGACTCATGCCGGCCTGAAATGGAAATGGGCTCCTCCAACCTTGCCATCCCCTTCTGATACCTCTGTTGGCCAGCTGGCAAAAGAGAGATGTCGTTTGCAGAGTCCCAGCTTCACTATGGCTAGGAAGGGAAAGGAAGGGTGAGTTTGGAGCTAAGAAGCCACAGGTTAATACCAGGCACACCTGTTCACGGTGTTTTCCACTTTTTCCTTGGTGTACTTACTGTTTTTTCCCTTCTAACTCGAGTCTCTGGAGACATTATGTAAGGGCATATAAATATCCTGCTGCTCACCAAACTTCTCCCTGTGTTTAGCAAATACTGTTGATTCTGACCTGATTCAGTCTTTCCTAGGATGATTGTTGTTTCAGATTCCATCTTTACTGTAATGGTTGTAAAACACTCTTTTTATAATCCAACATTCCTTCCTTGTTTACCAGTCTGTCCTCCCTCCCTTCTCCCCCAATTATTTATTTTTATATTTCTGTTTATATTCATTATGGACTGGTGAAGTCCCATTTGTTCCAATGGTCTATAATTCATTATTGTCCTTTTGTTTTTTATTTTGTTTTGTTTTGGGTTCTCAAATAGTTCTAGAATTGGCCAGTGGAAGCCCCTTCGAGTTTCCTCCTGTGTCTCAACATGTTTTATGAACTCTGCCTGACATATGACACACATGCTGTAATTTCTGACAGAAGATATTCCAGGCTTATCTTGTGCCCCAGCCCTAGAATCAGTTTCTCTGAGAAGCCCTAGTCCCTGGCACTAGCTGTGCTCATTGCTACTGGGGTGTCATTGCTTCTCATCCTATCAGAGCGTGTCTTACTACCTTTTTAAAATTGTTTCTAATTTTTTTTAAACAAAAGTAATAGTGCTTTAAAAAAATGTAAGCCATACAGACATCTATAAAGAAAAAGTGCCCTCAGGTAAGCAAGTTTAGCAGTAGTGTGTATCCTTCCAGACTGTTTTCTGTACATATACGAAAACTGACTTGGTGGTGGCTTTTAGTTTTGCTTTTTCCTGTCATATGAATTCTATTCTACAGGGTCCTCTTTCTCTTCACAACGTACCAACATACTGTGGTGCTCTTTCTGTACCAGACGGTAGGATTTGTCATGCCTTCTTGTTAACTGCAAGGATATATTAATACCATGATTAACCAGTATACAGTGGGTGGACACTCAGATTTGCTCCACCCTGGCTGCAGTGAACACTTCTGTACATGTACTGTCAGGCATTTCAATTTTTTTTTTTTTTTTAATTTTTAGAAGCTTTTTTTATTGAGGTGAAGTTCACATAGCATCAGATTAACCGTTGTGAAGTGGACGATTCGGTGGTACTTACACATTCACAGTGTTGTCCAGCCACCTCCTCTGTCTGGTTGTGAAGCATTTCCATCACCCTGTATCATGCATTGTTCTGTGGACTCAAGGATAGATTCTTTGTAGTGGATTTACTCTGGACCAAAAGTCACCTTTAAAACTTTTCGTGGATACATCCAGTTGCTCTCCAGAAAGGTTATACCAATTTATATTCCTCCTAGCATTGTATGAAAATGTGCATTTCCCTACAGCCATGTGGACACTTTGGGTATCATCAGCCGTTATCTTTTCTTCCAGTCTGACAGATAAAAATATATATTTCTTTGACCATTAGCTAGGCCTAGGATGTTTTTAAAGGTATTTCAATGATTTGTATCTCCTGAATTTCCAGTTTCTGTCATCTGCCCAGCTTGTTATGTTTTATTTTTGTTTTTGTTTTTGTTTTACTTACAGATCTTAACAGTTAAGTTTATTTAGGAAACTTTTCTATGAAACTTAACATCTCTTGCTATTGTGAACGGGATAGTTGTCCTGATACATTCTCTAATTGGCTATTGGTATATAGGAACACCTACTCTTTGGGTGTGTTGCATCCTTGCAGTTCTGGAAAATAATTTGCATGTTCTGTATGGCTTTTTATTGCAGTGTCTCTGCGGTCTCCTGAGGCCACAGTGGCCTCACAGAAACAACGCTGTGTTTACCTACTCAGTACCTTTTTTGAACAGTGCTGAGTACATTGCTAGTCATGGGGAAATTGACTCGTATGTAGGTCTTGCTCTCCTGAGTTTCTTCACTGAAAGTGAAATAGATGTGGAAACGATAACAATAGGATAGGAAAGAGACTTGTTAATCTTTGCATCCCCAGCACCAGGCACGTGGTGGGCACTAAATCTCTGAAATAAGTCATTGTTGGTGCCATAAGAATATGGTTTCCGAACTTTTCTTTTTAGCTGAAGAACCCATTAGCCAGAAATGTTCTCAGCCCTGGCTACATATTAGAATCACCAGGAGAATATTTGAAATATTTATGCTTAAACATAAATATTAAGCTCAGCTGGCACCAGAGAATCAATTCCTAAGAATCACTTTATCTAAGGTGGGACCAAAGTATCAGCATTTTTAAGATTTTATTTTTCCTTTTTCTCCCCAAAGCCCCCTGGTACATAGTTGTATATTTTTAGTTGTGGGTCCTTCGAGTTGTGGCATGTAGGATGCCACCTCAGCATGGCTCGATGAGTGGTGCCGTGTCCGCGCCCAGGATCCGAACCGGCAAAACCCTGGGTCACCAAAGCAAAGCGTGTGAACTTAACCACTCGGCCACGGGGCCGGCCCCAGCATCAGCATTTTAAAAAACCTTGTTAGGGGATTCCATTGGGCAGCCAGGGTTGAGAACCACTGCTAGTTCAATATGCAGTGAAGAAGGGGGAGAAGGGAGCCCCTTTTCTCTTGCCTCTGGCCCCTGACTGGGATTTGCTGAGCACAGTTTGAAAGCCACATTCCTTTTGTCCTGAGAGTCCTCAGAGGATGCTGGGTGGTGTGCCCACCCTAGTGACAACCTTGTTCTGGGCTTATGCTGCTGCTTAACATGCCAGGATGGGAAATAGGCAGACCTGGTTCAACCAAACAGAGCTGAAAAGATACCCCCGTGCTGAGGTTGCTGAGCCTAGGAATAGCTGTGGGAGGATGGTTGGAATTAGGTGTTGGACCCCAGTGGTGCATGCGTTCAGTTCAGCGAGACAGTGGATTGCTTCTCCTCTACCTCCTTGTCACCACCGGGAAGGACTTACTGGTGGTAATCACAGCTCTCCAGATGGCATAGTGAGTGATGATGATTGTGGCAAGCCCAAAGCTGCTGTCACTTACAGCCAAGATTTGGAAGTGGTGGGCCTTTTTGTTAAAAATGGTCATCTCTTGCTTTTAATCAGCACCTATAGTTCGTTTGCACTTTACAGGGATAGCTACTTACACAGGGGCTCATCTTACTGATGATGAAACCGAGGCCCAGAGATGACTTGCCTAAGATCAGACAAGGAGGGTTGAGCCTGGATTCAGACCCTGATGTTCTGACTTCAGAGGCCATGCTTTCCCCCTGCTCCATCCTGTCCCTGAGGGGCCCTCTGTCAGGAAGAGGGCTGCAGTTATTTGTACACCCAATTACACAGACGCCAACTCCCTCTTTATCTGGCATCATCTCCTCTGCTGTCCATTCAGCTGAGGTTGTGACCTGGTGCACAGAGAATGGAGAAAGCTGCAGAGGCAATGGATCTGACTTAGATTCATTTGTTGGGGTTTTTTCCTGGTATAAATTGTGACCCAAGAGTTGCTTTCACTTCTATTCTCAGGCTGCCTGAATGACTGGAGCATGGGCTCTGTTATCTAACTCTCGTTACCCTTCACCCTCTGGGGCCCATCGGCAATTCTGCAGCTGTCAGAGATGATGATAAATGTCTAGGCCAAAGGTTTTTTAAAAATCTTTGCAATTGAAAGGAATGTTCAATCAAGATGACAAGGGATAAATAAAGCATTGATACCTGACTTTCTCCTCTTTCATCTTGGCTGCCCATACATGACCTGACTCCGGTGGTCAGTCTGCTTGGCTGTCCTGCCTCTTCCTTCCCTTACTCAGGCTTTGTCCTTTCTGCTACCCCTCTTACTCCAACTGTGGGGGACCTGCCCATCTTCAAGGCTCAGCTCAGAAATTGCTCCTCATCTCCTTCTTTTTTACTCTTCCCACTCTGTCTCGCATCGCCTCAATTACCAAGTCCTATTGCTCTATCTCCCACATTCTTCCAGAATTGCTCTCTAGCCCAGGTGCCACTTCTGAGACAAGCCACCAGCATCTCTGTGAGCCAGCCTGCGCCTGCTCTCCCACTCTTGCCCTGCTTACTGTCTACCTTGTATCAGAGAGGTTATAGCATCTGTGTACCTCTCCTGGCATGCGTTAACTCTTTGAAGGCAGCCCTTTATCTTAGCACACACATACCCATTATCAAATACAGTGCCTGTCACACAGAAGTCATCAAAATCCCTTGATTGCATTCCTTCTGAGGCTGCCTGACAGGTCTCGTACCTGGCTGTCCCGGGCAACATTTCTGGCCCAGCCAAACATTTTCATAGCCTGGTCTTTATTCACTGACTTCTCCCTCTCTCTCCTTCAGGGGAGTATGAGACCAAGCACCAGATTACATTTTTCTCACCAAATATCCCTATTTCTAAACCTCAACTGTGTCAGGGACATGTGTGGGGCGTTTGGTCAGTTCTCTTGTAGGATGTGCTTTACAAAGGAAAATGACATTCAGGAAGGATTTAAGCCTCAGTCTGGCTTTTTTCACAGGCCCAAAGCCTTTTCCCACCCCATCTGCCAGACACTTGCTGGCAGAAGCAATGGTGGGTGACATCAGCACAGGGCTAGCCAGAGCCCTGCTTCCAGGGTCCTACCTACACCAGGGGGCTGCCTTTTCATCTCTGCCTGGCCCCAGCATGAATAATACCTAGGCAGTAAGCAACACTTTCACTGCTTGGTAGACTTGCGAGGTGCCCACTCACCTGAGACTGGAGTGAGAGGCTGCACTTCAAAGGTGCTTTCCTTCCCCCAAAGAAGAAACCCGTCTCCCTCCTTTACCAGGTGTCACATTTGCTTAATCACACCCATGTTTTTGCTCAAATGATGAAGATGAGGGCATAAAGATGGACATCTGCAATACACACAGGCCCCCCTTACTAGCCCCCTCCTAGTCCTTTTCCTGGGGCAGAGCTTGGTCAAAAGCCTCATTTTTGCCGCTGTGGCATCTGACGTTTGCCTGGGCATGGGATCTGTATGGTTGTCAAGTGGACGGCTGGCCAGGCAGAGCCAGTGCCTGCGGGAAGCCACAGGTCTACAGCAGGCTTCTGTGGGTGTCATGAGCTCTCTGTCGCCAGAGCTGTTGAAGCCGACTGGGGTGCCCAGTCCCCGGGAGTGGTGGGGAGGGCATCATGCAGGAAGTCAGATTAGGTTCTCCCAAAGTCTCTTGGGAGACTAGTTCTAAAGCCTGGGGAATTCCCAGTGATGCCACTCACTCCTTTTTCTGTCTCATGCATGAACCCTCTCCCTGTCCATTGTGAGGCTACCAGAGGCAGGCCCCCCTTTCCTCTCCTGGAACAGCCTCCCCGTTTCCTTGGCTCATCTCAGGTCATCTGTCCCCAGAAGCCTCATGACTGCTCTGCACATTGGGACATTTCCTGCACTGTTGTTAACCTTCTGGGCTGTTTGGTCCCTTTCACCAGTTCAAGAGCTCCTTGAGTAAAGCAAGGGACTGAGGCTTACTCATCTTGCTCTCGTAGCGGGCGGGTCACAAAGGTTTATGCATGAGCAAGTGAAGTAATTAACAGTCCCAGAGAAAGATGGTTTTACAGGGGACAGTAACACCCTTCAACAGTTTCTCTCAAGCTGTGCCCAGTGGAGGAGAACCACATGTCCCCCACTCCACCCACTACAGTCTGGCCCTGAGTCCAGGTGGGCTGCTGGCCTATTGTGCTGGTAGAGTGCCGGGGCTCCCACAGGTGAGTGTTGGGGAGGCCCAGTTCCCACTGGCTCTCCCTGCACAGCCTTTGGTGTGGATGGAGCCTACCGTGTCTGGAGCAGGGCTTTGGCAGCTCTTGGCCAGCAGTAGGAGTTATGTTTCTGGGGCCTGGATCCAAAATGAGAAAGGCCTCAGAACATCAAGAACAGAAGAGGAGCTTGGCCACCTTGGTGCCCAGGGTCAGCCTGCATGGGCCCTGGAACCCCTGCCTGGCGGGGTGCGCCGTGTGTGAGAGGGAGGGACACAGGCAGCAGTGGCTTCCCCGGGCCCCAGCTGAGTCCGGGTGACAGCGAGAATCACTTGCCTCCACAAGCCTCTGAGCCTGTCTCCCCAGACTCCGTACCACAGCCTCTCCACCTCCAGCAGACCCATCGCCTACTTCCTGCCCCAGACTGAGTTTGGGGCATCCCCAGAATGTTCTAGGCGTTCCCACCTCCTCCCTGTGCTCACACACTTGCCCTGCCCTGATGCTCTTCACTGTTTCCTTGTGTCCTGTCTGCTGCTTCCCCCAGGAAGCCTTGTCCCCCATCCCAGCTCTCCTGAGCCCCTCCTCCTCACCCCGCCCATCCTCCCAGACCCTTGTTGCCCTCTCCCATTTGCCTGCCTGTGAATGTGTCTCCTTGGCAGCCTGTCAGTTCCCAGGGACCAGGGCAAGGCTCCTCACCAGCCCCACAAACCTTGGGACAGACCCAGCCGGGGCCTCAGTGACAACACTAGAAGTAGGTGAGCTCTGCTCTCCAGACTTGTCACTCCTTTTCCTCCTCTGAATTGAGCACTGGACATGGGGACAGGAAGAAGAAAAAAGGACCCTCACACCGAGGAGAAAAATGCACTCCTTTATTCTCTGTGGGAGTGACTGCCGGGGAATGGCCAGCACCTGTCCTGGAGGAGTAGGTCTGTCTCGGGGCCCCAGCAGGGCCAGGGCAGTGATGAGGGGCACTGGTGGCCCCATGAGCAGGGAAGGTCCAGGTTGGGGCTGCTGCCCCTTCCTCAGAGCTTCTCCAGGTAGGAACCGGGGACAAAGCCACGCTGCCCATTCCGTTCCACTGTCCACCAGCCATCCTCCCCTTCCAGGATGACCTCCAGGATGTCCCCTGCAGAGATGTCCAGCTCATCGGAATTCTGGGCAACAGAATGAGAGCACATCAGGCTGAGGGGCCTGCTGGGAGGGCTCTGACGGGGCATTACCCCACCCCAGGCAGTAAATGTGAGCTTGTCTCCCAGGTGGGCCCTCAGCTGAGATATGCCCAGCCTCCTCGGGCTTCAGAACAAGGCCACTCTGGGCCGGGCCAGCCCTTAGAGACATAGAGGATGTGGGGTGCCCTGTGGGACTCAGCCTTCTGTTCTCCCCAGTTTGTCATTGTAGACCTCCCACAACTTGGGACTTCTTCCCTGTTTCACCTCCCTGCTGCTCCCTTCTCCCTCCCTGCTCCAGACACACAGCGACCTTAGCAAGTCAATGGTCAGGTGTGCTCACCATGCCCGAAGCCCAAGGGTGCGCGCTTACTCCAGGCTCACTGCGCACAGCCTGCCCCTCTCCTGGGAGCTGCCCTGTACTTCCCCAGCCCTGTTACCACCATCATACAAGCACACCATCATTCTGCCCTGTCTTTCCTGCCAGGGACCAGCTCTGGGAGTCAGTGCAGCTCAGGGCACAGCCTGCCTAGCCCCAAGGGGATGTTTGGGCTCAGTCCAGGTGGATCTGGGGTCTGGCTCTGCATCCCTCACTTCAAAGCAGGGAGCAGACTGGACTCTGGGGATCTTAGCACAGCTGCCCTGTGGCTCCTTGACCAACCCTCTCTCCGTGGACCTCAGAAAATCAACCCCAGCACAGCTGTGGGACCCATTCTGGCTATGCCTTGTTCTTGGCACCCATGGCCATGGAGAACAAGGCCCAAACCTGAGGGTCCTGCAGGTAGCTCCAGGTGCTGTCAGCCTGCCTGCACCTGGGCACATGCACACACACACGCACACACATACACACGCCTGTGTCTGCCTAGAGACCACGTGGGTGCAGGTGAACAGACTGGGCAGACACAGGCCCTGGTACCCATTCATCAACATTTGCTCTGAGATATGCACTGAGCCCCTCCCAAATGCTGGGTGCTATTCTAAGGACACATACCCTAGCACACTCGCAGTGCACTTGCCTACGTGTGAACACACACTTGGGCATATCTGTGCCCTCCTGCGAGGGAGAGGAGGGCGAGGGCCTCACCTGGGCCGTGTAGTCATAGAGTGCCCTGTAGTCCTGGGTTGGCAGGGTAGGGGGTCCTGGCGCCTCCTGTACCGCGATGGTGGCATAGACACCCTCATTCCGATTAGGGGTCGGGGTCAGGGTCTCTGTGGAGGCCGAGAGCAAGGTGAGGCCTGGAGCCTGCCCCTTTCAAAGGACAGTGGTCCCTGGAGGGCCCATTTGTGCCATATAGGTGTCCTCTCCTTACCCCCACATTACCCCCAGTTACCTGCAGACGCTGACACTGATGCAGTCTTGGGACTTCCATGCAGCAGCCCGGAGAACCTGGGGACAGGGAGGAAAGCAAGTAGGTCCTGGAGGGAGGGGGGTGAGGCAGGGAGCCCTCACAGCTCCAGGGCTGGGCTGCCTCTAGCCTCCAGGTGAGGATGTGATTTAGGGGGTGCCCCTCAGGCGTGAGGGCTCCCCAGAGGGTAGGCCCAGTGGGCTTTCCTTCCCCAGCAGTGCCTCTCAGTCCCTTGCACTTTGGACCTCTTCTCAGCACCTGTTTCCTGCAGGGCCTGGCACCCACCAGGCTCCTGCTCCAGCCTCCTCCTAACAGCCTTCCCCGCCGGGCAGGAGAATGAGCTGTCCTTAGAGCTTGGCCCCCTTAGACCCTTACCTGCCCGGGCCCAGCCAGCTCTCCTCCCCACGGTCCCACAGGGACCCGGCCAGTCTCGCCACTCCAGGACCATGCAAAGTGGGGTCCCCCATGTACATGTGAGTTGCAGGAGGCAGTGCTGGGCTAATCCACCCCGTCCCCTACACCTGGCTCAGGCCTGGACTTAGCCAGAGTCATGAAGATTCGTTGAATAGAGAAAAGAATGGAACAAGCAAGAGGCAGCCACTGGGGGACTAGTGGAGAGCAGATGGGGTCACCCCATGAAGCAGCCAGTGCTAAGGGCTAAATAAGTAGAGGCTGCTGTGACAAGCCTGCCTCAGGAAAGTCTTCCTGCTGGGCTCAAGCTGTCTTGAAAGACTCAGCTTTAACAGGCAGAGCTGGGGTGCAAGGCATTGCTGGTGAATGGGAGGGGGGGTGCAAAGGTGCAGGTGGAATAGTTTGGGGAGTGGAGTGGACCAGCTTGGGGTGTGTGGGAGACAAGACTGGAATAGGTGCTGGGCCAGACCCAAGGGGCCGTGACAAGGGGCTGGGCTGTGACTTGGGCCTGTGAGAGGCTGCCCTGCAGTGCCAGGTGAGACACGAGGGGCCTCTCCCACGGGCAAGACAATCTAGCCCTCTTCGCCATGCCAAACACACACACTCACAGAGTTTGTGGAGCTGAGGGCCCAGGAGGACACACAAGCCCAGGATGGGAGCACATGGACATGTAAGTGTGGACCTGGACACATGAGGAGGCCTAACCCTAACACAGGCCATGCAGACATAGCACCTATGACATGCTCCCGCCCCATGGACAGCAGGGGGCAGGGTCAAAGCCCCAGGGCTATGGCTGGCAGGAGCAGAGCTTCCTGAGGCCGCTGTGCGCCCTGCCCCACTGCCCTGTTTCCCCAGATTTGTCTACACTTGCAGTTCCAATTCCTCCCTCCACTCACTTCCCAGCCACTGCCCCCTGCCCCTCCCCAACCCTGCCTGGCTTCTGGCTGCCCCGACACAGTGTCCCCTGCCCATCCCCTCCAGCAGCCAGGCCTCCTCCACCCAGTGGGATCTCTCTCCTTTACTTTTTTCCTCGTGGGGCACCCCTTTCCTTTCTTGATACTACTCTTCCGTCTAGTTGTTGAAATGACCACCTGTGCTGAGATCCAGGTCCTCCCCAGATTTTGTTAAGACTGAGTGTGAATGCCTTCCTCTGGGGTCATCGCTTGCTCAAGGTTCTCAGAGGGGCATCCTGTGCTCTCTGCTCTGAGGGCTGGTGGTTCTCACGAGCCTGTCTCCCAGGAGACATGCTGCAGGGTGGCTCCAGGGGCTCCTGAGGCCTTGGAAATGAGCTGTCCTCGGAGAGCTGGGAGCTCTGTCAACCCCACCCTCAGCCACCTTCCAAAGGCAGGCCCTTCCCTGCACTAGGTCAGATGGAGAGAGGAGGTCACAGAGACCTCACGATGTGAGCGGGCCACAGGTACCATGTGAAACCCACGGATGCTCCTAGATGCCCACAGATGGGGCACCTGACCCCCTCAGGGACCTGGCTGCTGGAGGGCTCCCTGAGCAGGCTACGGTGTTCCCACTGGGCTGTCACCATTGTCACCCAAGGCCTGAACCAGGAGGGTCCTTAGGTTCTGAGTCTGACCCCAACACTCAGGGGTTCTGGACCTAGAGAAGGTGCATGACTTGTGCAGGTGACACACTGAGACATGCCACTACGGCTCTGGCACTGCCGCAGCCAGACCAGTGAAGGGGCCCTGGAAAGGCCTGGAGAATTCTCCAAGAGTACTGGCTGCAGGGCCTGCTCCTATGCCCTGATCCCATGCCAGTGGTTGAGTGTCGCTACTGCAACCTGAAGGTCCAGGGCACTAACCCAGACTAGCAGCAGGGCCCAAGGGACAAGCCAGCCTGGGGCCTCCCCGGAGCTCTGAACACAGTGAAAGTGGGTGTGCTTATTTGTTTAATGCCTGGGTGCCCTTGCGCTGAGCGTGTCATGAGGCTAGATTGAGCCTGTCTTGTCCCAGAAGAGTACCCAGCACCTAAACACGGTACCAGGCACACAGTAGGTACTCAGTAAATGTGTGTGCAAGAGTCAGTTGCAGGAGGAGAGGCTGGCCCAGCTTCCTGGCACTCCCTACCTGGCCCCAGCCTCTGCATCCATCGGGTGCCTCACCTCTTTATCATACCGCAAGACGGCTGGACGCCAGGGCTGCTGGATGCCGGCGCCACCTCCCGGTCGTAGTAGTTCTGGTAGGGCACCGGAGCTGCAGGCAGCAGGCCCATGAGGCCAGGGTTGGTGAGGGCAGAGCAGGGAGGACCTGTGCCACCTGACACCCCAACCTGCCCCCATCCAGAGACTCAGACTGGGGCCCACCCTAGTACTTGGGGAGGGGGCCTCTCTTGCTTCCATGACAGACCCCACTGTGGGTACCACCAAGACCAAATAGTCCAGACTCATGATTTGGTGGCACCAAAGAGGCTGGGGGTGGGGCTCTGAGGAGGCTCCCCACTTGTACTCCCCATCATCTCCCCCTTCTGAGTGTATAGCGTTCTTAATCTCTGCTCATCGTTGGCCTCGGAGGAGGCCGCAGACCAGGGACCCAGCCAAGGGACTGCACTGTCGACCCTTTCCCCGGGGTCTGATCAATGGTCCTCTGCCCAGAAGCGAGCTGTGAGCCCCCACAGCCCTGTCCTGGCGGTTGAGGCTCAGAGAACCCAGGGCCAGGCCTTCCAGGGACAGGCAGGCCTGGACCCAGAGGCTGAGTTGCCTGCGGGCCGGGCCTCACCCGGGGGCTCCGTGCCCGTGCTTTTGGCCTGGATGAAGCTGTCAATGTCAGTGTCCACACTGCAGCCTTCCAGTGTCACTCGCACCTCCTCGTAGAGCTGGGGACAGGAGAGAGCAGAGGTTGAGGGGCCGAGCCTCCATGCCCCCTCGCCAAAGCCCTGCCCCTCTGTGGGTCTGAACTCCAGCTAGGGGCCCCCACTCCACCGGCCTCCTCCCAGCCTCGTGTGCACAGCTCAGCGCCTGTATTCAGGGGCCTTGAGATGTAGCTGCCCCAGGCCTGCCTGAGGGGTCCGAGCCCTGGCTGACAGCCTCTCTTGTTTCCTGAACACCTACTGGACACAAGGTCCATGCAAGGGACTTACCACACTCCTGTTCTCTGAGGTAGACACTATTTCCTAATTTTATAGATGAGGAAACTCAGAGAAGGAAAGGGACTTGCCCAAGGTCACAGAGCGAGGACTTGATGCAGCGAGGCTTTAGATCCAGTAGGAGAGGATCCAGAGCCCACATTCCTTCCTCTGCCACAAGGAGGCCACCAGGTGGCCTTGAGTCATTTGGGGGAAAATAAACCCCAAAACCCCACAGCCCATGGGCAGAAGGGGTCAGGCAGTGGGCATTGCGGAGTCAGGGCTGCCTCAAGAAAGCGTTCATGGCTCTAGGGCTGCATTAACAGAGGTCGGGGCCCCTGGCGGGGAGATGGCAGCCCCTGTCTGCTGGGGAGGACCCACAGCCCACCCGGCATGTAGAGTTCAGTAAGGGGAACCAGGACACCCCCGAGATATCTGCTGGGCAGAGCAGGAACTGCACCTCAGCCCCTGGGAGCGCCAGACCTGGAGCGGGACAGCCCAGGGTCCTCCAGCCTCTCGGCAAACCTGAGGGGCTGTGTCCACCTACCTTCCCAACCCCAGCAGAGGGAGCAGGTGCTCTGTGCTCTGAGAGCAGAGGCAAGGACCTCGGAGCAGGATGAGCCAAGAGGGCAAAGCCAGGGTCACCACAAACGCACAGGCTTCCAGCCAGAGGGGCCATGGCTCAGAGGGGTGAGCTCCCTGTCCTTGGGGCCCTGGGACCAAGGCCAAGTGCTGAGGTCGGAGACCCCTGGAGCCAGGGCTTGGACCACAGAGGACCAGGTGTTTGCTGATGGACTCAGACCTGGCATGCTGCTGCCTGGAGGCCACCCTCTCCTCACACACTCCCTCCCCCCACCCTCAGTCCCACCTCGTCATCCTTGACGCACTGCATGGAGAGCTGGTTGCAGTGTACCCACAGGGCGTTGCGGAGGATGGTCAGCCGGTCAAACTCCTGCAGCTGGAAGGCCTGGGGGTGGTGGGAGGGAGGTGAGAAATGAGGAGGGCCAGCCCAGGTGGGCCTCACTCACAGTTCAGCTGTGGCTGACCAGCCAAACCCCTCTGCAGACAGCCAAGTCTAAGGGAGAGACCCTTCCTGGGGGTCCCCGCCCCCACCTCTGGCCCACCCCTGAGGTTCTGGGAAGGGAGGTTGAGCTGCCTGTGGGGTTCCTGCCCCCACTCTCCCTCCAGGCTCCACTACACACTGGAGAAGGCCCTGGGGGTGACAGGAGAGGAGCGCTGGACCTGGAGTCCTGACGCCTGTCTCCCAGGCCATCCATCAGTAGGGCCCGGCAAAGCCATGGGCTTTGTCAGAGTCTCAGTTTTGGCTTCAGCAAAATGGGTAAAGGATGCCTGTCTGCACAAAGGGACCCAGGGCACCAAGCCGGGAGGGAACAGCCAGGGCAAGGCCCCAGCACAGGGCCTGGGGAGTGAGCAGACGCATGAAGGGAGGAAGGGGTGCTGCCTTTCCCCACCACTGCCTCGCTGCCCCCAGGGAGCGGCTGCAGCAGGGACGGTCACCTTTCCCACTTTGCGGCTGGGGACCCAGAGGCCCAGCTGGGGCTCACGCACCTGGCAGGTGGTCCGGTGCTCCTGCTCCCACTCGCCTCGCACCTTCTCCAGCTGCTCCACGCTCTGCCTGTACACCCGCTCTGGAAGGCCAGGGGCATAGACAGCTTCCCACAGCCCCACCCCCGGGCTCCTGTGCTGCCCCCACCCAGGGTGCCCTCCTCCCTAGAGATACCTACCCTGGCTGCTGGTGCCTCATCTAAACACTAGTCAGGGCCACCCACTCTGGGACTGCTCTTTTTGAGGGAACTCTCAGCTCCCCACCATGCTCTGAGCTGGCCGGGGCTGGAGGAGAGCCTCCTACACCCGGGGCCAGAGTCCAGGCATCTCGCCATCCCCAGGTCCCCCCATCTCACTTTCTAGAGGGGAAACTGAGGCTCAGGGTGGCACTGAAGGATGGGTGGAGAGAGCGTCGGGAGCTGTTGGGCTGGCAACCCAGCAGGCTTGGGCCATGACCTCCATCCCCAGATCTCTGGGGCTCATCTGTCCCCCAGCCAAGGGGGCAGCTGGGTCCTGGGAAAGGCAGAGTCGAAGAGAGAGCCTTCCCAGGGGAAGGGAGCGAGGGTGAGTGCTCTGTCCTAGGAGGTGTGCCAGCAGGGACAAGGGGTATTGGGGGGTTCTGGCATCAGGCAAAGGATAGAGGAGACAGAGGCCCAGGGACAGCAGTGTATGTGCATGTGTGTGTCAATGTATGTATGAATGATACATATGTATATATGAGTGGGTCTGTCTCCCATGATTGTGGCTGTGAAAGTCCTGGGCTCTGGAGCCAGATGGCCTGGATTTGAATGCAGTCACCACCACTTATTAGCTGTGTGACCTTCGGCAAATTACTTAACCTCTCTGTGCCTCAGTTTCCTCATCTCTTAAAAAAGGTGATAATAATAGCAGGCATCTCATAGGATTGTTCTGCAGATTAGTTAAGACATGAAAAGCTCCAAGAACAGTCTTGGCAAATGAGAGAAAATGAATGTTTTTACTTAACTTGCATAAGTATGGAAGTGAGAGTGATGAGCATGTGACTCCATGTCATCGGGTGTGAGTATGTGTGCCCCCAGGAGTGTGTGGTGGTGGAAGGACTTTCCAGGCCCCACCTGCAGTCTGAGGAAGCGGGCTGGCGCCGTACCTGCCTCTGTGGCTGAGTCCTTGCACTGCTTGGCTTTGTTCTGGCTCTGAGGAGACAGAGGGAAGGAGCACTGAGCGCTGGCACGACCGGCCCCGTCCTCGGGCTCCTAGCCTCCCTGGGCAGTTCGGAGGGGACTCTGTCACAGTCTCCCTAGCCACCCAGGGCCTCACTCAGGAGCCAGCTGTGGGCGCATTCCATCATTCCCTCCAGCCTCACCCCACAGAGGACCACAGGCTGGTTCCAGTGAAAAAAGAATAAAAACAGAAACTCACAGCCCATGCAGATAACCTGAAAGATAGATGTTGAGACAGAGGGACAGATGGAGACCAGGGCCAGGCCCTAACGCCCCACATGGCCCCTGCTGGACCCACTGGCTGGGACTTGGGCTCTCGTCCCTGACTTGCTGCCCCCAACCCACCCTCAGGCCCCGACCCTCTCTAGGCCTCAGGTTTCTCTTCTGTGCAGTGGGCGAAATGTGTTCTTGGGCCTGGTGGCTCTGAGACCCCTGGCCCAGAGGCGAGAGCAGTCAAGAGCTTGGGCTCTGGACGACCTGGGTTTGGATCCTTTCTCTGAGACCTGACTCTGAGACCTTGGACAAGTCACTCACCATCTCTGGGCCTCAGTTTCCTCTCTGTGATATGGGCCTACTGGTCCCTTCTCCCAGGGTTGTGTGAGGGTTAGCGTCTGCTCTCATTGCCCTGTGAGCTCTGGGCCTGGGCCGCAGGACCCTACTCTGAGGAATGGGTCCTTGGGTGCAGTCTGGAGACGGCAAAGGGGATAGGCTGACCCTGTCTGTCTTTGCCCTGAGATTCTAGGAAACCCACTTCACAGACAGGGAGACTGAGCTTCAGAGAGGGGTGACCAGCCAGCATGTCCCAGATGCAGATCTTGCCTTGGGGTGCCTGAAGCACCCCTTCCCTGTCTCCCCGCCCTGCCCCAGCCCTGGGTGACAGCACATGGCCTCAGTGGCCCTACACACCTTCTCCACCTGCTTCTGCTGGCCATTGGCACTAATGCGCTCGAAGGCCTGCTCGGCGTCATCCGCGTCCCGGCACTTCTGCTCGTATGTCTTCTTGGACTGGGGGTGTGGAGACATGTGACTTAGGTGCCCCAGAGTGAGGCTCCCTGAGCTCAGCCTCCCTTCTCCCTGTTAGGGGGCTGTGGGTGGAGTGGGGACCTCCCCACCTGGGATAGGGATCTGGGGTCCAGCATGGAGATGGAGAATGGAGTCTGGTTCCCAGGCCCCTTCCCACTGGGGACAGTACAGCCCTGCCATGGCCTTGGCCTCTTCAGAGGTGTGGTCACATCAAACCAGTAGCAGTTCGCTGAAAATGCCATGTACCCTCATGATGCCAGCCTTTGCACGTGCTGTCCCCTCTTGTGGAACCCTCTGTCTCCTTCTCCCTCAGTGTCCTAGGGGACACAGCTCAGAGGTCCCTTCTTCGTCCACCCCTGGAGTCCTCAACGGACAGTGTGACCATCATATGGACCATTGTCTGGGACTGACCACCTGCCCATCAGTCAGGAGCCCCCAAACAGCAGGGTCTGGGCCAATCCGTGTGGGGCCTTGGCATCCAGTGCAGCCCCGAGCACCCACCAGGCTGCCGTGGGTGTTGCTGGGTGGAGGTCTGAGGCGAGCCCTGTCCCAGGGGCCCAGTCCAGGGCTGCTGGGGCCCACATGCTGAGCCCTGCCACCCCCCAGGCCCAAGACCTTGCACTCACTTCCATGGCCTTCTTGTAGAGTGACAGCTTGCTCTTCTGGACACGGTCCATGACGGCCTCGTACTGCAGGGGACACGAGGCTCTGAGCTGGGGGCCGTGGCCTCAGGATGCTCCCCTAGGCCAAGAGGACGGGGAGTCCCTGGGATGAGGCACAGCATGCCCTCCTGGCTCTGAAGGGGGCAGTGACAAGACGCCCCCCTCTCCCACAGCCTACTTTTTCACAGTCACCACTAGGAGCAGAAAGCTAGAGAAGCCTGGGGCATGGATCTGCCCATCATGTCCTCTCTGGGCAGACCCAGCCAGGACTTGGTCTCTAGCCAAGGAATACCCAACCCAGATGCATGTGTGCTCATGCACACACGCACACACACAAAATTCCATGACACACACACAGAAGTACACACTAACAGGCCCCCACACTCCCACTGCTCACATTTGCACATACAGGCTTTCATGTGCACACTAACAGAGCACCCACAGACACTACTCATGAGTGCACACAAGCACACTCTCCCTGGTCCCCCTTGCACAGCTACAGGCCTGTTTGCACAGGTGAACACACACACACCAAACTTAGTCATGGCCACATGTGGGCACACGGGGCCACTGCACCCACCGTGCCTCCCAAGCCCCTTGTTCAGATAGAGGGGATGAGACTCCGCCTGGACAGAGATTGGGCACAAGTTATGAGGAGAATGGAAAGGAAGCGTCCCTCGTGTTGTCAATGGAGCCGTTGTGTGCTGGGGCTCTCACTGGGCCCCTCCCAGCAAGCTGCCTCGTCACACACAAACACACTGAGACACAGGCTCATGCTCAGATGTGTGCACACATGTGCCATGTTCTGCGCACACACATGTACTCCCCATCCGCACGTGTGCACATACATGCCCAGGCAGATTTTCTGCACACTACATCTCAGCTCTCTGCTTGTGGGGGCTCTGGCTACTCTGGGGAAGGCATCACTCCATCCAGAGCAGCTTTTGCAGACATCACAGCCTGTCTGGCCACAGGAGAGCTCAAAATAGCCAGCCCAGGGCCTTGCTGCCACAGCAGGTGCTCTGCACTCTGCACGCAAGGCCCAGCTCAGAGCGGTACCTGCTCTAGCACCTCAAGGCTGGGCCGGCTTCTGGGGCTGGCTTTGGGGACCTACTGTCTGTTCGGGAACCCAAATTTAGATCCTGAAAGCCTGAGCCCAGCTAGCCAATGGGCAGCAGGAACGGCAGCCACGCTGAATTTCTGTGGTCAGAGCCTCTAGTCAGAGCTGCTGCCCTGTCTTTGAAGACTGAGGGGGGCCTGATTCTGGGCTGCGTCCCCAGAGCTTGGGAGGTGGACATAAGTGTCCCATCCTGCAAGAGGGAAACTGAGGTGCAGAGAGGGGAAGCGGCTTGGCCAGGACACCTACGTCCAGTCTGGTCCAACCATGAGCTGGCGCTGTCTTCCCCTTCACAGTTCAGTTTCCATTTTCAAGTCTTTGGACAGTTTACAACGATCCTTCCTCTCCAAGCAAGAAGTGTTTCTGTGTGCTGGCCTCTCCCACCCTATCTCCCTATCTCCCACCCTCTGCCCATACCCTTCCCCTCCTCCTTCAAATCGCCCTCACCTCCAAGCCAGGGGCACAGCCCCTCACCCTCCTTCGGCTCCGTCAGGAGGGTCCATCCTCCACCCCCTCCACAGCGACCATGACCACCTCCCCCCGAGGGCCCACCCCTAGCACCCGCCTCACCTTCTTCCTCTGCTCCTTCTGCCTCTCACGGAACTCCTCGAGGCTCCGCAGCTCCTCGCGCAGGGCCAGGGCCAGCTGGATATGGGAGCTGCCCACGTTCTCCATTTCTGGGGGCAGAGTAAGGATGCCAGTCCCCAATATCAGACGTGATGGGCCTCGGCCACCCACACACACCCCTGCCTGGACAAGCCCAGCTCCCACCCCACACCTCGTCTTCTGTCATCCACCAATCCTCCACCAGCCTCGCAGCCCTGTGTACAGCCTGAGCTCCTGGCGAGAATCCATCCACCCCATCTACGGGAATATGGGTGCTCCCAGAAGGTCCTCTCACCCTGCAGCCTGGGGTGGGGGACAGTTGGACTTACGTTGCTTCAGGGAGTCAAAAGAGGCCCTGAGGGAGCTGCAAAACAGAAAGGCCAGGGTCAACAGGAGGAGCACAGTGGAGCCTGAAGTCCCAGCTGACTTTTATTTTGCTGAGAGGGCCCTAGGTCACTCACACATACTGACCTAGACCCAAGGGACCCTCTAGCCAGACAATTGGGACCGTCCACTGACAGCCCTAGTTGGGATTTCCAGAAGGCAAAGCTCTCTCTTTGGAAATTACAAAGCAATTAAACCTCCCCACTTGGCAGAATCTGCTGGCTTCTGCGTCTTCAGGGCCCTCCCTCCCTGAAGCCTCTCGCCCCAGTCCTCTCCCCAATTCAGAATGAGCCGAAAGATGGCAGGGTTCAGACTCAGCCAGAGGACATTTTGGAGGAAGCTGGATGGGGGCTGAGAGAGTGGGCAAGCAGGAGAGGAGAGATGTGGGGACCTTAGGACAGAACAAACAGTATGTAGAGGTGAGGACAGCAAGAGGCCGAAGGCCTCCCTGGCTCCTGGCTGGGTGGCTGGGTGGGCAGTGGTGACACCTCTGAGACGGGGGCCCAGGAGGGAAGATGAGGAGTCTACTTTAGGGTGCATGAGCTTGGGATGCCTGAGAGAACCCAGCAGGAATCAGGAGGCAGCAGGGTGGTCAGTCCGGAGCAGAGATGCAGGCACTGTCCACTCCAGGGCAGGCGCCAGGAGAGGGGGAAGGAAAGAGGCTGGCCCAGGGCATGGGAGGTGGAGTGTGACACCCGAGGGTAGAGTTGCCAGATGGAGCAAATGAAAACACAAGACACCCAGTTAAGTTCGAATTTCAGGTAAACAACAAATACTTTTGAGTATAAGTACGCCCCATGTAATATTTGGAACACACATTTAAAAAGTATTTGTTATTTATCTGAAAGTCGCGTTCAGCTGGGCATTCTGTATTTTACCTGGCTGCTTTGCCAAGAAGGCTCGCCCCCAGAGCCATGGGCGGAATTGAGGTCTGAGCAAAGGCCTTGGAGCCCCACCAAGACCCAGTCCTGTCTGCTGATCAGCAATGGGGCACCAGGAAGCAGAGTGCTCCTTGGGTCAGAAACAGGACCAATGGGCGAGAGAGCCTCTCCCTAGGCCCATCAGCTCCCCAACCTGGCAGAGAAGGGAGGTGACTCGGAATTCCAGCAGAACCTGGGCAAGGGCTTCCTGCTCTGAACTCCCACATGCATTGGAAGCAGACCCTTGAGCCAGACAGCCTGGGTTTAATCCAGGCTCTGCCACTCACTCTGTGTGACCTAGAGCAAGTTACCTAACTGCTCTGTGTCTCAGTTTCCCCTTCTATAAAATGGGGATAATAGTACAAACGGGATGGTTGTCAGGATTGAATGGATTTACGTGTGTAAACCACCTCTATCAGGACCTGGTTGCTGTGCAGCCCTCCCCTGAGCCCACCTGTGCACATCCCAACCAATCCTGGGGGGGGTCCCCTGGGCTCCTGAGCCTGACCTGAGCACTACCTCCAAAGTGCCCCACCTAGGAGCTTACCACCTGCGTGCCTCCTGTTATTGGAAACTCGCACTGGATTTGCCTTCAGGTGGGGTCCTCCTGAGGCAGCCTCATAGGTAGGCCCCCTACCCCTCTCCCTGCAGCCTGTGTGGCCAGGAGGAGCAGATCTGTGTTCCCAAGCAACTGTGAGTGTGTGAGGGGTGCCAGGGCCTGTGCCCCAGCATGGGCCCAGGGGTGCCACGACACCAGGCGCGCAGAGACGGTGGGTGAAGGCTGCAGACTGGCCCCGAGGCGAGACTGGTCCACACTCGGGTAAGATTCTCTGCCTGCGTTTGCAGCCCCCCCTCAACCAAGGAGCTAAAATACGCTGCGGCTCCCTCCTCACCGGGGCGCCTGAGGAGCCGCAGTAATCGAGGCAGACAGGGAAACAGGCCGGAGCGTGGCCAGGCTTGCTGGGGTCACACAGAGGTGCTGGAGCAGCGCGAGGTCCAGTCGCTGGCCACATCCTGCTGCTGCCCTTCGCCCAGCCGGCTCTCCGCTCCCCTCCACGCCCCTCGCCGCCTTTCTGCCGAGCAGTGCGCCTGCCCCCTGGTGGCCATATCGTCGCATGACGCCCAGCAGAGGCAGCCCGGGACTCCTGCCCTCCCGCCTGCGTCTCCCGAAACCTTGCAAGGCAGGCTTCGAAGGGGCCTCCTTCCTCCCATTGGACAGTTAGGGAGACTGAGGCCAAGCAGGAGCAACAACCTGGCAGGACCCGCCTGGATCCAGGCCTAGAGGAGAACTGTGGGGGTCTAGTCAAGGCCAGACCCCTTGCCCTAAACTAAGTGGATCTCAAAATGTGGTCCCTACACCAGCAGCATCAGGACCACCTGGGACCTTGTTAGAGAGGCAGATTCTCAGGCCCCACCCCAGTCCTTGTGAAGCCGGAGCTCGGAGGGAGGGCCGGCACACTGTTTTAACAAGCCTCCACGTGCTGCTGATGTACGTTCATCAAACGTTAGCCCAGCTGGCCTAAGTGATCTAAGCCTCGCAGTTCTGCTAGGGAGCATGCATCATCGTCCCCGTTCCACGGTTGAGAAAACAAGGTTCAGAGAAGTGAAGAAGCTGACTCATGGCCACACAGCTGGTGAGAGGCGGAACCAGGTGAGGCCTGGTCAAGGCCTGCCTTCTGCTTCTTACCAGAGGGCAGAGAGGGGTGACTGCCGGGGGACCCACCTGCCCTGGGTGGGGGTCAGGATTCTTCTCTGACAGAATTAACCCCTTGCCAGTGGCTACACCTCCAATCCCTCTCCTTCCCCACACACTCATCTCCTGCCTCAGTCTCCCCAGTCATGGTTAGAGCATCTCTGGGCTCAGCACAGCCTCCCCCACAGCCCTCACCTACGGCCCCCGTGGGCCCCCAGCTCCTTCATGACCACATCCTGCCCAGACCCCTCCCAGCCCTTGGGCCTGCACCCCCGCTGCCTGCTCCTCACCTCCTTCTGGACCTCACATCTCACAGACACCTCAGAGTGTCCAAAACTGGACTTGGTGCCCCACAAACCTGCTCCCCCTGCAGGGCTCCCCTCTCATCAAAAGCAGCACCCTCTACCTGGTTATGCCACCTGGAAAGCCAGGAGCTGTCCTTGGCTCCATCCTCTCCCTCCACCTGCACTACCTTCTTTTTTACCTCCTAAATCTCCTGTCTGTCCTCCTCTCACTGCCACCACCTAGCTCCTGCCCCAACACCTCTATCCCCCTAGCTGCACTTCCCACCTATTAGCCCTGTTTTCTGCCCGCCAGTCATCTGGCCACCCACCAGTTCCTTCTATATGCCATATTTCTTCTTGCCTCAAGGTCTTTGCACATGCTAATTCCCCATGCGCAGCATCTTTGCCTGGCTTCCTCTTCTGTCCCTTCTGAGCACTTACCCCTGCTGTTACCTTGGGCTGATGCATTCAGTGTCTGTCACCTCACTGAACTGTGAGCCACATGAACAGGGTCAGTGCCTGGTTCTCCTCCCCAATTTCCCCAGGATCATAGCCCAGAACGACAAACTCAACACTGGCTACATACCAAGGCCTTTCTCAACTCCAAACCCACCTGTGCCCCACTCTCCTTGGCCCATGGCCTCAGGTCCTTCCTCCCAGGCCTGGAATGGCTATGAGGAGTCACAGCCTTTGGGAGCAGCTGGTCCTTCTCCCCACCCCCACTGGATGCTGGGAGCCCCTGCCTGAGCCCACTGCACTGCCAGGTGGACATTCAGCTTCTGTTCCCACCTGGGGACAGCCCTGATGGCGACAGTCTGTGCTTACCTTAGGCTCCCATTTGCCCCCACGAGCTTGCTGGGCCTTGGGGGCTGCATGGATGGGGGTGCTTGCTCTGTGTGGGACAGCTGGACAGGGTTGTGAGCTCTGACTGCTCCAGGTCCCCTGCCCACTCACCTCTGGGCTGAAGACCCTCCTGTCCCAGCCCCACCTGTTCCCTGTGCTGGCACCTTCAGGCCGTCACAGTTCTGCTCACATGACAGGGCCTGGGACACCACCTCTTTCTTGGCCTTAGACTTTCAAGGAAGCAGCCACAGCTATGGGTGAGGGGACCTCAACTTTTCCCAGGACCAGAGACAGCCCCCTGGGGGTCAGCAAAGACTCTTCCCAGGTAAATGCTTTAAGCTCATCTTATGGAGGATTTGGGGACCATTTAAAGTCTTTCTCTGCCCGTAAGACCCAGAAAAGATGGTTTCTCCTAGCTTTTCTGTCACTCCTGTGTTCCTCCACACTTGCCACTCGGAAACTGTCCCCAAGATCTCCTTGAGCTCTCCTTTATTGTGTCTCCATCACGCGTCAAGGATAAGGCCCCCATGCAGACCTCTACACTCTGTTATCAGTCACCAGTGACCTCATGTGTAACTCATCTTATTGCCTATCTTGACTTGGCTCTTAGGATGCTCAACCTGAAATTCTGTGCTCAAACATGGTCTAAATTTCCAATGTAAACTTTCCTTCTGTACTCTCCCCACCAGGCACCACCTCATGTCCCTGCTTTGGCATCCCCACCCCCGCCCACGTTCTGGCCAGCAGCCTCCTGCCTCCTAGCTGACAGGAGCCGACTCCTCTCGCCTCCCTGTGCTGGAAGCTGGGCCTGAAGTGAGCTGTTATCAGAGGGCCCCTGATGGGAGGAGGGCTCGCCTCTCTCCCTTCAACATCCTCAGCGATGTCTTCATTCTCTGAGGTCAAAGAAAGATGACGAAAAAAAATCTCTTCTGACAGGAAAACCACAGCATTTTAGGCTGACAAGTGGGGGTGAGGCAGGGATGTGAGGACGTGAGGACTCAAACCTACACCGCTTGGGGGTCTGTCCTTGCTTGTGGTAACCACAGAGGGGCTTCCAGGAAGCTGGCCCCAGCCCTGCCCGCCTTGATGCCCCTTCATTTCCGAAGCCATGCCTGGTGCAGCTTCCAGGAGCGTGCAGCACCCTAGCACCCCAGCTGGGGTGGGATGAGCAAGAGCAGGAGGAGGAAGTGACAGCTTTCAGGGGGGTGGTATTTCAGGCAGACCTCGAAGGATGGTTTGGACCGGGCAGGGGAGGAAAGGGGACAACAGCCCGAGCCAAGGCCCGGAGGTTGGAAGGGAGAGTCCGACAAGCTTTCTGCGGGCCTGGAGGTGTGGTTGAGGTGTGCCCACCTAAAGCTATCTGTAAGATGCATTGAAAGGGCTTGTGGGGACCCCTCATGTTTGGGGACCAGCTCTTATTCGTGCGTTTTCCATCGCCACCGCCCAGGGGATGTTTATGAGTTCATGTGTGAAGGAGGTGGATGCTAAAAGCCATCTGAAGATGGGAGGAACGTCTTTTCAGCATATATGGCTGAGCCTCCAGGCCTGAGGGAGGCTTCTGGCCGGTCTGAGATCAGGGGTGATGCACAAATGCTGCGTCTTCAGGCAGCGGAGGGAGGGGAAGCCGGCCTGCTCTGCCCCTTCGGCTCTCGCTGGGCTATTTCTGGGGTCATTTAACTCCCTGGCTTTTGTCCTCCTCATTCACCCCTGCCCAGCCTGCACACCCTCCAGCCCTCTGCCCACCCTCCAAGGGGCTGAGAGTGAACATCCCACGGGACCTAGGGGACTTGGCTATGGGAAGGCTGGGGGCTCCCCTACCAGGGGATGGGCCCTGGAGGCTAAGCTGCCAGCCCCCACACTGAAGAGCCAGGCCACTTTTTCCAGAGATTCCAACCCCAAACACACCCCCCACAAGTCTCCACCACACACAAGCAACCGGGCTGTCATTCACTCTTCCCACAAAGAGCCCTCCAGATGGGTGCGGGGACAGCGTGATTTGGTCTAAGCCAAGACCATAACAGTCAGGCTAGGCTGGAGTGTCTGGAAGGGCTTCCTGGAGGAGGTGGGACATGAGAGGGCCCTGAAGGGAGGTTCTGATGCAAAATGCTGGGGAGGAGAATGAAGTCACCCTGAGTGTGCTAGATTCTGGCTTTAGGACAGTGAGGCCCTTTATTTTATTTCAAAATTTTTGAATCCCCCTGATAGCCTTGGGCATGGCACACAGTACGTGCTCCATGTGCTTGTTGACTAAATGGATGGATGATGGATGCTTGCCCACAGTTAAACAAAGGAATGACTGAAGGGTCTCACTAACTCTAGTCATGCCCCATGGGTTAGCAGCAACACTTATTAAGCAACTACTGTGTGTAGTCAGCTGAGCTGGGAGCTGCCTCGGGCACGGCCCTAAGGGAGGCAGCAGGTGAGCTGGGATGGTTCAACCACCGCCTGTCACTCACTGGCTCTCAATGTGCCCTCCAGCCTTTGTCCATGCCTGTCCTCTGGCAGGAATGTGCCCCTCCTTCCTCTCCACTTCTCCCAGGAGGCGCCCTCCCCAGTCCACCCTGCTCTGCCCTGTTCCTCTGGCCGCCCCCGCCTGATGGGGAGCTCAGGGCAATGGTGGTTCACACGCACCACTCCCAGCCTATTCTGCAACCTGTGTGCCTTGGCTGCAGGGCTCCTGTGGGTTTTGTTTCTGCTCCTCCTGCTGCTGGTTAGGCTGAGCCATGGGTCCTGGCACACCCAGCCCAGGCTCCAGCTCCTCCCAGTAGACTGCAGGTGGACCCTGACTCTGACCCCTGCCCCTGGCCTGGCGCCCCACCATTGGTGCTCCCACATTGGATGAGGGCTGCCCCTCCAGGGCCTCCCAGCCTCTAGCTCTCTGGGCCAGGGAGGGACTGGGCCCCAAAGAAAATTGTTTAGGCTGCCCAGTAAAGCTTCTCAGCCCCAAACTAAGCAGGGTGACCCCAATTTATCTGACTTTTGGAGGGGCCTGTGAGGTGGTAAAGACCCCACTGTTTACTGAGCATGCCTGCAGCTTGGTGCTCTCAGCTTGACATTGTGACTGCCCAGAGCAACTCTTGGGGGTGACTGTCCCTTTCACAGCCAAGAACCCAGGACCTAGAGCGGGGGAGTGACCATTCCAGGGTCACACAGTAAGTAGGGCAAGGCAGACCCTGCTCCACTTGACTTTTGTAACAACACAGGGAGTCAGGGCCGCCAGAGCCTTGCCCTGGCCACTTCATGGTTCTAAAAACAGGGCAGATATAGCTACCTCCCCACCCTTCCCCTGCCCACCTGGCTCCACTCCTATTTTATCCTCCTGATTAGTAGCTTCTCCTTCCCGTTTGAAGTTCCCTGTGACTCACAGCCCCCTGAGTGTGCCTCACACAACCTGGGCTCACCAATAGCCTTCCATTCATTCTCCACTGTGTCCTGAGTATCCTCTACACCCAGCCTCCAACCAGCCTCAGCCCTGCCCCTGGGAGGCCCTCAGGATATGTTCCTGTTTATCTGCACAACAGCCCCCTGGAGTGGGCAAATGGGAATTAAATTCAGAGAGGTAAAGCCACTTCCCCACAGTCACACAGCTCACAAAGGCTGAGCGGGGGCTAGAGCTCAAACATTCTTTCTCCTTGGGTTGCATTCACACTTTGCAGTCTAACTCACAGGCCCTCGGGCGTTGAGCATTAATGTCCCCTGGCTCACGCTACTTTCAAACCTTCTCTAGCGCTTCCCATGTTTCCTCTGGCTCCAGGTTGGAAGTAGGCACCAGCTGGGTCCTCGGCATCTCTAGAAGACCTAGAGAGTGTCGTGTATTCAGGGCACACAAATGGGGGACCAGGTTCTAGGCAATGGAGCCGACAGGCTTCGGGGCCACTTTCCTTGGGCAGAGCCAGGCACTCACAGGTTCTGTGGCACTCACAGACCTCCAGGCGAGCAGGGGCAAGGGTCAGAGGTTGCTGTGGCAGCCACAGGCTGGGGTCAGGTCTTGAGGCTCCCGGGCAGGAGGAGAAGTGCTCATCAGAGCCCTTTCAGAACCTGAAGTCCAGCGCCCCGTCTGATGCTCAGCCTGGTTGGGGCCTCACCTTGGGAGAGAGTCCATGCCTTCCTGAGGCAGCCCCTCCACTCCACTGTTAGAAATCAGCACTCTCTCCCCATCTGCTTCCCCCACAGTCAGCACAGAGACCCAGACCTCAGGGCTGGAGAGGCCCAGCTGCTCCACAGCAGCAACTGCCCTTAGTGCCTCTCCTCAGAGCCAGGCCTGAGCTGAGCCCCTGGACTCGCTTAATCCTTCAAGGAAGGGTGTATTATTATCCCGTCTCACTGATGAGGAAATGGAGGCACAGAGAGTGTCAATGACCAACCCAAGGTCACACAGCTGGTGGATGAGGAGCTGGCACTGGAACCCCATGTGTGTCCCCTCCCAACCCCTGTCTCTGGTCACAGGCCGAGCCAACACTGCAGGGGGACCTCACCCAGAATGCCTGATACCCAAGGAAGCTGTCCTCCAGGCACCCCTGCCCAGGAGCCATCCAGACGTCCCTGGCCATCCCCCATCCACCTCGCTCCAGGAAGCCCTAGACCCTGTCTAAGGGCCCAGAAGGCGCCTGGCAAAGGGGGAGGGAGCCGGGGCCGGGACCTCTTACTTGATCTCCGTCTGGCCGCCAGCCTTCCGGGCGATCTGTACCAGCTCCTTCCCATACCGCTCCTCCGCTTGGGCCCTGCAAGAACAAGTCTGCCACTGAGTCTCCCCAACTCCTGCTGGCGGCAGTTCCCTCAAACCTCTGCACCAGGACCCACCCAGTCAGCCTCTGGGGGCAGGCATGGCCCTCCAGGCTCCTCCTTGAGAAAGTTAAGCCCCCAGCCCTTCCTCTAAATTAATCTTCGCCAAATGCAGGCACGTGTGAAGGGACATCAAATTATTTGCCCACTTAGGGGAGGCCCAGGTCTGGGGAAAAACAGAGGAGCCGCATTCCTGCTAGTTTAGAGCAGGGGCGCCCGGCAGCAGCGTGGCTGGGACGGGGCCTCGGCCCACCCAGCGATGCTCACCTCTGCCGTAGCAGCTCCTCCACGTCTTTGCACATCTTCCTGCCATCCAGCAGCCGCTGCAGCAGCACCTCGTAGCCTGTGTGGGCCGTGAAGTCCCTGCACTGTGACACAGGAGGAGGATGTGTAAGGGCCACCCCCAGCAGTGCAGGTTGTGGGGGGCACTGAGCACAGCCTGACGAGGACCCCCTGACCACCTCCCCATCTGCCTCCATCTCCCCTCTTTAAGGCAAGTTCTTGGGATTCAGGACCTGACTTCACACAGGCACATGGTAGGTCTTCTCGAATCTGTGGAGGTGCATGCATGAGCCCCGCCTGGCAACGGAGTCCAGGACACATCGACTCCAACACAAGACTGCCATGGAAGGGCCACCACCAAGGTCCCATGATGACAGCCTTACAGGGTTCCCAGCACTGCTTGCTCCTGTCACCTTCTCAGTAACCCTATTACCTCAGCTAAGTGAGAAAACGGAGGTACAGATGGGTGAAGTGCGCCTGGAGTGAGACAGCTTGAAAGCCATCTGGTCTGAGTCCCTGATCTTCATCCCTATGCTATATGACCTCTGCAATGACAATAGCCATTGTTGTTTCTTTATCAACAACTGTGTGCCCTCGCCACACCAGGCCCTCAGTGTGAGCTCAGGTAATCCTCCCACGTCTACTAGATGAGGGGAGCATTGAGGGTGAATTTGGTCAGGACTGGGGCATACCCTAACACTCGTGTAGGACGCATGTAGGACACCCAGCACACCTAGGACACCCAGGGTCGCCCTCTTAAGCAGGGTGGTGGGGAGAGGGGCATCTTGAAGAATCCAGGACACAGCTGATTCTCCGCTGCCCGGCACTTGCTCAGCCTGTCCTGGTGTTCCTGACAAATCCGATTTTCCTCTCTCACCTCGGGAGCAGATTCTGAGCTGCTTGGGCAGGAAGTTGGGGAGGGAGGTAGTATTTGAGACTGTGAGGGGACAGAGGGTCTCGCAGGGCATCCCCAGGCCTACGGAGTGGGCCGGGGCCAGGGTGCTGCTCCCAGCTCTCCAGGTGGTGCTGCACACAGGCCAACTGCAGGGAGAGAGATGGATCCTGGGCGAGGTGGTAAAACGGCCTGCTGAGAGGGGAGGCTTCTGTGTCTGACCTGAGCCTGGGTCCCATATCCATTCTTGAGGCAGGACCCCCAGGCCCCAGGGTGCTCAGCCAGGCAACTGCAAATCGGGCAGGCCCTGAGACTGGGCACCTAGTCTGTCTTTTCCATTCCCACAGATCCTCCTCCAGAAGCATCCCCAGAAATTCCTGAGGGCCAGGCTCAGCTGTCTAGAGGGTAACAAACCAGACGTCTGGGCCCTGGCTGGCCACCCAGGGCCCCAGCAGGAGGAGGGTGTCCCCTCAACCCCACAGGCCTGTCCTGCGGCAGGCAGCAGTCCCGGCGTGCAGGCTGGTGTTACTGAGCCAGGCTTCCATTTCTGCAGCTTTCCTGGGCAGCCACTTGCCCACCAGCCAGCCAGCAGACAACAGCTTCCCGCCCCTCAGCCTCTGCCCTCCCTCTGGACGCCCAGGGCAGAAGCCTGTGGCAGCTGGGAAGGAAAATTAATCTGAAGCCTCAGCATCCTGCCCTCTCCCCATGAGGGGGTCACTCTGAGCTGGACACCAGCATTCAGGCCCAAATTCCACGGACCACCAGAGCTGGGGGACATCTCGTCCAGTACCCTTAAGTCCTCAGGGAAACTGAGGCCAAGAAAAGAGAAGGACCTGCCTGAGGTGACACAGGCAGAGGTAGGGCGGGAATCTGGACTTGTAGGGGACCTGTTATTAATCCATGATGCCTCTGGGAGAGATGGCGAGAGCTGACCAGGGAAACACCTGCTGGAGACCAGCCCCATGGCAGGACGCTCCACTCTTCCCTGCCAGCCCCATGCCCAGCCCTGACTCTCTAGGGGAACCCCTCTGTCCTTATCAAGACCCCCAGAGTGGAAACAGAAGCAAAACCAAACCTACATTGGCCATTCTGGAGGAGGGAGAAGGCAGCAAGGTCCCTGCCGCTGCAGGCTCAAGAATCTGGTTCAGCCCCTACTCAGAGCCACAGTGGTGCTGGCAGGGCTGCGGCGAGTGAGCCACCATCACAAGTGTCACAAGCGACTCGACTGTTCCGAGGAAGTGCCTGACTCCCTGGGGGCGGCTCGCAATGCCTCCTCAGTGCTGCACCCCTCCCCCAGCCTGCATGCTCCTCCTTCACCCCCACCCTAGCCACCTCCTCAAGGAGATGGGTTCTGACTCATTGCTCAGAGCGGGGCAGAGTCAGGTTCAGTATGCTGTTGAGGAAATGAATGAACCAACCATTCAATCAGTTAATCAGTTGGTCCTGCAGTTTCTCAGCACAAGGCCCAGCGCAAGAATCACACCCTCCAGGGGGCCCACCTGGCCTTCCTTTTCCACACTGACCCAGCTCCACCCTGTAAGTACCTGGGCCCCCTGCCAGTCCCCCATGGTTAAGGGCTGACATTTTCACAATATGGAAGCTACCAGAAGGCAGGGCCTTTTACCTCCTTCAGTCCACTGGCAGCCTCTGTCACCTGAAACCTTCCAGTGGCCTTACCCTTTGTGAAATTGCCATTTATGGAGTCCACCTGCCACACATTGCAGCAAGAACATCACAGCCATTATCCTATTGAAAGCACCACACCCAGAGAGGTAAGGATGGTGCCGAGGAGGCCCAAAGATGGGAAGTGACTACCTGAGGTCACTCAAGTGGTAAAGGTAAAAATCTGGGATATAAACCCAGGTCGGCCGGTCTTCAAACCCACATCCCTGCCTCAGTTAGTCAATAGACAGCCCAGCAACTATTTTCATTTTCAAACATCAGAAAGTGATTAAAAAAAAAACTTCTCAAAATGATTGCTCAAATCCTCTTCCTCTCAATCAAAGCTATATTTCGGGCTATCATTCAGTTACCATGGACTCACAGAGCCTGGGCCATGCCCAGGCTGGGCCAGAGGAGTGCTGCCCTAGAGAAGGGCTGCACTGGCTCTGCAGACGTGTGCGCTGATAGCCAGCAACCAGCCAGAAGCCCCGCCCCACTGCGTGGCATCTGGGGCAATCCACCCTGGGGTAAGTGCTACTTGGCGAGCAGTTGCAGTCTCATCCTTTGGGAGGCCCGCTTGCATTGCCATCCATGCTGTGCAGCCACTCTGGGCCTCCCTTTCCCCATGGAGGGGCCAGATGGGGGCAGTAGGGTGTCTCCCAAGGCTCCAGGAGGAGGTGCTCAGGACAGCTCTGGGCAGGAAAAAGCATATTCCTGCCTCAGCCTCAAGGTAGTATGAAGGCCTGGGGGCTCTGCTCTGCCCAGGGACAGCCCACCTGCTTCCTTCTCTAGGTAGGTCTGGGTGTAAGCCATTGTCCAGACCTGCGAGCTGGCCTTGGCCCTGCCATGCCCCCACTGGGTGGGTAGAGAAGCAGCCTCCGTACCCACCACCGCTTCCTCCTTTTCCTGCCCGTATCACTCTCGGTGGCTACAGGGGCTAGGCCACAGAGACCAGGGCCCCGAGCAAGCCACTTCCTTTCTTGGGACCTGGTTTCCTCATCAAGAAAGTAGCAGCAGAGGCCAACCTCTCTCCTGGTCCTGACAGCCCGCCCCTCTAGGTCACAGACCCATCAGGGCAGACTGTGGCTGCCAAGTCAAGGAACGTGCCCAGGCCTGGTCTGAGAAACTGGATAGAGTTCAGCAGACTGGATATGGGTTCACACCCCACCTTGTGACCTTGGTCATTCTCACCTTCCCTGTAAAAATGGGCCTAATAGTGCCTGCCACCTAGGGTTGATCTGAGAAGCCAATCCAATAACGTGTTCAGGTGAGAAGATGAGCACAAGATCAGAGGGTGCGTTGAGTGGAGTACTAAGCTAAGGATTACTACCCCCATTTTTCAGATTAGAAAAATGGGGCTCAGAAAGGTCATCTAACCTGCTCCGGAGCCTGCAGGGACAGTGGGGATTTGAACTCAGCTCTCCCAGGCCAAGATCTTGGCTCCTAACCTCCTCTTCCCTCTCCTCTCTGCAAAGCCCCAGCTTAGTGGCTGTTCAGCAAGTGGTGGCTCCCCATGCCCTACCTGCCACTGCCCCCGCCAGACGGAATCTCCCCCAGCTGTGGCCAGGCTGGAAGAAAGGAGTTATCTCCCCACCATAGCCCACACACACAGCCTCCCCGACCAGAGGGCCCATTTAAAAGGCTGCCAAACCTTTTCCAAACACTCCCTGCATGGACTTCCAGAATAGAACGTACATCAGAGGACAGCTAAACCTCTAACCTGAGAGAGAGAGGCCTGGGTTTTGATTCCAATTTCCATCTGCCAGGAATAAGCTGGGTAGTCTTGGTAAAATCTCTTGCCCTCTCTGAACCTTCCTGACTGTGAAATAGGTATAGGGAAAGGAAGTGACCCTCAGTTGCCTTTCCAGCGGGGAGGCTGATGTATGTCTGCTGGTTTTTGGAAGCCATGGTAACTGGTGGCTGTATCTTACCTAGGGAAGTCTGAAGTCAGAACGTGGGTCGGAGCTGCCTGGGAGGCCGAGGGAAGCGTGAGGCCTTGGGTGGGAGGGGTGGCATGTCCAGGAATTGGCCCTGATACTTTTCCTGGGAACCAAGTGGTGGCCATGGAAGGTAACTGGGAATAGCTGCCTTGTGACTCTGCCCATGAGAACTGCCTCACAGGGAGGGAGGAGCCCCCAAAAGAAGCTGTGTGGAGTGGACTGGTGGGCGCAGCTGGGAGGGTCAGAAGCAGACAGCTGCAGGGAATGGAGCGCTGGGATCCTCCAGGGAGGCGGAATCACCAGAGAACCCACTGAGGTGCCCAGGAGAGAAGGAGCTGACCCGCGGGCATCTGCCCCCTGCTGCACCGGAACCAGCTACAACAGCACCTGGAAGATAGGCCTTTCACCCCTTTGGAGTTACTGACCCTGCACCCCACCCAGTCTGCAGAGGCTCCAGAAGCAGCTGGCAGTGTGGGTGCGGGTAGAACCTGGCAACTGAAGAGGCTTCCAGTACAAAGCTAGGAGATGGGGAGAAGCTTTCGGTTGGACAAGAGTAAAATTCTGATGTCAGGTTGAACTGGAGCGAATTACTCCTGAAAAGGACTAGAGAAGCTCTAATACCTGCCCAGGGGCGGTGAAAAGAGAGCCATAGCAGCTGTGAAGGTAGGAGAAAGGAAAGTTGTTTCCTGCTTGCACCCTGCCAAGTTCAAAAATCTTTTTTAAAAGTTCAAAAATCTTTCTAACATCTGACATGCTCTTGGGTCGGTAGGCTCTTCTTTTTTTAAAAAAAGCACCTTTTATTGGTGGGAGGGCAGACAGAACAAGGTGACTAGGCTCGATCCCTCTCATCTTAGAAGCTGAGGACGGAGATTTTGAATGACCCTTGCCAGGCAGGCCTGCGCCCGGGCAGCTCTGCCCTCTCCTGCCAGTCTAACGACAGGAATGGCTGCAGCCGGGGCGCCTGCCCTTAGTAGTTTACTAGTTTACTAGCAACTAGTTTATTGTTGCTTGTCTTCTGTGGACTGAGAAAACAAACCATTAGGATTGTTAGGAAACCTGAGGTAGTGAGCTCCGAACTCTGGAGACGGCAGCTCTGTGAGGCAGAAAGTGGGTCTGTGTGGTTCCCTGCTGGGTCCCAGTGCCCAGCGTGAGCACAGCAATGCTCAGCAAACACACTGAATTAAGAGCTGAATAAGGACCTCAGGGAGGCCCTGGAGAGGACTCAGCTTTGTGACTGCTGGCTCCTGAGGTGCTCCATGGAGGGAACCAGACGGTTTGCTTGCCGATTCAATGACTCATTACTCAACACCTCTAAATAAACCAGACAGACTCATCTCCTCTACTTCTTACAATAGTAAAAGATTATATATTATCCCTACTGTACAGATAAGGAAACTGAGGCTCAGAGACACTGTCTCTCCACTGCCCCTCAGCTATTACCCCACAGTGTGACTCATCTCCACCATTATTGGCTGGCAAATTGAGGAAGGCAAAGGGCCAAACACCCAGGTATGGCTTGGATGAGTGAATGGATGGATGGATGGGTAGGAGGGAAGGAGGGAGAGAGGGAGGAAGGAAGGAAGGAAGGAAGGAAGAAAAGATGGGTGACCAGAAACTTCAGTAAGCAACCGGTTGCTCACCCAGAGTATCCTAGGAGGAGGGGCAGGTAAAGAGAGGGGACCAAGCCACAGCCCTTGAGGAATGCCGTCACCTGCAGGCTTTTGTGGGGGCATCAGGAACAGAGGGATCAACGCTGGTTGGTGTCCCAAGAGAGCCAGCCAGGACTCACAGGGGTAGAGACCAACTCCGGGTCAATACAAGGAAGGGTTTTCCAAGAGCCCAAGTAGCTTCAGACACAGGATGCAGGGCGAGCTGCTCTGGTGGGTGGAGAGCACCCATCGCTAGCGGTCTGTTGGCGGCTTAGGGATTCTGCAGAGGACTCAAGCCTCAGACAACGTATTGTACTAGGTGTTCCCTGAGCCAAGGATGGAGGGGTCCACGCATAAGCAGATAAATGTGGATTTATTTGCTGCTTTTCTAAAATGGCCCAGGATAGGTGTCGTGGGGAGACAGCCAAGAAGGCAAAGACAGACTTTTATTTTTAAAGAACAAAAGCATGTTGAACGTAGTTAGACAAGCTGCTCTGGGTTCAGCTGGGCTGACGGGAACTTGAGATTAGAAATGTATTTCCAGAGAGCCCAGCTCTCTACTGGCCTTAGTCTGATGGCCTGGCCTCCCCAGGGCCTTACAGGGCCCCTCCCCATAGCAGCCAAGCAGCCCATCTGGCTGGGCCCCTGAAATGTCCAGCTGCTCGGCTTGGGTCCCCGCTGGGCCCCAACATGCTGGGGAGCCGCAGGCCTATGGCTGACGGTCACCCCGCAGCCTTCCGGGGGCCCCGCCAGAGCTCTGTGAACTTTCAGGGGCTCCCAGGGATCCCACATAACCCAGTGAGAGTAGGGGGGCAACAGGAACACCACAAGAGGACCTACCGTGTGCGCCTGGGGCCTCTTATCTCAGTAATACTGACCAGATGCAGGATGTGAGTGTTGGAGGAAAGTGAGGATCCAAGAGGTTACGTAACTTGTCCAGGCCCAGACAGCAATTGTGGGCACACCTGGCTCTCAACCAAGGTCCCTCACGCTAGAAAGCTTTGTTCTTTGAAATAGGCTTCCTCCATCATCAGAAATGAACGTTCTCCCTACCACACTCCCCTCTCCCCGTCTTGTGAAGTACTACCTACTTCTCCTCTGCTCTCCTGAGTCTTAAAGGCCCAACTCAATGCCCCACTTCTTCCTCCTGCTTTAGGAAACCGTTAACATGTAGAAACCAAAAACACGTAGCACAAGGGGCGGGCGGGGAGCGAACACACGTCTGGGCAGAGGCCTGGAGGTGGGAAGGAGGCCCTCAGGTTTAGGAGGCTGGCAATCTGATGCTCGGTGCTGGAAGTGGCTGCAAGCAGTGAGAAATCTGAGGGAGCTGGAGCCAATGTCTGAAGAGGGAGCCTGAGGCCAGCTGGAGGAGAGCCCTGAGTCAGGCAGAGCAAAGAGTGGGGCTTCCCAGGAGTTAACGGAACCAGGGCCGGGTTCTGAGTTCAGGGGAACAGATGCAGACAGGTAGAGCACATGTCTCTCCATGCCTTCTCACCTCCAGTCCTCAGAGAACCCTGTAATGTCAAGACCGTGCTATTATTGCCTCATGTTACAGATGAGCAACTGAGGCTCAGCCAGGTGGGTGACTTGACCAGGTCACGCAGCTCCTTTGTACGGCCTCTGCCAAGCTGATTTGGCAGCGGGAGCTCACTAGGATTTAGCAATGTTGGGGGTGGTGGGGCAGGAGGCAGATGCCAGTGGCCCAGGGTGAGGGCAGGTGGAGAAGGGAGGTGGTGGGACCCAGGGGATGATTGATGGAGGGAAGGAGGGAAATGAGCCACCCCTGACCCTGAGCCCTGGAAGAGACTCTGACCCCTTCAGGCACTGTCCATCCCCGGCCTATGGATGGCCACATAGAGCTCTTGCTGCATAGGCTCCAGCTTGTGAGCGACCAGCCAGAGACTGGGGGCTGGCACCAATGGTCCAGGTGCCATCCCTGCACATCTCCTTGCCCAGGTATCACTCCTCCCTCGCCACCTACACCTGCCAGGGGATGCCTCACAGGAACACCACCCCAGGAGGAAGTCCAGGCAGGGGGTTGTGGGAGGAGCTCAGGCACATTGGGTTCTCGTCCTGGCCAGTTCCGTGCACACAGAGTGTGACCTTAGACTTAACCTCCTGAGCACAGATTCCCTCCTCTGTAAAATGAGTGTGAACATATTGCCCACCTCCTAGGGGCTCTGAGGACTATATGAAATAATATATGTAGGCGACCAACAAAGGGTACCCTGACACTTAATGAGCACCTGGAAAATAGTGGCCATGGTGATTAGTACATAGTAAGTAAAAGTAAACCAAGAAAGGAAATTAAAAAGGACAGCTGGGTTTGAATCCTAGCTGTGCCGCTTATCTGGACTGGTTGCTCCCAATCTCTCAGCCTCAATTTTTCACCTGTAAAGTGGGAGGAACACTTAGACCCCGCACCCTCAGGAGGCTGACGTGGGTGCCTTGCTTTGTGGCTGTGAGTTGCTGCATGTGTGTGCTGAGGTGTGTCTCCCCTAGGTTTGAGACTTTCTCAAGAGATGGCCCCTACAGCTGCAAGGGAGCCCCACTCCCATCCCCATACCTTTCCCCAAAGGCAGGGACAGACCCCTGCAGCCTCTGGGGAAGGCCCCTCAATCTCATCTGCTGGCCTCAGCAGGTTCCGGGCCTCAGAGCTGACCCTGGGCTCTGGCTGCAATGCCCTCCAAGCCTGGGGGCTAGGTGGGCTCCTGCACCTGCAGGGGGCCTGCACGTGGGGCTCCTTGCCCTTGCTAGGCCATTAACATGCATGTTGCCACATCTCAATCTTCTGACCATGAAAATTGATTTAATACAGACAAGGCGCCAGAGGCTCAGAGAGTCGAGGGACTCACCAGGGCCAGCTGTGAATGTAGCCGAACGGAAGCAGGGCAGTGGGTTCTAAAGGCAGCATGAAAGAGAAAGATGGCACCCTCCAAGTAAGGTTCTGTATTGGAGACTGGGAAATTGTTCCACCCTGCCCAGCACAGCCCGTGTGCACCTGGCCTAGAGCATGCTGTGGGAATATACATCTCTAAAGAGAGCAAGAGGCCACCCCCTGGCCCTGGGGTGTGGGGCCTACCTGAGGGAACTCTGTGCTGCTCTCTGGAACCATTCGCTATTTCGCTTTCCTCTCAGCCTCTCACTTGCATCCACGTTGGTAAGACTTAAATCAAGACTCTTGGACCCTGTATGCAAACTCCCTCCCTTGTTGAATCTGCAGTCCCTCTAGGGTTGGGAGTTATCTAAGGATGAGGGTGAAATTCCAGCAGCCTCATGGCAGTTCCTGCCCTGACCCAAGGCCTAGTCTCAGCTGCTGGTCTTCCCCTGGCCCTGGCATTAGCCACACACTTGTTCCTTTGATTCCTGAGTCAATTTCCATCCTCTTCTGTGTCAGAGTGAGACTTATTGCAGACACTAACACAGCACCTACTGCCGTGCTGCCCTGCACTGAGCACAGCCCACGCCCCACACTCTGCTTAGTGTTCATGACAACTCCAGGAAGCTGATCCAGAATTCTGTGCTGATCCCCTTACCCACCACCCCAGCCCTGCTTGCATGGACTGTCCCCAGCTGACCACTACAGTCTGAGGTCCCCATGCCTGGGAGAGTGGGCTCAGAGCTTGTCCAGGATGAAGGGAAAATGTTGAGGAGGTGACCAAGAAGGGGACCCCTTCTGCTTCAGTGGCTGCTGGCTGGGAAGTCAGGGGCCAGAGTCTTGCTTTTCAAAAGTCCTCAGGTCCAGGCAGACTGAGGCCAGGGTGGACATCAATTACCTGCTGGGCCTTCCTACGATCTACTGAGGAAGTTGGTGACCCTGGCCTGTGGGCAAACCCCCCTTGCAGAATAGAGCTGGTGGATCCTCAAGGAAGCTCAGAAGTCATGGGCCTTCCCAGGGGGCCAGAAGATGCGGAAACTATCCCACCATCCTCAGGAGGAACCTCTCTAAGGAGGGAGTCTCTCCAAGTGTGCCCAGGCTGGGAGACTTATGGCGGGTTTGTCATAGACTCATGGCCAATCCAGATTGGGGAACCTCAGGAAGGCTAAATTCTTAGTTTCCTCACCTGTAAAATGGGAATGATAAAAATTACTCCATTAAGGAACACAAATAGCCAACAATCTTGAAAAAGAAGAATAAAGTTGGAAAACTCACACTTCTTGACTTCAAAACTTACTACAAAACTACAGTGATTAAAATAGTGTGTTACTGTTATAAGGACAGACATATAGACATCTCTATAGAATAGAGAGCACAGAAATAATCACTCACATATATGGTCAAGTGATTTTCAAGAAAATCAAGACCATTCAATGGGGAAAGGACAGTCTTTGCAACAAATGCTGGGAAGCTAGATATCCACATGCAAAAGAATGAGTTGAACACTTACCTTACACTGTATACAAAAATTAACTCAAGATGGATCAATGACCTAAATGTAAGAGCTAAACCTGTAAAACTCTTAGATGAAAACATAGGGGAAAAGCTTCAAGACATTGGATTTGGCAATGATTTCTTGGATATGACATTAAAAGCACACTCAACAAAAGAAAAAAATAGATAAATTGGACTTCATCAAAATGAAAAAATTTGTACATCAAAAGACAGTATCAAGAGAGTGAAACGACAATCCACAGATTGGGAAAAAATATTTGCAAATCATATATAAGATGAGGGATTAATATCTAGAATATATAAAGAACACTTACAACTCAACAACAAAAAGACAAACAACTCAATTCAAAAGTAGGCAAAGGGCTTGAGTAGACGTTTCTCTAAAGACGATATATAAAATGGCCAATAAGCACATGAAAAGGTACTCAATATCATTAGTCATGAGGGAAATCCATATCAAAACCACAATGAGGGGCTGGCCTGGTGATGCAGCGGTTATGTGCACACATTCCGCTTTGGCGGCCGGGGGTTCACCGGTTCGGATCCCGGGTGCGGACATGGCGCCGCTTAGCACGCCATGCTGTGGTAGGCGTACCACATATAAAGTAGAGGAAGATGGGCACGGATGTTAGCTCAGGGCCAGCCTTCCTCGGCAAAAAGAGGAGGATTGGCAGCAGTTAGCTCAGGGCTAATCTTCCTCAAAAAAAAAAAAAACCCACAATGAGATACCACTTCATGCTTACCAGTTTGGCTATGATTTAAAAAAAAAACATATCCACAGAAAATAACAAGTGTTGGCAAAGATGTGAAGAAATCGGAAGGCTGGTGCATTATTGACGGGAATGGAAAATAGAGCTGATGCTGGGCAAAACAAGTTGGCAGTTATTTACCTAGATAAACACAGGAGTCCCATAGGACCAGGCAATTCCCCTCATAGGTATACACCCCAAAGAACTGAAAGCAGGAATGCAAACAGATATTTGTCCACCCATGTTCACAGCAGCACTATTCACAATATTCAAAAGAAGGAAACAACCCAAGTACCCATCAACAGATGAACGGATAAACAAAATGGGGTATATACGTGGAATGCAATATTGTTCAGCCGTAAAAAGTAATGAAATTCTGATACATGCTAAGACATGGATGAACCTTAAAGACATTATGCTAAATGAAACAAGCCAGATACAAAGGGACAAATACTGTATGAGTCTACTTATATGAGGTTCCTAACACAAGCAAATTCATAGAGACAGAAAGTAGAACAGAAGTAGGAGCTGAGGAGAGGGGGCTGTAGAGCTAGTGTTAAATGGGGACAGAATTTCTGTTTGGGATGATAAAAAGTTCTGGAAATAGGTAGTGGTGATGGTCGTAGAACAATGTGAATGTACATAATACTGCTGAATTGCACATTTAAAATGGTTAAAATGGTAAATTTTGTTACGTATATTTACCACAATAAAAAAGTAATCATATAAGGTTATAAGGTTAAAAACAGAAAAATAAACCTCTATCCTCTACTCATTCACAAGTGAGTCAAATGAGGTCATGGAAATGGTAAAGGTCAGATGTGTGCTCAGTACTCACGACAGCAATGCATCCAGACTCCCCACGGTTATCCTCACCAGTGGTTCCCCACCCTGCCTGCACTTTGGAAACACTGGAGAACTTTGAAAAGTACTGATGCCCAGCCCCCCACCCCCAAATTCGGATGTAATTGGCCTGGGGTGTGGCCTGAGCATTGGGATTTTTGAGAACTGCAGTCCCACAAGATCTGGCTCCCTGTTACACTTCTCACCTTATCTTCAACGACTCTCCACCTCCATCACTCTGCCCGAGCCACGCAGGCCTCCTTGTTGCCCCTTGAACATGTCAAGCACTCTCCTGCCTCAGTCCATCACCCCTTCTTTTCCTCCCCAGCATGGTTCAGCTTCCGTTTTCCCGTTTGTGCAGCTGGGAAGCCCTGAGTTCCATCTGGCCACCCCATCCCCACCCTGGCTGCCAGTCCCTAGAGCTCCAGCTGGCACTTCCTATTGCCCAATAGTGGCTGGCCTGTCAACACCAGCGGAAGGGGCTGTCACTTGCCTGTCTGCTCTGTCACCCATTGCTCAGAGTGCCAGGTCTCAGCAAACCACCCCAACTTCCCACTAACCCCACAGGGCTCTTTGATCCAGGCCTGGGAAGGTAGCAGCCAGGCCTAACTCAGCAGCCCCGAAGTCCATCTAGGCGGCATCCCCAGGCCCACATCTCCTCTATAAGCCTCAGTTTTCTCTCTGTAAAATGTTAATAAGAATACCAACCGCACAGGGCTATTGTTGGAATTAAATGCAGCTGGTCACTTGAGGCCATGGGAATGACTCTCTAATGGTGGAATTTAATATGCAATGGCGAACAGAGCTGGGGAGGCATTCTGGGAATGGGAGGGTTCACAATGAGGCTCGCCCTGTAGGTGCATTTCCAATGATAAGTCTGAGTCCCTCAGGACCTGTTTCTGGTCTGCTAATTCCCTATGGTTAGTAGCAGAAGATGGTCCCCTTAGAACTGCCTTGAGTCTCCCAATCTTCAAAGCCTTTATCTTAAGTGAGCATCACTCTGACATCCTACAGATGAGGAAACTGAGGTTCAGAGAGGGGAAATGATTCTCCGAGGCACCCCCAGCAAGTGAGGGTGGGGGCCAGGGGAGGCTTCAAAGAAGCCTGTTCCCTTCTGAGCCTGGAGGACAGGGAGTGACTGCGTCTGCGAGGGAGGGACCTTCTAGACCTCCTCCAGTGGGGAACCCCGGCGTGGGCAGCCCCAGGGCCCAGGGCACCACTCTCTCTTGCTGGCAGCTGAGGTGGTTTCAGTTTCCTCACCAAGTTCCCTCCATTGTGTGGTTTGCAGCGTCAGCCAGGCTCTGGGTGAGGAGGACCAGCATCCTGCCCACAGCCTGCAGCCTCCAGGCCCCTTTGCGTGGGAGGAAACATCCACCACTGGAGAGGATGCAAAGAGGCAGAAGAAAGTATCTCTGCCACCACCTGAGGCTGGTCAGGACCTTTCACAATCCAGCTTGGGCCTTCCCTTCCTGCCAGTCACCCTGCACAGTCCTCTGGGCCAGCAAGCTGTCTCCCAAACCTGCTGTGCCCACTCCTCCTTCCACACATTTGAACATGCCATTTCTTCCACCTGGAGTGCCATTTGCCCTCCTGCCATCTCCCAAATCCTCACCCACCCTTCAAAGCCCAAGCAAGGCCCTCCCTCTCCAGTGTAGGGGCTACCCCAGCTGTGTAGGTGCCAGGAGCAGCCAGGAAAAGTACTCGCGTTCCTGGGAATTGGAGTGCCAAGAGTGTCATTGAGAAGCTGATCTTGTTTTCCACCAGGAATAAAATCGAAGGTGTGGGTTATGTTCTTGATCCAGGACACTGCAACCAGAAAATCCTACAGGTGACCATATGCAGGCACCACAAAAGCAGAGGCAGCATAACCACAAACCTCTGCAATCTGCTAACACCGTCAGACAGCGGGCTACATCCTATGGAAGGGGCACGGAGGAACCAAGCACTCGGGTCCCGGGGGGCCCACATACCACAAAGTGTGCACAGAGCATGCGGAAGGGGCAATGCTATTGAACCACAAATCTCACCTGAAAACACCATCTCGGCCTTGAAAACAGGAATTGCTTAGTTTTGCTTTTAAATATTTTCCTATTAATGACGTACACAATCTGTGTTCACTTGCAGAAAATTAGGAGGGAAATGGAGAGAAAAATCACCTTACTTCCAAAACATAGAAACTATTGTTAACGTCTAGAGGGCCACTCTTTCATCCTACAGAAATTATAATTGAACCAAGAACAAACCAGCCAACGCCCTTGAATTCAGGGGCAGAGCATGATGGCATCCCACAGACCTGGATGGCAGTCCCTGCTCTGCCCTGGACATGTGACCATGGACCAGGCCCTTGACTTGCCTGTGCCTCTGTGCCGGAGATGGGAGGACAGTGACAAGTCGTTCCTTGCAGGGTGGGTTTGGGGACACGTGTGGAGTGACTGTCATCATGCCTGGTACATAACGGACACTCCACAAACAGGCACTGTAGCTGCTTCTCTGCGGATGATTTCAGTAGCTAGTACTCAGAGAAAAAAATCTCATGGAGCTTAAATGTCTTCTTTTTCATTTTTAATTGTGTAATTTAATTTTTTCAATAAGTAATACATTTACACAGTTCAAAATGAAGCAGGATAAAAAAGTACAGAGTGAAGGAACTCACTGCCACCCAGTCCTGTCCCCTATCCATCTCTCTTCTCTCACTCCCCCAAGGTCATCACTCTAATTTGTTCTCTGTGTGTCATTCCAGAGATTGTTGGGTTCACACAGCCTATGCCCATGCAAATGCTTATACCCCTACCTTTTACAACACGTCACGTACCAGACACACCATGTGGCTCTGTGCTTTTTATGCATAATGCCATGTCTTGAAGAGCTTTCCCAACCAGATCAGGGAGGGTGTCCTCTTTCCTTCTGACAGCCACGGCCAGGGAGGTACTGGAAAGGCAGCTGGTGTTGGCAAACACGGGACAGCCAGGGCCTCCCTCTCCTACCTCCTGTGCTGTCTGCAAGCCCCTGTTCCTCAGGAGGACCTGCTCTTCAGCCATAGGCCTCCTGAGCCTTCAAGGCCAGAGGGCCTGCCCTGCTGCACACCCTCCCATAAATTCTGAGTAGCCACCAGCAGAGTCCCTCCAGTCCCGCCCTCCCAGCCCCTTCCAGGCCACTCCGGTCCCTCCTTGCTGTGTAAAAAGGCTCCTGTCCAGCCACAGGACGGTGAGGGGTCCCAAAGTGGCCACTAGTGCCAAATGCTAGAGAACTGGCCTCACTCTGTCACTCAGGAATGCCTCCTTTTCTGGGAATCTACCCAAGGAAATAATTCTCAAATGAAAAACCTTGATACACAAGACTCTACCATTCCATCACTGTCCAGATGGCAAATAATTAACAGTAACCTAAATGTCCAACAATAGGGGTTTGGATAAATGCATCATAGCATGTCTGCCAAATCCACAGGCTAGAGGACCATGCAGTCATTAACAAAGGTGTTTTGAAGATCAGGAAATCACACCCATACCCACACATGTTCAAAATGAAGTTATGTTGAAAAGCGGGGGAGTCATACAACAATGTGAATAGACTTAACAGTGCTGAACTGTACACTTAAAGTGGTTAGGGTTATAAATTTCATGTTAGGGATATTTTACCACAATTAAAAATGCAAAGAAAAAAAGGTGGAGGAGAATACAAAATCATGTACACAATCTGCTTGCACCTATGTAAAGTAATCTTAGGGGAACATAGCAAAATATTACTAGTTGTCTCTGTGTGATAAGACTAAGAGTGCTTTTTTCCTATTTTTCTCTATTTTCCCACTTTTAGGATCTTACATTCATTGATTTTGTTTCTTTAGAAGCTATATACATAGCTTTAAGTGCCCAGAACAGAACAGGTGCCCAGTGAACGTCAACCTTTCCTGATTTTCCATGAGGCCCCAGGGCCGTGGTTGGCAGCTCTTGGGGTGGAGGACAGGCAGCTTTAGGACAGCCAAAGAGGAGCCCTTTGGTCCCCTCCTCCGCAGCCTCCTAAATGGGGAACCTCAGAGTCTCAGAACCGGGAAGGGGAAGAGGCAGCAGCAGCCGAGCGGATACACGGGGGAGCGCAACCCCAGCCTCAGCCCCATGGGCCTCCCTGGTGAGTCATCCCCCTCACACTCCCCCTGGGGGGAGTGGTACCTTCCTCTGTCCTCTGTCTGTTGGGGAGCTTAGCTCCTCCCAGCTTGGCAAAGAGGTTTCCAGATGAAGCTGGAGCCCAGCCTCAAAAGGGAGAGATATGACCGTAAGTCAGAGGGAAAGTTCAGGCCTGTTGTCTTTGTCACCCTTGGTGGTTCCTGCCTCACTGTAGGATATATGGCCCAGCCTCCTCGGGATCTTCCTTTTCCTGTTAATGACCCCAAAAGGGATAGGATGTGAACCTCAAAAAAACCTGGTCCAGAACTAGATTTTCCCTCTTAAAACAATATCCAGTGACTTCTTTGCAAAGGTCATTGGATATGTAGGTCTGGGAAGGGGTGAGAGCGTGGGAGGGCAGGGGCAGCTCAGAGCATGGCTCCTCTCAGTGCACCCCATGCCTGGCCCAGTTATTAGGGAACCTCAGTCTCCAGCACTGGACAGTGATGTCTTTGAGGGCAAGACAGTCTCATTCATTTGATTGGATGTGGGAGTGAGGCTCAGGGGTCCAGCTTAGACCACCTAGTAGAGAAGGCTGCTCCGTAAATATTTGTAGAATGTAGCCAAAGTGAAATGAAGGAGAAAATGTGTTCAGGAAGAGAGTGGGACCAGGGAGGCCTTCACTGTTCATCCATTTCTTCTACAGACATTGACTGAACACACACTCCACTTGCCAGCCTTGTGCTGGGGATGCAGACAGATGTTTCTTGCAATACAGTTTGGCTGCCTGCTGGGAGCAGAGCCGCTGGCAAAGAGAGCTGTATGTATGGGGGGTGGGGGAGGACCCTGCCTTCTCTGGGCTTCTGTGCCCCTCTGCCTGCGTGCTGAGACAGGTTATCTGAGATCTAGGCCCTCTCAGCTCGGGTACGTGGTATTCTCAGCCTCAGCCTTGTTTCACTGACAGGCCCTGCTCTGAGGCTCAGCCACAAACTTCCTGCAAACTTGTGATGCTCTTTATCACTGTGTGTGTCTAACAGAAATCAAATTGTCCCTTCCTTCTCCCCGTGGCTAGCCCACCCCCGCCTCACTCCTACAGCAGCCTGCATCTGAATATTCTGCCGCAGATAAAAGCAGGCTATAAATAAATACTGTATGGCCACACTGACAAAATTGCAAATACAGGCCTACTGAGGGACAGGAGTGGTCTACTCCCACACTGAGTGTTCCTACCACTTCTGAGCCAATAGGTCTGCTTTTTATAATTTTTCTGTCTCCTCCCTTGCTATCAGGCTACCAGCTACCTGTGAAACAGTCTCTGACTGTTCAGGTCCACCAATATTTATCAATCACTAGCTGTATATGGGGTTCCATGTGGACCCCCCCCCCCCACCCCACCACTAACTGCTGCATCTATAGGTTAAAAGACCACCTGACCAAGCTCGTTAAAATTGTGGGTAAAGTCAGAGTTCATAGGCTCTAACTAAAATCTATGGGCCATCTCATATGAATAAAGTATATGAGCTTTAAGGCAAGCTCTTAGCTTCTCAGAAACCACTTTGTTCCCTACTTACTGTAAGCTAGTGCCAGAAACGAGGCTGGCTTTCAACTGTGTTCTGGATTTGAGGTTGCCAGATAACTGCAGTGCCGTGGTATTAGACATGATCCTTCTAGTTCAGGGCCTTCCTTCCACTATTAAAGACTAGTCATTTTCAAACAGTGTGCTGCCAAGCTGCAGAGTTCAATGGCATTGTCTTGGGCTGGGGTAGGGGGCAGACAGTGGGAGGAGCAAGTTGGGCTCTGTCTCTAACACCCCCACAGCAGTTAGATCAGTATGTCTGTAAATTGAGCTTCAAAATACTTCTATCAACCTTGTCTGATCTTACTTCCCTGGGAGGTAGGAAGAACAGAATTTTTCCCTCTGCTTCACTGATGTGGCTCAAAGATCCAGTAATCTGCCATGTCGACTGAGGGATGATGAAGCGCCCTGGGTGAGAGCCTGGGCACTGGAGTCAACCTCTTGGGTTTAAGCTCAGCTGTGTGACCTTGGGCAAGTTACTTAAGCTCTCTGTGCCTCAACTTCCTCCTCTGAGTAACAGGGATAACAATAGCATCTACTTCATTAGTTGAAATGAGTGACTAGATACACAGTCCTGAGAATAGCACCTGGCACATCTTTAGTGCTCAGTAATGTTAGTTTTCCTCATGGGCTGGGCTGAGCTGAGCATCAGGGAGAGGCGTTAGAATTCAGAGCCCTGGGAGCAATGATGCTGACAGTGACCTTCTGGGGCATCTGCCCAGGCTCAGTGTGAGAGGCTCCCACTGGCCACTTCTCTCCCCCTCCCTGCTCTGGCCTTCCCCAGGGAAGCTGTGCCCTCAGTCCAGAGCTAAGGAGCCAGCAGGGGAGGAGAGGAGGCATCTGGAGGCCATGAAGCCCACAGTGGCTCAGAGGTGGGGTAAGCCCGGGTGGGATGCCACTCAGGAAGCTACCACAGGTGGGCTGCTTTCTTGCTGCCGCTGCCACCACACCCTGCTCCCTCATATACCATCACCCACTGCCCAGATCCTGTCCTGGGGCTGCTCCTTGCCATATCTCTGCCCTATGGTGGGTGGGCCCAGGGGCTCTGGGCTGGGAGAGATGTCCAGGAGGTAAGACTGTCAGGGTCTCCTGGCCTGCCCTGGGCTACAGAGCACCCTGGATTTCCAGGCCCCACCTCAACTTTGCACTCCAAGTCAGAGATGTGACGTGGTGAGTCACCACCCCCCCGCCTCCCCTCACTGCACCCCCCTGCCCCCAGCCTGGTGCTTGGGATGGGCCAAGTCAGGTCTGCCTCGACTGGCTTTCTGGGCTGGTTCCACTCCCTCTCTGTAGAGATGGGGAAATGGGGGCCCAGAGAGGCACAGGGTGCCCTCCCCAGGTGGCCCTCTGCCCACTGGGTGGTCAGTGCAGGTGGGAAGCAGGCCATTCACACACTGGCCACTGGCCCCAAGCAGAGCATGGCCCAGAAGGGAAGGAAGACCTGGCTGGTTAGCTCTCAACTTCCTGGCCCCAGGCCCCAGGAAAGGGCCGGAGGAGGGCAGGCTATTAGCTGAGGCAGAGCTGGCTGAGCAGAGGGCCAGGGAGTCCTCTGCAGGGCTAGAGGGGGGAACTCTGGGACAGCCACATTCCTCAGCTCTAACCAGAGAGTCTCCACGTTTCTCCCGAGCCACTGGGGACAGCCAGTGCTTAAGGAGCAGAGTGGAAGATTGAAGGACAGCTGGAAAAACACGAGGGGATCTGGGGCTTGCAGGCTGCGTGGCCTGGGCCAAGCCATCTCACCTCTGCAATCAGGCTGGGGGCCATAATTTCATGGGGAAAGGACTGGATTTATGCCTGATCTGAATTTAAGAAAGCAAGCAAGGAATCACCCAACCCTGCTGCCTCCTCCAAGGACCCCTCAGGTCTGCAAGGAAGAGGGTTTGGGTGAAGGGAAGAGAATTACCATTTGGCATGCCAGCAAGGCTCTAGGGACCTTATGACATTAGATTACCTTGTTTAATCCTTCCATTCAGTTGATATGTTTATTAATATTTATCTCCACTATATAGACAGGGAAAATGAGGCTCAGAGAGGTAAAATGATTTGTCCAGACTCTAAATAACAGAGCCAAGATCCAAGTTCAAGTTTGTCTGGTCCCTAAACCCACGACCCCCACCATCCCTTGCCTCACTTGGCCTCCTCAAGCTCCCACCCATATATTAGATTCCCCTAAAAAGATCCTGTTGTGGAGAGAGGGTCACCCAGCCCTGGGTAGCACAGAGGAGATCGCTCGCCCACTGTAGTGAAGTTTGCAGAGAAATCAGTACCCCAGGGTAAGGAGCCCCTTTGTCTTCCAGCTGAGAAGGGACAGTAGCCCAAGTCACCTTCAAGACAAAATCTTCTAAGACAAGAAATCAACCACTATTCTTATGAGAAAACCCCCCTTTTGGAGCCGCATCCCTATGAACTGCCACGGGAAATTTCAGCCAAGCTGCTCCCCTCCCCCGGGACCCATTTCACTTGTTCAACACCCCAGCCATCTTCACTCACCCAAAAGGCATCTTTGAACTGAAGCTGGGGCATCATCCTCAGGCATCTGCCACGGCAAAGCTCACTCTCCTGCCACAGGCAGGGCTGCACAGGGCCAGGAGCCAGGCACTCTGTCTCAGTCACCGCAGAGCTAGCCCAGGCACCCCCTCCCTGGCTGGCACTGTCTCCAGTGCCTCAGAAGGCAGCCACAAGCCAGAGACGAGCTGCCAAGGGAGGAAAAGAATTCAGCCTGTTTTGTTTGGGGCTAGAATCAGCAGCAAAATGAGGAAGGAGGGGTGCCCAGTGATGGGAGGGCGGGTCCCAGTGTCTGGCCCGGCCCCTGTCCAGCCCCAAAGTGATGGAAGACACAGCCCAGGCTGCAGAACTGAGAGCAGAGATGCCAGCCCCAGACGAAAGGCAGTGGCCAGCAGGAGAGGCAGGCTGGTCCACAGGCCAGGCAGGCAGGCAGGCAGGCAGCCTGAGGCCTGCACAGGAAGATTTGTGCAACCTCCTCCGGGGAAGGCACCAGGGCCCTCACCCACAGGAAGTAAGGCTGCTGTGCTTTCCTGCACAGCCCCGCCTGCCACCTGCCACCCCGCTACTTGCCTCCACTCGCCCCCTTCCGATGCCCTAGCTGGGCCATTCTCAGAGACCATAAACTTAGGGAGCCTGAGACCCACTGAAGGTGTGAGCAAGGCGGGGGGCAGGAACACAGGTGGTGTTGCCCACCACCCAGCGCCACTCCAGACCAGGCCCAGAGATGCTAGACTCTCCACCCCTCACCCACAAACCATTCAGGAGGGGCTCACCCAGGCCCGAGGACATGGCTATCATTCATCAAACCCTAGCTGCTCCGTGCCCTAATCCGTGCCCTCCACTCAAGGAGCTCATGGTCTGGGGGCAGGTGCAGCTGTGTGCTGGGGGCTGTGGGAGCACAGAGATGGGATGAGCGGGTAACTTATTAGGCCTTCTGGGCACTGCTCCCAAGTCTCCAGATAAGACATTCTCTGGGGCAGGAAGCCACACTGAAGTTGAAGTCTTCAGGATGGAAGAATGCGGTTGGACCAAGAGAGACAGGATTATAAAGGCATTGAAAACCCCGCTGAGGTCCCCAGTTTTTGTTTTGTCTGGGCCTACCCTTCAGTGGTTGAGGGACTTTAATCGCCCCTCCAACTCTCTGAGCCTCAGTTTCCCCATCTGCCACCCCCCCAGTCTTTGTAAAGGAGAGAGTGTTGAGAACATTACTGGAATTTCTGTTTGGTTGGGCACGTGCTGGGGGCACTGTCTGGTACCACCTTGGGAAAAGTCCTGGGCTGGAGCCCCAGACGCAGCCCTGAAGAGCCAGGGCCTGCCCACTCAGCAGAAGGTGCCGGCAGAGGGGGACTTAGCCCCAGGCGGGTTGGCAAGAAGGGATGAGTCAGGCTTGTCCAAATCACCACCCTCACCAATGCTGCCCCTACCATTGACGGAGAGTGGTAAGACAGATGAGAGCTGCTGCAGAAGAGAGCTAAGCTCCCAAGTGCCAGTTATGTGTGCTCAGGATTAGAGATGGGGCACACCCAAGCTTCTGAAATAGCTTCCCAAGAAAGAACAATCAGGGAGAACTGCAGACTAGTGGGGCTGCCCCTGGTAGCCCCCTACTTCCAGAATCCCCAGGTTAGAGTTAATAAACATCTTCAGCATTGAAGCCAACCCAGTCAGGTTTCTGTTACTTGCAGCTGAAGACAGCTAATGGTGTAAATACATCTTGAACCCCGAAGGCTAGGTACTGAGGCTGTACCTCACCCCAAGGGCATCACCACCTCTGATAGCAGTGACCCAGCCTCCCTTGCCTCAGTTTTGTAGTCTATCAAATGAGATGATGCCTCTAGTTCTGGAGGCAGATGAGAAACCCTCTGTTAATAGAAGGCTCTTACTCTCTTTTAAATCAGCCCTTGTGGTCTAGTGGTCAAGATTCGTTGCTCTCACTGCCGTGGCTCAGGTCATTTCCCGATCAGGGAACAATACCACCCATTGGATGGTTGTCACACTGTAGTGGCTGCATGTTGCTGCGATGCTGAAAGCTATGCCACTGGTATTTCTAATACCAGCAGGGTCATCCATGGTGGACAGGTTTCAGTGGAGCTTCCAGACACAGACAGACTAGGAAGAAGAAACTGGCCGCTCACTTCTGAAAAAATTGGTTTTCACTATGAATAGCAGCAGAACATTGCCAGAAGGTGAGACGATGGCGCAAAAAGAAAGGAGAGGGTTCCACTCTGCTGTACACAGAGTTGATAGGAGTTGAAATTGACTCGATGGCACTAACAACAATAAACTCTCTTATTGGCGGAAAACGTCATGGCCAGGTTCCCTCCCCTGACTCTCCAGGGGTTCCTCTCATCACCCCCTACATATTTCTGCTTCAAACAGGACTTTTCCCTCTCCCCCAAAGTACCCTTCCAACCCCTACCTCCACTCATTTGTCCCTTTGTCCCCCAGCTTCCCTCCTGGCATGCCTTCCTTGATCTTCCCAACCTGGGTAAATCCTCCCATCCCTCAAGGCCCCCACACATGAGGCCTTCCTTTCCCAACTGCTCTGGTCCAGCCAGGGCAGCTCCGGACAGATGGCATGCTGGTTGCGGGTTGAAGCAATTGTGGAAGGGGTAATAGGAGGTATCTAAGGAGAATCTCAAGTTCTCCACCACAGAGAGATATGCCTCCCCCTCTCCGCACCACCCCACCTTTTGCAGCTCCCAAGGCTGGGCTGCCAGAACCGTCAATCAGCTTGGGAGCACTTGCCGAGTATTGGGGGTACCATTAAGCTTTTTACATGGATCACCTCATTTAGTCCTCACTCCATCCTGTGGGGTACACGCTACCATCATCCCTGCTTCACAGAGAAGCAAACCAGTGATTAAAGAGTTTATGCAACTCACCTAAGGCCTCATGGCCAGTAAATGAGGGCTGGGCTTTGGACCCAGGTCTGTCTGATGCCAAAGTCCATGCATGCTCTTAACCTCCATAGCTATCTTTTACCAATAGCCCTCTCTTAACAGTGGGTTTCATCCTTCCTTCCTCTGGTTCTGCTTCCAGAACCTCTCACCCTGATCCATAGCTGGAAAAACCTAGTCCAGGGAGGCTGTTGGGGCTAGTGGTGCTTTTGGGTGACAGTCCAGCCCTGACACATGGTCTTCCAAGTTCAATGTGTTATTTCCACCCATTGAGGATGCCTTGGCTGCAAGGAACATAAAACTGGAGGGTCTGACATGGAGGAAGCGTGTTATCACCCACACAAGGGGTCTGGATGCAGTGTGGCCTCCAGTGGGGTACACTGGCTCCCCAGCTCAGTTTCTCTGTGATTCTCCGTCATTTACTATCTTCTTCCTTGGGCTGCAGCAGCTCTGGGCTACAACTCCAGACACAGCTACATCAAGAGGCAAAAAAGGGATACCTCTCCTGGTGTATCATTTTCTCCAAAATCCTCCCCGCCCCAGCCTCCCAGGGGACCTCCCCTAGTGTCTCATTGGCCAGAAGCGAGTCACATGCTCACACTTAACCATTATTGGCCTCAGGAAGGAGATCCCTTGATTGGGGTGTTATGGATGCCGGGAGCCAACCCCTGTGACCACCACAGCCTTCTCTCAACCAGGTCCACAAACATTGCTAGGCACAATCTCCTGCTGGGACTGGGGCTCAGAGAGGATGCAGACGTAGTCTGCCCTGAGAGGTCCACAGACAGGTTCTAGAAAGAGCTCTTCAGATGGAAAGTGGCTCAGAGGGGATGAAACCAGAAGAAGACTGTTGTAATAACTCAGAGAGGGATGAGGCCTGGATGGGGCAAATGGGTGAGGTGGGGTGGGGGTGTTGGTGGGACATCAGGGAGATGGCAGAGCAGGACGGAAACATCTGAGTGTCCCTCAGAAAAGGGAACTGCTCTTGGGTGTCTCTCCATCACCAGTCCCCAGGGAAGGGAATCCAGTCCTGAAAATCATAGCTTTTTAATGACTGTTCCAGCTGCTTCAAAACACGATTTGCCTTGAGGTCTGGGCAGCTGTGCCTCAGGCCAGGCTGTGACTCCTTTTGTAAGAAGGAGTCACCCTGTGCAGGCAAAGCCCCAAAGTGTTTTGCGTGGGATTTGAACATACCTGTTTGAAGAATTCAAAAAGTAGTAAGTCCAAGGACTGAGAATAAAATGTGAAATCAGTTGTTACAACATCAATCACCATAGCCAGCCACCTGTCAGGGCTCAGCTCCTGAAGTCACGTCATCCATCCTTTTGAGCCAAATAAACAAAAGAAAACAATAATGCTAGCCACCCCTAAGAGAGTATTAATACCTGCAGGGCCTCACGTACTTTACATGCTTGATCTCATCACTTGCTCTCTACCAGGACCAGCTGTATAATTTACGGGGTCAATCGAAATATAATGACGTACACTTGAAATTTATGTAATATTATAAACCAATGTTACTGCAATAAAAAAAAAGAAAATGTGGATCCTCTTTCTAAAAAAGCAAGGAAACAATTGCCATTAAAGATATTAAAATAGAAAGCTTTCCCCTTTGCCGTGTTCTCTCAACCTGTCGTGGTGTTTTATCTGCTGTTTAATGTTACCACTCCTTTGGCCAGGGAATACTTGTGGAACAAGCTCTCTCCACCTCTTGACTTGCTTCTGCACAAAACCCACCAGCTTCTGGGTTTGTCCTCCTGCCAGCCACCAGACTGCATTCTCCAGCTGGTGACAGCAAAGTTGAGCCAGGCATCTCCCTTTCCCATGGTGGGTGGCAGTCCCCAGGAGTATCGCAAACTCATGCCAGGATGCACTAGGTACCTAGGTGAGGAGTGGGCAAGAGACTCACCCCCTTGAGTCACCTGCTGAATGTAGCATGGCACTGTCAGCTCAGGGTAGGGACAGCCACCACCATGCTCCATCCTGAGATGCCACCAGGCAACCCTGAGCCTCCCCACACCTGCAGCTAGGTCTCTGCTGGGGGCAGGGGATGGCACTGATTCTAGGTAGGAGTGGGAAGGTGGTAGGAGGCAGGACCACATGTGAGTCAAGGCTCCAAGCCCTTGATGCATGCTTCTCTGTCCCGTCACACTTCACTTACAAAACACAAATTCAAAGATAACTTCATGGAGAATTTCAAGATGGCAACCACAGAGCATTAAGCCCCAAGTGCAGGCCATTTCTGAGCAACAGGGCCCTGTGCAATTGCACTGGTTGCACATCCCTGAAGCCAACACTGTTCACTACTGTCTGTTCTCCACATAGCAGAGGGACATTTTCAGACCCAAATTTGATCATGTACCTTCCTGTTGTCACCTTGCTATGATTTCCCATTGTTCTCAAGCCAATGGTCATTGTCCTTACATAGCCTGTAGACCCTGCATGATCTGTCCCCAGCCTACCCTTCAACCTCATCTCATACAGGAGGAATCTCAAGCAATAGCTTGGAGTCTTCTAGCAAGGGGAAGGAGTTGTAGAGAAGGAGCATCTCAAAGCTCCTTGGTGACATCAGGAAGCCAGAAGGCCCTTACCATGAATTTCATTTGGAAACAGCAATGCCACTATCCAAGGGGCATTTGTTTTGTTCCTTTCAGTGCTGACATGCTGTCTTGATAATATCTACTGTTCACTGGGCAGTCCAAGCAACACATGTTTCCTTCCTTCCTGGAAGAGCAGAGTGCACCGCAATGATGCTGGCCGTGGCTGTCGGGTGCCTGCCTAGTCCATGGCTGAATTGGAATGTTCCTGGACCTGAACACTGTGATCCATTGTTCCTGGAGGAAATGTCTGCCGGGTCCCTCCATGTGGCTGGAGGCAAATGTCCACTGGGTTAGGGCTCCCACTCTCAACCCCACCTACCCTGCCCGGCATGTTAGCCCCACTGTAGTGCACCAACCGGCATTTACTGAGTCTTCCTGTCTGGGGATATGGAAATGAACAAGGCATGGCTCCTGCCAGTCTGGTGGGGGAGGCAGCCCAGGAGAGGAAATGTGCTGATTGGCAAACAGCAGTGTGCAAGCAGAGAGAAGCCCTGCTGAGAAGCCTGCCTGGAAAGGCCTCTCACAGGAGGAGAGTGGGGCCTGATTAAAGAGAAGGAATGCACCAGAACTCACCCGTAAGACCAGGCAAAAAGAGAGTTCCAGAATAACTGTAATAGCCTGCTGGGTTCTCAATGCCCCCAGTCCTGTGCTAAGCATTTCGCATGCCTTAGGTCTCACTTAATCCAGCAGATAAGGAAACAGAGAGGAGGCTCAGAGAGGTCAGCTAATTGTCAGAGTCCCATCCTAAGTCTGGTCTTTCCTTCCTAGAGTGTGGGGCTGGAGGTGAGGGATGAGGCCAGGGTCTGAGGCAGAAGCTGATGAGTAGGGAGGGGAAAGAAGGGAAGTCCCCAGCTGAGGCGGAAGTGCAGAGACCAGGGGCCACGCAGGGTGGGGTGGGGCTCCTAAGGTGATAAATCTAACACCAGGAGACATCCCAGCCCCAGATGCTTGGTGGGGACTGAGGGTGTGACCCTCGGCCTTCAGGATATGACGTAGATTCTGTTTTTCGTTTGCTCTGGGAAAGCAGTTGCAAAAGATAAAGCTTCTTCCCACTCATACAACTCTTCTGAGTTGACAAGGAGCTTTCAGATTTACACAAGAGTGTGACTCTGAGTTTCCAAGCACTGTCAGTATTCAGAAGCTGGGGTGCTGGGCAGGATCTTTGAAAGACATCAAAGAGGTGTAAAGTGGCCAGTGAGCAGCCAGCAGAGCAACCTAACTGGAACTGAGGCCCAGCAGGGCTGGGGGAGGGGCTCCTTCAATGAGGGCCAAAAATCACCAGGAGCGGCTCGCTAGTCAGAGGGCAGAGGCCTGCAGTGATGGAAAGGCCTGCAGAGACCATCCAGAGGTTCTCAAAGGGCAGGGAGGGTGTCATCAGAGCCCTGTGGGACTTTAAAAAAGCATAAGGCCCGGCCCCAACTTAGACCTACTGACTGGGTGGAGGCCAGAGAAGCTGCATAGTTTTTAGGTTTCATAAGTGAGTCAGACATACACCCTCAGACCAGAACTCCTGCTATTGCCTTACGGCTTCATTTTACAGATGGGGACACTGAGGCCAGCAGGACAGAATGACTGACCTGACTCTAACAGGGAAGGCAGAGTGTAACCACTCTCCTACCTGTGTCCCCCACCCCTACCCCTATCCTTTCTACCCTGTTTTGTTTTGTGCTTTCTGTTATGGCAGCTGTCTCATGAAAGAGCTTCAGAACAGTTTTTCAGCATCCTCTCCCCAGTTGGGTTGGTTTTAACTTAGTCAGAAAATGACTTGTTCACAGTGAGGCAAAGTTTGATTTTGGTCCAGTTGGTGTTTAATTATCACTGAGAACCTGGGAATCAGAGACGGGAGACCTAGAGTTTAGTCTCAGCTGGACCAGAAAATCACTCATTTGAAATACGAGGAGGATGCCTGAGATACCGGCAAAGGGACTGGTGTGTGTCAGGGCGTGGAAGCAGGAAAGTCCCTGGTATGTCCAGGGTTCGGGGGTGGGGGTGAGTACTAGGCTTGGAGTCAGAACAGCAGGGTTTGAATCCTGGCTCCAGGCTTACCTCACTCAGACTCAGTTTCCCCATCTGGAAAACAGAGATGATGAGCCTATGTATTTAACAGGGTGGCTCTAAAGCTGACGTGCCTAGTCTGGTGTTTGAGAATATGAAAAGGCATCTAACCCAGATCCTGCACATGGCAGGCTCTCAACCCACGGTGACGGTGCTCTCTTACACCTGGCATTGTTCTGCTGACAGCCCTGTGCTCTCAGGCTCAGCTGGAAAAGCCTCACTCCCAGGACTTCAAATAGCAGAACCAAGCTGGGAAGTGACTGGCAGCCTGAGCAGCACAGGGAGCCTGACAACAGATTTTCACCAGACCAGGAGACCCCACATTCTCGAGGTGCAGGCACCCAGCTCCCTAGTTCCCTCCCAAGCCCAGCCCTCAGCAGCCCGCTCCTCGGGTCATTTGTAAGAGGCGTATTTTCTCATGTGCTTTTTTTTTTTTTAATTTGCACATTTTTATTTTGATATAATTTTAAATTTAGAGAAAAGAGTATAAAGGACTCTTGTCCTCTTTACCCAGATTCACCAGATTGTTTAAATTTTACTCAATTGCTTTATTATTGTTTCTCTATCTATTTTTATATATGCATATTAATTTCTTATATTATCTGAGTAAGTTGGAGACATGGTACCCGAATTCTAAGAACAAGGACATTCTCTTGTATAATCACAGCACAATTTTCAAAATTAAGAAATTTAACATTGGTACAGTGCTATTGTCTTATCTGCACTCCAGATTCAAATTTAATTCCATCAATTATAATGTCTTTTAAGTCTATTTTTTTCACCTAGTCTGCTTCAATCTATGACAGTTCCTCTGTCTTTCATTAACACTTTGGGAAATTATAGGGCAGTCATTTTGTAGAATGTCTCTCCAATTGGGTTTGTATCTAGTCCTTTCCTCATAATTAGATTCAGATCATGCATTTTTGGCAGGAACACCACATAAGTGTTGGTGTGTCCTCCTCAGTGCATCATATCAAGAGGCACATGATGTTAATTTGTACCATTAGTGATGCTGTGAACTTTGATCCCTTGATTAAGGTGATGTCTACTAGTTTTCTTCAAAAAGTTACTATTTTCCCCTTAGTGATTAATAAGTATCTTATACGAAAATTCTTTGAGACTGTAAATAAGTGTATCCTGCTCTCATCACACCTTCACCCACTAGTTCTGGCATCCATTGATGATCTTCCAACTCTGTCATTCCATCTAGTTTATTAGTTGGCATCCTACTAAAAGGAAGAATGTTCCCTTCTCCCCATTTATTTATTCATTTCCTTTTTTTTTTTTTTGAGGAAGATTAGCCCTGAGCTAACATCTGCTGCCAATCTTCTTCTTTTTGCTGAGGAAGACTGGCCCTGAGCTAACATCCGTGCCCATCTTCCTCCACTTTATATGTGGGATGCCTGCCACAGCATGGCTGGCCAAGTGGTGCCATGTCCCCACCCGAGATCCGAACTGGCAAAACCCTGGGCCGCTGAAGCAGAACGTGCTGCACTTAACCGCTGTGCCACAGGGCTGGCCCCTATTTATTCGTTTCTTATATTAACAAGGACTCGGGAATATCTATATGGGTTATAATCTGTTACTACTATTATTTATTTTGATACTCACACTGTCCCAGATTTGGCCAGTGTGAGCCCATATGGGGTGACTTCGGTTTCCCTTTGACATGGCCCCATTTTGGGGGGCACTTCCTTACTTTCTGGCACAAGATGTTTCAGGCTCATCTTGTACTTTACCTTCCCCCAGCTCCAGAATCAAGCTTTCTCCAAGTATCCCTGGTTTCTCCCAGTGGTGAGTCCAAAGCTCTTGCTCTTAACTCATTGCTCTTCACCTCTTGTTTCCCAGGATTGGTTGGAATAGACTTTGAGGAGAGAGTCAAGGTTTTGCATTAGCAGGTGAGCCAAGAAGTTTTAAGTCACTGCTGATACTGAGCCCCTAGGATTGCCCCTGGTTTGGTGAAGCCTAGAGAAACATGAGTTCTTTTATTATTATTATATTAATAATAATAATAAACATTTCCATTCATTCAGTGACACTCACTGTGTCCCTACTCTGCCAGGCTGAGAAGATGCAAGGCCAGCTCACGCAGGCATTACATGTCAGGCTGAGGGTTTGGACTCCAAGCTAAGAGTACTAAGGAACCACTGAAGGTCTTGGAGCCAGAGGGTTCCATCGCCCGCTTCCCTTGAAGACTTAGGTCGTCTCTTTTTCTCGGGCTGCCTCCTTGCTCCCTGACTTCAAGGCTTCGTGACCAAATCACACAGAAATGGGAAAAGGAAAGAAATGATGTTCTTTGCCTTAAACACACCTGAAGAATGATCTGACACCCTCTCCCAGCAGAAAGCATCTTACCAGGGCCTGGAGCTAGTTCAAGGGGAGGGGAGGGAAGTGGTGAGATGTGGCAAGCTGGACATTTCAAAACTGCCAGGCCAGAAAATCAGGAACCAGTGTGCTCAGAGGATCAGATTCTCCTCACAGGGACTCTCTTGGTACAAACACAATTATCTGCTATTTGATTTTCTTTTCCCGATCTGCATTTTTCAAAACGTCTGGACAAGACACAGATTTGTATCATCTAAAGTTTCTCTCCCACTGGGCTGCCATGTATAGTTCAGCAAGTAGTTCGCTGCTCAGTGTTTGATAGACACAAAGATGTTCTGTTCAGATCGCCTTCAAGGAAGGACCTGCTGTCCAGCTGCAGGGAGAGTGGTCAGCAGACTGTCTCAAGCTGTCAGTTACTTCAGAGCCTGCCTCAGCTGCAGAGGGCCACCTCACCTGAGGTCACACCCTTCCTGGGGCAGCCTGCATCTGCTGACTGATGGACACAGGAATATAAATTTCCCTTCATTTAGATCTGCTGCTGGACCACTCTGATAGGTACTCCCCACTCTGGTGCTGCGTTAGCTGAGACTTGACTGAGCCTGAAACACAGGTTGACTTCTCTCTGCTCAGTCCTGCTTTATACCCCTTCCTTTCAGGGGTGTGGATCCCCAAGAAACAAAACGTGCCCCAAACTCCGTCTCAGTGTCTGCTCTTGCAGAATCAAACCTGTGACACAAGGGTATCCAGAGAAGGGGATGAGTGAGCGCCCTTTTTCCTCCAGCCAAAGGATATGAACATGGGCTTCATCCACCAAAGCAGGCACTGCTTTGTAATTCTCCTCGTGCCTGCCTTGGGGCCCCCCACCTGGCACTTCCTACCTCTTTACTCCCCCCATCACGCCCTCCCACCCTCCCCTGTCCACTCTGCTCTGGCCGTAGTCACTAAGCAAGCCCCTTCCCTCTGACTTCTGCCCTTCCCTTTCCAGTAATCCTCCAGAAAATCTTCTGATTGTTACAAGAGACCCAGGGCAGCTCTCATCTCCTGTCTGCAGCAGGGAAACTGTTTGGTAGGTATTTAAACTTACTCAGAGGGCCAGGCAGAGGGTCAGTGATCTCTTCATAGCACTGCCAGGCCAGAGGATGTCTGAGAAGGAAGGACACCCAGAGACTATTGCAGATGGGTGAGTGCCCAGCAAGGGCGAGGTTCCTGTCCAGGGTCAGCAGTGAGCTAGTCATAGAAGCAGGTACTGGACCACCTTTCAGAGCCCCCGGGGCACCCCCTCCTGCCCTCCAGCAGCCTCTGGCAACCTGGTACCTGGATTCACCTTATGTCCTGGCATTGAACCAGCCCTTCCCTTTGGATCTCATCCCCTTAGTCTTGACCTTTCCTGCGGGCCCCCTCGGCCCTCTCCAGCTGCCCCTCCCTCTTCACTCTCCTTCCCAGGCAGCCTGACTATCACTTCCCCCCTCTGTTCTGCCCCCAGAGCCCTTTATTCCCTTTCTCTGGCCTCTGGCCTTGGCCTTTGCCTTCTGCCCGAATGACTGCAGGGCTCCTGGGGGCCTGGCTTGGCCAATGCAGGGGCACAAATGCCTGGGTTGGCGGAGGCTGGAGCAGAGGCCTCAGCCTGCAGCATCAGCTTCCAAGGGGAATGAATTCACAGTAGTCCCTACCAGGAAGTTGTGATACTGTAGCAGTAAACAATTATTGTGCTCCTACTGTGTGCCAGGCACTGAGCTGTGCGCTTTACATTCACTGTCTCTGGTCGTCACAAAACCGCTCAAGGATAGTATTATCATCCTGTCCCACAGATGAGGATGGAGGAGGCTCAGGAGGGAGAACTGACGTGGCCAGGGCTACGTGATTAGTAACTGAAGGGGCTGGAGCTGGAGCCCCAGGCCTGTGTGATTCAACCCCCTCACCACTATCTTTCTACTATAACCTTGTACCTCTGTACAGACTTAAGGACTGACAATGCCACAACTACCATAGGGTACACCAGGAAAACCATTTCAGAAGTCACTTGGCAGTAAGTACCAAAGGACTATTGAGGGATTTTAAAATGTTAATATACTGTGTACAGGAATTCCATGACTAGAAATCTACCCCAAGGAAATAACAAGAAACGTGGAAAACAATTTATGTACAAAGATGTCCATAACAGTATTATTTACCGTAGGAAAAAAAAACCCTGAAAACAACGTAGAAATCTACCCCAAGGAAATAACAAGAAATGTGGGAAACAATTTATGTACAAAGATGTTCATAATAGTTTTATTTACCGTAGGAAGAAAAAACCCTGAAAACAATGTAAATGTCCAAACCTAGTTAAATTATGGCATTGTTTTGCTGAAAATATGCTGCAGCCATTGAAAATATTTACAAAAAGTTTAATAATAACATGGGGGAAATGTTTATGACATAATGCCAATAAAAATAGCAAAAAAAAATAGCAAATAAAAATTATACACGTAGGTCAATCCCAACCATGAAAATGTGCTCTGCAATTAAAACAAGAAAAAAAGGAAGTGCAAGTCTTCCACAGCTCCACTTCCTCACGGTTCCTCTGCTTTGTGCACATGACTCCAATAGCAACTTCCACTCTAAGGATGTCTCCTCGCTTTGTCTCTCTTCCCACCGGACTGTGAGCATTTTGGCTGGGGAGAAACTGGGTCTGAGTCCTGTCTGACTGAGCAGCAGCCAGGACAGAATCTGTTCCTGAATAGGAGCTCAATCCACACCTGTGGAATGAATGAGCAGATGAAGGAAAGGAAGAGGCAAGAAGGGTGGCTCAAGCCCCAAGCCACTCACCTCCTTGGAATCAGTCTCCTGACTGGCAGGATGTTAGATTTGCCACCTCCTGCCCCGAGCCCCAAGCCAACCCAATTCTCTCCTAAAGCCTTAGACAGCTTGGTCACCTGAGAAACAGGATAGAACTGAGCATCCTCATCACCCTGGGCTGGGGGAATGGAGCCAGATGCCTGAGCTGCTACTCAGCAACAGACACCTTAGACATATCACTCCCTCTGATACTCACAGTTCTAAGATGTTAGAAGTGTAAACCCCTGTTAACATTTACAGAAACTGAGTCAGGGTCACAATTTGTTCCAATTCTTCTAGTGAACAAGCAGCAGAGCTGAGATTTGGCCTTGTCTGTTTCCAAAACCTACATCAGGACTATAACAGTGACCTTGAGCAAGTCCCTTCTGTGTGAGCCTCGGCTTCCCCTCCCAATGGCGAGGCTGCTGACTCAGAGGGTTCAGCTGTCCCTTCCTACTCAGACAGTCTATGATGATAAAAAGCCCTGACTCAAATCCTGCCCCACCCCCAGTCTCTGAAGGCAGCCTTGGGCTGGAGAAGAGCTCCTTCCCTACCTCAGACACCGGCAGAAAGCCCAGGAGGAGTATAGGGGCACCTCAGCCATACCTCAGATAGTCATGGGTGCTGGCCATTTCCCCCTGCCTTAAACCTCCTGGGCTGGCATCTGAGGGTCATGGGAGGTGGCTTTGCTCAGCTCAGCTCTTACGGCCAAGGGACTCCAAGAAACACAATCATTTTCCCCTGCCTTCAAATACACATCCTGCCTGCAGGGAAAACATCATGGTAACAGCCCACACGTATACAGAGTCTCCTCCACCACCTTAGCCCAGTAAGGTAGTCAGGACAAAGATGGTAGTCTCATTTTGCAGGTGGGGACCCTGAGGCCCAGAGACAGACAGTAGCTCTTCACAAGCCACACAGCTAGTAAGTGACAGAGCTGGGACTGAGCTCTAGTCTCTCAAGCCAGTGTTTAGGGCTTTCCTGCCAGAGCCTGTGTTTGTCCCATTCATGTGACACACACATTGTTTATTAACCCCTGCCATGAGCAGGCCCCCGTGGAGCTGTGAAATGGGCAAGGCAGAGCCTCTGCCCTTGAAAGGGTTCCAGTGGAGTGGAGCAGGGGAGGAAGGATGTCTCATGCAGAAGGTTAATAGTGAGGGTTACAGAGATCCCAGTACAAGGGATGAGGTGTCAGCTGCGAGTCACGAGGCCACCCGGGAATGGTCAGCACAGAGTGAGATGCCCAAAACACCTGTTGAGTGAAAGGTTGACTGACTGAGTGAGTGAGTTGTTTTATTAACCAGATGGAGAGGGGAGGGCAGGAGTGGCAGAGAACGGCCAGAGACAAGGAGTGGCAGCAGGAATGAGTACACACAGTTTGACACACATGCCAGACACATCTGAAAGAAAGGAGAAATAAAGCTGAAAACGTTCAGTAAGGCCACATTTTTGAGCCACTTTAAATGCCAGGCCAAGGAGTTTCAAAGAGTCTTTATAGATAAAGGTTGCTATTATAAAACTCGTTTTTGGACCATTAATTTGGCAGCAAAATAGTGAACAATCAGGAAAACAATGGCAACTCTGTGGACAGGTGCGTGGGGCAAGGCTTCTAGAGAGGCACGAGGAGGCTGGGCCAGGGCCTGGAAGATGTGAGAGGAGGGTGTGTGGCCTGGCTCCTGACACTGCCTTCCTCTGCTCCCAACAGCCAAGGCTCTCTGCTGGCTGGCCTCTCTGACCTGAGAAAGGAGGGCAAGAAGGCCTCCCACAGCAGGGCTCAGCAGCTCTGGCTGGTAGTCGGTTTCTTATCTGGATGAAACAGCAACACAGTGAAGTTCGTGGTTTGGTGCCTAGTACACAGTGAGCACTCAACTTTTGATAGTAACTTTAGCCCCTGAGCTGCACCTTCTGGACCCCATAAATGCCATTTCCTCTGGATGTGGGACTGCCCTGCCCCCAGCCTACCAGAACCGGAGTTAGAGCCTTGAACCCTAGGCCAAGCTGCTTGTGGCCCCCATGTTAGGAGCCACCTGGCTCCATATGGGCCTGTGTCTGCTCCCACCTTGTTGGCCTTGCCTGCTGGACCACACCGCCCCCTAGGCTGGGACTCCAGTAGAAAGTAGTAGAAAGGAGGAGGGAATTTGAAGCCAGATAAACCTGGATGTGAATTCAACTCTCCCTGACCAGCTGTGTGTCCTGACCAGTTGTGTGTTCTTGGCAAGTTAGTTAATCTTTCTGAGCCTCATTTTCCTCATTTGTAGAAACGGCCAACAATATTCATGTAGCAGGATGTTAAACGGGGCTTTTTTTTTAGTGAGGAAGATTGGCCCTGAGCTAACATCTGTGCCAATCTTCCTCTATTTTGTATGTGGGATACTGCCACAGCCTGGCTTGTTGAGTAGTACATAGGTCCGTGCCCGGGATTGGAACCGCACATCCCGGCCTGCCAAAGTGGGCACATGAACTTAACCCCTACACCACCAGGCCGGTCCTAAATGGGGCTTTTTTGTTATCTCATTGTTTTGGCTGATGCCCAAAGGTGAAGATAAGACGTTAGGAGACTACCTGTGCTTGCAGGACCTGGCCAGAGGGGGCTCCAGATAGGCCCTGCACTGTAGCCCATCCCCACCTCCAGCTTCCTACAGAGTCGGGGACGAGAGGAGACTGGTGAAGGAGGATGATTCTGAAGACAGTTTTGCTGATGTTTCTCTTCCTCTCCCCTCCTGCCAATTCAGGGAATCAAAAATGGCATTAGGGCTTGATTATCAGATCTCTCTCTCCCTCTCTCATTTTCTTTCTCTCCCTCTCCATTTCTCAGCTCTGCTTTCCTTGAGGTGGGCTATATTCTCAGGCAGGCTCTTTTGATGTGGCTGCCCCTGGCTGTTCAAGGCTTCCATCCTTCTTTAGCATCCTCACACAAAAGGGCATATGCTTCTTGTTCAACGGTCTCGCATGTTTCCAGCCTGACTCTCCTTTGCATGATTTGGGTCATATGCCCATCTCTGAACCAATCACTGTGGCCAGGGTGAGGTGGGGGGTGCCCTGATTGGCCAGATCTGGGTCACATGTCCACTCCGGGAGCCCATGTGGATTAAGAGTAGAGGAGGGAACTGAGAATGCTGTATAAGAAGAGGGAAAGGGATGCTGGGCAGGGGAAAACTTCCCATAACTCACTGTTGCAGCCTCAGGAGCAATGCCTTCTCAGTGCTCCTTTCCTGACCCCCATATCTAAAGTAGCTCCCTCCTCCCCGTTATTCTCTGTGTCAGCACCCTCCCAGTTTCCCTCTGCTCTTATTGCAGTTTCTAATGTATTTTACTTACTGTTTGTCTTCTCTGCTCACCCGTGTCAGCTCCATGACAGCAGGAACTGCACGTCTCTTGTTCAGAATTGTATCCTGCAACTAGCAGTGCCTGACACATAAGAGATGCTTAAAGAATAGTTGTGGCCTGAATGAGTAAATGTCACCCTCATAGTGAGCGCCCTTTCTCCAGGCAGGGACCATACTTACAGGCTCTACCACACCACCGGGCCCCCCCCCAGGCACCCACACCCCATGGCTTCCCCATTCTCCCACCCCCCAATCTCACTGGCCTTGCTCCAGGCTGTCCTTAACTGACAGAATCATGCCCTTGGGACAAGGGCCCAGAGGGCAAAGAAAAGTCCTCCTTCAAACCACCCTTCCACTATTTACCGTGTGGTGTTTTTATATACAGAAGTTGTGGTTGTGTCTTCCTGAGATAAGGCCATCCTGGGGGCCTACCAGGCAAAGTCCCTGCTCTCTTGCTAAGGAAGAGAGGAGGCAGGAAATGGAACTGCAGGACTAGGCAGTGGGGGTGGGGAGAGGCTCATCATCTCCTAGTCTGCATTTGGAAGGGTCTGGATGAATAGGAGGGGCTCCTGAGCAAGGGGAGAGATGGGGCTATTGGAGCCAGGTGAGAGAGAGCTAAGTTATACCGTCAAGGAGTTGTCCCAGGTTTGGAATCTGCCTGGGCCAGTTTCCCTCCATCCTCCCCAAGCCTTTATCTGAGTGGTCTTCCCTGCAGGCTCCACAGAGCTGTCTGTCACCTGAGAACTGCCCCTGGTTCTGGTTCAGACCCTTGAATGTTGGAGGAACAGCGCCCCCTGAAGGCCAGCAGGGTGGAACAGTGGAAATCAGAAAGAGCTTCTAGGCCCCTTCCTAGGGTTTGAAGAGCTAGCTACCTGCCACAGTCAACCTGGGTGTTTCCAAATTTTAGTTAGCGCAAGAAGCCTGAGCTTCCTTTGGTGGCTTCAGTCCAACAGTTGGTGAAGCTGCTCCCCTCAGGCTCACCTGGGTTGCAGGGGCAGGTGCATAGGCACCACCTGATCCCGGAGTGTCCCTGCTCAAGTCTTCTGCCTGCTCCACCCTGCCTCCAGTCACGTCCTAGCCTTGAGGTGAAAGGTGGCTGTCCCCCTAACCTGAGCTGTGCAGAAGGGGCAAGTTCAGTGTTCAGGACTTGCAAGCAAATTCTTCAAAGATGTTGGGCCTCTCAACGGGCCCCAGGGATGACTTCTCCCAGAAAAGCAGAGAGGAGACTGGCTGCTCCTCAACTCCGACTTTCCTACCCCATATCCTGTACTTTCAGGAGTTAGGTCTGGTGTTACAGAGAGGATGGGAGACGTTGTGGCTCTCCACACTTCCAGAACATCTCTTTCAGGCACAGGGAAGGGATTCTGGCATCTGCTGCACAGGTTTCTGGACTAAAGCCTCCATCTCATTCCTATGACCCAGAAATTCTGTTTCTGTGCCCATGACAGGAGGGGGACGGGCAACCTGAGAGTCCGTCCTGGGAGTGGCCAATGCAGGGCAGGCACACTCAGCAACACACTTAAAATCAAAGTGCTTAGTAAAAAATGCTAGGTGAGGCCGGCCTGGTGGCGCAGCGGTTAAGTGCACATGTTCTGATTTGGCGGCCTGGGGTTTGCTGGGTTCAGTTCCCGGGTGTGCACACGGCACCACTTGGCAAGCCGTGCTGTGGCAGGCATCCCACATATAAAGCGGAGGAAGATGGGCACGGATGTTAGCTCAGGGCTAGTGTTCCTCAGCAAAATGAGGAGGATTGGCAGATGTTAGCTCAGGGTTGATCTTCCTCAAAAAAAAAAAAGGGTAGGAAACCGGATAAGATTTTATAGCACAATACCATTTCCGTACCTTAAAAATACAGGCCTCTGGGGTTAATAAAATGAGCATGACTATCTGGTACTAGTGTTTAAAAGATGTCAAAGACTTTGCTTATTTTTAGGATACTAGGGGCACATATTTTCATCCAAAATTTCGACACTAACTTCTTAGACCAGAATGACTGTATAACATCTCTTCTATGTTATTTTTTTTAATTTGAAACTTTTGCATATTTCTCATAGTTGAAATGTATTTCAGTGGTTACTCTCAATAATTCGACATTATTTAAATGTACTTGAAAATTGTACAAACTGACTTGGGAATGATATATAAGTGGAAATGTAGACATATGCATTATTCACAATATGTTTTTGCCTCCCAAATTATTTTTCATCTTCACATTGCCTGGGCCCTGAGTTTGAAATAACATACTTATTCTATGTTTGAATAAAGTCCTGATAATGTTTTAATGCTTACACTTTCCCCCTTACATTTAAGAAAAATACATAATTTTCCAAGTTAAAAAAATGCACTTAACTCAAAACACATGCAAGACCACATGCAAATAAAAACATAGGCGCTAAGCTTATCAGAATGCTTATCTGTACCCAGGAGAGGAATGAGAGGAAACTATGGCATAAAAGGAAATCATTAATTCAAAATCCAGGAAGGGGTCTTACTCAAAGATGAGAATAGGCCATGAGGGCTGAGTATTTCCACTTCCCCGCCTTTACCTGAGGGCAAAACAAACAATGACTAATCCTGCAAAGCTCCAGTCTCCAGGCCAAGGCCAAGTACATCCACTCCAGCTCTGGGGCCCAAGGTCTTCCAAAAGTTTTAGTCAAAAGCAGAGAGGCCTCTGATTTGTCACCCACCCAGAGACCGTGCATTCCAGAAAATTCCTAGAATCTGATGGTCAAGGCTCAAGAAGTTTTGCCCTAAAATAACCCTTAGACTGAGAGCAGCGGCACCTAGAGGCAGGAAAGGTGGCCAGAGGTCGTGAGAGTCTATTTCTAGTCTATTCCAGTTGAACCAAAACTTCAAGAGAATGAAGGCTGGATAATCTGTCCTGGCCAACCACGGAGCCCTTGCCAGCTCAACAGCTCTGGTGTTCAGGCTGCCATGGTTATGAGGCAGGAGCTGGCTGGGCAGGCCCCTAGCAGAGAACTGGTCAACCCAAAGCCTGCTGGGCCTCTAGTCCTCCACATCCAGCTCCTAAAAGAAACAAAACCAGCCAGGATTCCAAAGAGACACAGCCTCAGATAGTACAGAGTGCTACCTTGCTTACAGAGCCCTGAAAAACTACTGACCTTTTATGTCTCTGATACCTCCTGGCATAGGAGCCCTCAGCAAAATTACGAAAAAAGGCAAATTTGGTGGAAGTCTGTACCCTATCTAAAGTCCTAAGCTCATTTTTCAGCCCTTCCATTCAGGGGCCAGGGGCTCTCCAGCTGCCCTGGCCCTTCCTGTGGGAAAAGCTGATCAACTTGTTCTCACTAAGCTGTGAGAATCTGAAAGGTTTCCCTTCCTAGGACAAGTTATGTGTTGCTATAAGAGCCTGGTGTGTATCACGGCTAACGCCAAGGGATGAAGTACTGGTGTTGGGACTTTAGGCAGCTGAAAAGCAAAGATTGTTCAGTTTAGGCCAAGAGACCACCACATGGCCAACCATACCAATGACTCCTGGGTAGCAATAGCCCCTGCTGTTTGGTGTTGAAAAGTATGCCAGTTTCATTTTGGAAGCACAGCATTAATTCCATTTTAATAAGTGCTGTGACATTTTAGAAGGTAAGACGTGTGTAATTGATCTTATATTTCTTTCCTCAAGTCAAACCAAAACAATTGTATTATTTATAACGTTACTCCAAACCGTCAGATTTTAAACCCTCAAAGTATGAACCAGTCTCATTAAGATGTCTTCTAGGACACTCTCTCCAGCTGCATACTTTGATTGCTCTGTAGCTTGTCATCTTGCCGTGGGGTTAGGATTGGGAGCCAAGAAAATTATTTTCTTTCCATCATCCTTTAGTTGAAAGTCATGTATTTAATTTTGGATTTTGAAAACTCCAAGGGCCTCCCAATTTTGCTTCAGCTAAAATAAAATTCTCATCCTCCCACCAGTCGTCACTGGTATTACCCTGGGGACCCATGGACCCTGGGCCCCATTATGGCCTTCCTCCAACCACACCCTATGTACAACACAAGGAGTCAACAGGCCCAAGGAGAGAGACCCATGCAGGGCTATTCCCCCTTTCTAGAACAAATTTCAGGTCTCTGAGACTGTGGAATAACATGCTCAAATGTCATCCAAGCCTGCAAGGGCCTCTTCCTCACAACAGTGTCCTCCTGAGGATAACCTGAACTGTTGGCACATGCAGCCCTAGGCCCAGAGGATGGCCAAGGGGCGGCTTTGGCAGAGGGTGTGGATAGAGTTTGGACATGAGCTGAGATGTCCTCATGCATGTGCACAAGGTTCCTTGCAATGTGGGACAAGGCTGGGGGATGGGAGAAAAAGGGAGCCCTTTCCAAGATTCCATGTTCCGGAAGAGTCCAAGAATTTTAAATTTGAACCTGGTCTTCCAGGTCTGTATGAAAGAATATTTGTCAAGGTCAGAAGATAAAACATATTTTACTTAGCAATTTGTTAGCTTGATTTATAACTTTTATTATTTGTTGTCCTATGGCGTGTGGCCTCCATTTGTAGTCCGATCCTGGGCCCTGTAAATATCGGGGGCAGGCCTGGCCCTACCTTCTCTTATGAGGTTGATTCAAGAACATTCATTATCTTGTTCTATGAGGTAGGGGATAGGGAAGAAGATTCAAAGGGAACTTGAGAAGAGAGCAGAGGAAAATAAATGCCCTAAATATCCCCTCTAGTCTATCTTCTGCACAGCTGCTACAGGGATGTTTTTCTTTCTTCTTACTTGCTTTATATTTATATTTTTAAATATTTTATTGTAGAAAACCTCAAACAAATCCAAAAGTAGAATAGAAAGTAGACTAGAAGAATGAACTCCCATGTCCCTTTCACTCACCTTCAGCAATTACCAATTTATAGCCAAATTTGTTTCATCTCTATCACCACCTGTATCCTATCCCTCCTCTATCATTTTGAAGCAAATCTCAGGTATTATATCATTTCGCATGTAAATATTTCTGTATATATTTCTAAAAGATAAGGCCTCTTGAAAAAAGCCATAACCACAACAACATCACACCTAAGAACAATTAACGATAATTTTAATATCAAATATCCAGCCAGTGTTCAAATTTCCAATAATCTTTTAAATGTCACAAAATTTTTATTTTTTTAGTTTGTTTGATCTAAATATGTTCTGCACATTGTGATTGGTGATACGTCTCTTCAGTTTCTTTTAAATGTTAATTTCCTTTCCATCTCTTTTTCTCCCTTGCAATTTATTTGTTTAAGAAACTAGATCAGGGGGCTGCCCCATGGCTGAGTGGTTAAGTTTGTGCGCTCTGCTTCAGTGGCCCAGGGTTTCGCCGGTTCGGATCCTGGGTGCTGACATGGCACCGCTCATCAGGCCATGTTGAGGAGGCATCCCACATGCCACAACTAGAAGGACCCACAACTAAAATATACAACTATGTACTGGGGAGATTTGGGGAGAAAAAGCAATTAAAAAAAAAAGAAAATAGATCATTTATTCCATGGAGGTTCCCACAATGTAGATTGCAGTGGTTACATCCTCATGGTGTTCTTTAATATTTTCTTTTCTCCCCTGAATTTCCTGTAAATTGCTATTTGAATCTAGGTTTCGGTTGAATGTTTTGGCGAGAATACTTCACAGGAGGCCTATGATATCTGGTTGTCTCTATTTGTGATATTAGCAGATGTTGCCAATCAGTGCCACTATCCATTATTTAATCTGGGGTTGCCAAATGGTGATACTCCAACTCTATCATTCCTTCTTCATTTATGAACTGAATTACTTCTGTGACCAGAAGCTTCCCCTCATCTACTATTTGGTTACCCAGTAGCACAGTTTGTATAGGAAAGACAGATAAATGCTCAACTATTTGTCTTTATCAATTTTCAAAACAATGAATTTGGTCATGAGCATACTCCAAAGGTGACCAATTAGATTCATTTTAGTATCATTATGAACTCATGAAGTTAGACATATTTGACGTGCTTCGATCCAATGATGTGCAGTTTTACCTTTATTAATGCTAAAATTGTCCATCTTTGGCCAGAGGGAGCCTCTTCAAGTTGACTCCTGTGTCCCCTTGACGCTATCCTAAGAGTCTTTGAGGTCTTCCTTGCCATCTGCAATGACAGATGTTCCAGGCTGCTCTTGTCCATTTCCTGTCCCAGACCTGGAATCAACCATTTTTTCACAGAACCCTTGGCTCTTTTATTGGGAAATGGAATTTCAAGACCACAGTCTGGGCACTGGGGGTGCTCATTGCTACTGGATTGGTTACTATTCCTGGGTCTTTTCAGAGATCAGAGGTAGAAAATACGTTTTTGTTAGTTTTAAAGGTAAAACACATCCTAAGTTCATATTAATACTTTCAATTCAAATTCAGGGCTACAGGGTTTTTGCGTAACTTCTTATTTCTTTCACCTGCATCTCCTTTCTTCCATGCTAAGAATCTCATTTCTGAAAGACACCAGGAATTATGTAATTAGAATTTCACACAATTTCTCATTTGCTTCATCCCCTACATTGCACACACAACACTCTCAGAATACCAATACCAATTCTCTCACCAGCCAAATGGTTGCTGAAGACAGTTTAAGATTGTTTGTCTGCAGTTTGTGGTGGGGGGCGGGGGGGGGCGGTTGGCCTTAGGTTATATCTCTTTGTAGCTAAACAGTCAAATTACTGAGTTTGGAAGAGTTCCCGCGTGTACTTATCCCACCAACCATGCTCATTTGTTTCATATTATGTTTTACTTTTAGGGATTCCTTTTTTATTTAATTTTGCTTTTTTACTTACATAAAATATTTACTTGGTCCCAAAGTCAAATGTACAAGACAAGGTATAGTCAAATAAGTCCAGCTTCTTTCCCCATCCCCTCCACTCTACACCCTCCCTCCCCCTATAGGTAACTCCTTTTCATTGGTTTACCCTTCCTTATCCTTTATTGCTTGTCTGTTTTGAATGTAAGCAGATATGTTTATATGTTTATATATTTGTATCCCTGTCTGTCTCAGATAAATATTATGCAACATTCTTTTATTCAATAATATAGGTGGAGATATTCCCTATTTCTTTTTATAGTTGCCTAGTACTTCTCTGCATGGACGTACCATGGTTTATTCAACCAGCCTATTGATAGATATGTGGGCTGTTTCCCATTACAAAGAGTCTTTCAGTTAATTGTTTTTTGTATTTTGGTCTGAGTTTATTTGGATGCAAATCCTAGACAGCATATCATTTCATAGATGAATTTTTCTAAAGTACAGATGTGGTCATGACACTTCCTGTTTAAAACCCGCTAATGGCTCCTCCTCACTCGTAGGACAAAATCCAAGCTCCTTACCTCTGTAGACAGTGCCCTACCAGATCTTATCCTGCCCAGCTCACCAGGCCCCCTGCTGCCCCTGTCTCACCAGCACCTCTCATGCTCCCTCCACCCAGGACAGGTCCATACTTCCCCTACTCTGTGCTGCTTACACATTATCTACTCTCTGCTTAGAAGATTTTTTGTCCTTCTTTTCTTCACCTGGCTAACTATGCAGCAGCCTGTGCAAACCAGCGCTGTCAATGCATGGATGCCTGGTCCATGATTTTCCCATGGCCATCTCCTCAACTCATGGCTCTTTCAGAGCTGGGGCTGACTTAGCCCCAGTGCCCAGCAGAAACCCTGAAGCCCTATGTGCTCAGTAAATATTTGTTGAATGAATGAACAACTGTCTTTCCTTTTAAATAAACAAAATCAGTTCCAGGTCACAGCTCCGCTTCTTGCCAACCACAGAAGTGGCTGCACTATAATGACATCTCCTTGGTGTTTTTCTTTTTGTTACCCTCTGAAGGAAAAGTATTTTCTGCCTGTTAGATGTTTATGAGAGAGACTAGAGCTATCATCAATGTGAAAAAAAAAAAAGACGTTATAATCCAGAAACTCAAGTAGTCCAAGAATTTTATGACAAAAACTCTGGTTCTGTTGGAAAAAAACAAACTCAGAGCCAGCAAGTGTTGGACAGAAAAAGGAGGGCCCTGGCTGCCAGCCCTCTGCAGCAGGTCCCTGGGCCATCTCACATTTGGCCCCTTCAGAATTGGGCAAGTCCCTGCTTTTCACTTCTGAGTCCCCCACCAGGGCAGGCCCAGATAGCATTCTGGGCTACCTTCAGGATGGGTTTCCCACAGGATGATGGCAGAACCAATTCCACTCAGGCCCTACCTGTTGGCTCAGGCTTTGGGGTCTGCCTGCCTTTTTTCCTGCCTGCACTGAAGGTGGCTGAAGACAGGCATGTCCTGCTAGGGTGAGCTCAAATTGCAGCCTCTGCCCCCTCCTGCTGCTATGATCTTCTGCCTCAGCATGAAAAGCCCTCACTGTGCACCATCCCTGGGGAGAGGCATGTGAGGCGGATTGCTGCATGCACTCTTAGGTTTTTTCCATCCCCTTTAAACATTCCTAACTTGGTGACATCACATCCAAGGAAGCTTGTGGGCAGCTCTGGAGAAGACTGGGGAGGAGGCTTCTGGTTTGAAAAGTTGGTAAAGGACTACGGAAACAGAGAAGCTCATGTTGGAAGGGACCTTGGTACTGTAGGGGAGGAAGACATTTCCTCTACCCACTCTAGGTCCTTCTGGCTGGGCTATGAATTAAATTGACATGAGACAGAATAACAGGAGAAAATCAAGCAAAACTTTATAATTTGTATACACGGGAGAGACCCAGGAAAAACTGAGTAACTCACCAAAATGGCAGAAGACCTCACCTTAAATACCATCCTCAGCTAAAGGCAATGGAGGATGTTGGGAGTAGGGGGAGTCAGTTATGGGGGATTACCAGAAAAGCACAATAAACAAAAGTAAGGTTGTTATGCAGATTTAAGTCCTTGCTTTCCCCATTGATAAGAGTTTTTAGAAATAGGATCATCCCCCCTCTTCCTGGTACAGAGAGGGAGACACCTTTACAGATGGAGATTTCTCTTACAAATATAAATGTAATTTACAAAGGGTAAGTGAATTCTCCTCTTCAGAGTTTCTCTCATGTCTGTAGGTTTTAAAGTAATGAGCCCAAAATAATCCTCATGCCAAAGAGACACATTTTGGGGTGGCCAATTCCAATACCCCACAGTACTCACCTAGGATATTCCAAAGAGGCATCCTGGGGATCACCAAAGAGGGCCCTCTTTGATCTATTTTATGAATTTAGGTACCATGGTGTACTATCTTGCTTGAAGAGAGAGTCCTGATTTAAAAAAAAAAGTCTGCAAAACATTGAGCTTAGTGCAGTTTTTTGCCTGATAATAAGAATTCCCTTTATTATGGCATCTCTGTCACATGGCCATCCAGACTTACATGCTCCCAGAGCCAGGAGGCTCCCTGTTGCCCCTAAGATGATGCTCCATTGTTGGGCAGCTCTAATGATCAAAGGGAGCCCCCAAACGACTCTCCATGGTTCTCTGCATTAGTTCTGGTTCTTGTCCTCTTCCCCATGAGTGAGATGTGGCCAGATGAAGGCGGAGCTCACATCCTTCCCCTCTCCCCACCTCATCTCTTCTCCTCTGGTCCTTGGTCTGCTCCTTTGATATTTAACAGACCATTACCTGCCCTAAAGGGATTCTCTCGTCAGAAGTAAAAATGTTTTATGGCCATCAATTCAATTTGCTGTGCTACTGATTCAAAATAGCACTTGTTTTTCTCTTTAATGTTTTTTTTTCCTTCCTAGTTGTGAGTTCTCTCCCTTTTAAAGGTGTGAAAATTCAAAGCAGACCCCAGCAGGTCTGAGTCTCCTCCTTCTTCCCCTCCTGTCGCTGAGGTTGTTGCTGGCAGCATAACAGCAGCCTTACAATGAGGCGACTTCGGATGTGCAGAATTAGAGAATTATGAAGCAAAGACTGTCTAAACTACCAGGAAAGCAATTTGATGACCCACACCAACAGAAACAGACATTTAGATCGATGGTTCTCACACTTGACCATGCACACAGATTCCAGGGCCCCCCGGGAGTGTCTGATTCAGGAGGTCTGGGATAGGGCTTGAGAATTTGCATTTCTAACCCATTCCCAGGTGACGCTGATGCTACTAGTCTCAGAACTACACTTTGAGAACCACTGGATTAAAGGACCATGGAGAAACACCCCTAAAGAAAGCAAGGTTTCAAAGAATGGAAGTGTTTCTGAGCGACCAGTAGGAAAGTATTTGGTTGATGCACACACTCCACAGGTACCTGAGCTCACCTGTGCTTCTGCCTGAGGCGCCTCCTCTCCTCCTGCAGCAAGGCCCCCCACATGGAATCTCACAGGGCTAGAGGCAGAGTGTCTGATACATTATCCTTGCCTTGCGACCATTTCGTCTCAGAGGCCAAAGGAGACTGCCCCTCTGGACCCGGTTTTGGCCATTAACAAAGAATTGGCAAGAAATCAGCCATTCCATCCCAGAGGTGGCAATAATCAGAGAACGGCCTACAGAACACAGTCATGCCCTCGACAAGCGTTTAAACAAGACCCACGTATGTCAAAGGGTCCTGCAGACATGTCCTAGGGAACTCAACAAGACAATCTCAAAATTCTGAGAAATACGGTTCCCAGGAGCTGTGACTCCTAAGAGATGAGAAATACTTTAAAATAACAATAACAACGACCTGACTTTGCAATCCTAAAGGTTGCCAGTAAGAAGAGAAGCTGAGCAGGGAAATCAAAGTAGGAGGCCGGGCTGTCATCAGGGAAAAGAGGTGTGAGAATTTGGGGTCTTTTGTTGGTTTTTAAAAATATTTCACACCACCTGAGCATCAAAGACTGACAACAGACTGTGAAACTTCCTGGTCCAAGAGAGAGGGCAGTTAAGTTTCAGAGGCAGAAGCTGTCAATTGGCGGTCAATATATGTAGAAAAGGAGCCTTCCTCTCTGGCATCTTAACTCCAGCTGTGGAATTCATCGCACCTTGCAGCCTTATCAAAGGTTTGCCCTTTGGTTGCCTAGAAAATCACTTTATTGGGATCTTGAAATGCCAAAGTTTTCAAACCATCAGCAACAGCTATCAGCACTTAGATGAGCTTTAATCAGAATGTGTGTATTTCCTGATTTAACCTTTAAGAGAAACTGCTACAGTGCCCACTGAGGTCTGACGAGAGCAGATTCCACAGCTTTCCTTCATGTTGTATTTTAGCCAGGCTTGCTTCATCTGTCTATTATTATCCAGTAAGGAAAGAATTTCCTTTTTTTTCCCTAGTCTAAACATTCCCCATGAGAAAGACAGTCTGCTTCTCTATTGAATAACAGGCCAAAAAGCCTGTTAATAAAAATTAAAGTCCATTTAAAAATTAATGGTAGGTAAGAACAAATATAATTCACGTGAATCGTATTTTTGCTACCTGATAGAGTATAAAACGCAGATTGCCTTTCTGAGCTTGCTTTGATTCCGTCTCCAAAATGTCTCTACCATCTGTTCTGACTGCAATTGCCTTACCCAAGGGCTCATTATTCCTAGATGAGTCAACACTCTCCTAACAGATCTCCTCACTACCACTCTCCTTCCCTTCTGATCTTGCTAACAATCCATTCTCCACATGCTTCCCAAAACACAGATCCTCTCCCATGGCCCACAGATCCAGACCACACTGCTCCTCAGGGGAGCATCATAGTGCCACGCCTCCAGCCGGACCTGCCTTTCCAGCTTCACCTTGCCCAGTCCCACAATTCAGCTCCTGCCTTGGAGCCATTGCTGGCTAGTCGTGCCGGCAGGATCTCATTCATTTACTCGGCACACATTATGTCCCTGTTGTTGTCCTGGGCAAAAATTTCAATAATAACAATAAGAATAGCTAATATTCACTGAGGACTTTCGATATGCCAGGCACCAACCGTGCTAAGTACCTTCAAGTAAGAACTCATTTGATCCACACAATGGTAAATGCAGTGACTTATCAACCCTGTTTAACAGTATTGACATGGAGACTCAGAGAGGCTAAGCAGCTTGCCCACAGTCAGGCTTCACAGTTTACTGGAGAGACAAAAGAGCAGTGAGAGACCAGGGGAGGCTCCACACATTCATTCATTCATTCAAATGGTTTTGGATTATCTATTATGTTCTAGGCATTGTTCTAGGTGCTTGGAAAACATGAGAGAAGAAAATAAAGAACTCTGCCCTCATGGAGCTTATGTTGTAGTGGAAGAAAACTAACAAGAGAACAAACATTATAAGTAAACTATGTCGTATGTTTGAAGGTGATAAGTACTTTGGGAACAAAAGAAGAGCAGGGCTTAAGGAGTGGGGAGTCAGGATGTAGGTGTCAGGTTGAAGTATTAAATAGGGTGGTCAGGTGGCTGCATAAAGCAGGTGACCTTTTACCAAGACCTGAAGGAAGTAAAGGCGTTACCTATGGCTCTCTGAGGAAAGAGCATCCTTGGGGGAGGGAAGAGCTAGTGCAAAAGTCCTGAGGCAGGAACATGACAAATGCCTAGTGTGTTTGAGGCATTATAATGGTGTCCAGTGTGGAGGGAAAGAGGTAAATAAGGGAAAATAGCAGAAGTTGAGGTCAGAAAGATATGGGGGATGTGGGGGTTGGGGGAGCCAGATCCTATAGGACCTTGCAGTTATTTGTTTTTTACTCTAAGTGAAATGGCAAAGTGGTGATGGTGGCAGGGGGGCAATTGTATTCTCTGGTGCCCTGTAAAGAAGATATTATGGGGAAGGGGGTGGAAGGAGAAGGGTGTCAAAGATGGAAGCGAGGAAGAAGAGGCAGCTACACTAATCCAGGCAAGAGACGACCCAGGTAGTAGTAGGGGAGGAGTGAGAAGTGGCTGGATTGGAAATGGAGTGAGAGAAAGGGGAGTCAAGGAGGCTAAAGTCTTGGGCTAGGGAAAGTGGGGAAGGCTTCATGGAGGCCGACTTAGAGTCCCCAGTCATTGTCCCTCACCCCACCTTCCTCCCACTCTCCTCTGCCCCTTGCACAGGTAGTTAGACAGAAGTCTCTTTGAATGATCACCGAGTTATTTGAAATCACACACCTTAAACTGGAAATACTTCATTTAAATTAATTTAATACTAGCATTACACTTAAAAAAAATAACATCTACATTTTAAAATTCCTACAGAGATTCTTTTGTCTCTGAAAGTTAAATTGTTAAATCCATCATCTCCACTTTTAAATTCCTCTCATAAAAACACAGTGTTTCTTCCTGTCTGTTTAAATCATATTCCACACTGAAATTGCTTATGTAACTTAGGAATGAAAACAATGTCATGCCTTATTTTTCGTCTGTCCCCTGGCAGGTTGGTACAGGAAGCTTTTTGAGGTGGAGGTGGGGAATCAATAAAGTTATAACCATAAAGCGATTTAATTAACTTTTTCTTAATTAAATGGGAAGTAACTTCTTTTCAATAAATGTATCAAATATAAAACACACTCCGATTCCAACTGGTTGCTAGATGAAGCAGGCAAAGACTGTGTCAGAGCTGGAAGGGAATGTAAGATCCGCTGGTCTGATCTCTTCCATAGCCCTCCGATGAGGAGCTGGACCCGGGGAAGGAGAGAGCTGCCAGGACTGCACCAATGGTAAGTGGCCGAAGTCAAAGTCCACCTTCTGATGACAGCCTAGTGCTTGTCACAGACACGGTTCTACAGCTTCCTATCAGAACCGACGCAGAAAACAAAATTATGGGCTTTCAAAGCTAGGTTCTTAAAGCAATACGCAGAGCAACTAGACCAGTGCTCTGCTTCCTGGGGGATATTTGGCGACATCTAGAGACATTTTTATCTGTTATGACTGGCATCTCTCAAGTAGAGGCCAGAGATGCTGCTAAACATCCTATTATGCACAGGACAGCCCTTCTCTGCCCCCAACAAAGAATTATTCAGCCCCAAACATCAACAGTGTCAAGGCGCAAAAACCCTGAACTGGACCCAGCTTGTTGACCCTAGCTGTATATAGAATCGTCCAGGCCGCCGCAGACCCTGTGAATCAGAATCTCTAGGGATGGAGGCTGGGATGTCAGTGTTTTTGAAAAGCTCTGCAGGTGATCTGAATGAAACCAAAGTTTGAAAATCACTGGTTCAACCCCTACAAATTGGAAAACGAATCACCCAACCAATAAAGAAGATTCTTAGCTCTTACTATGTGTCTGTCAGAAACTGAAGGGAATACAAAGCAGTTAACCACGCAGTCCCTGCCTCAGGGAGCTTGCGGTGTGGATGAGAAACAGACTGGGAAAACTATCATTTGTTGTGAGTTTCTTAGGTGATAAATGAAGAGCAAGCAGAGGAAGGACTTTAGGAAAGAGGCGGCAACAAATGAGAGTGGTGTGAAATCAGAGGGTTCCTGGGTTGTCACCAAAGCTGAGTTTATTGGTGGAGACTATTTCATTCATTTTGCATTTTTTTATACCTTTACGTCTATGATCAGAAAAAGCCTTATTTTTCTGGTCTGCTAGAATTGGGTTAGCATTATCTTTTCCCCCAAACTATAATTATACATGATTTACTATTATTAAATATAATATATGGGTATTACTAAGTCCAGAGAGACTGTTTTGTTGGTTTTTTAAAAATTATACAAGCAATTTGGTATAACTGATACATTGAGGAAATAATTGTCCCTTGACAGTGAATGGTTAATTAAAGCATCTTTCCTACTGGGAAGTGGGTTCCTTAAGGATATCTTGGTCAGATTCCTTAAGTTGCCTGTCATTTTGGTTACAGCTCCCTCACTTCACAGTGTCAGACACAAATAAGATAAAAATCTTCTTCATTTTTAAACTAGTGTCTATTCAAAGCCCATTTCCCCTCCTCCCTGGAGGTACTGGTGGCTCTAGGCAGTGGTTTTCAACTCTAAACAGATCCAATCCTTTTTTGTTATAACAATTAAGGTATAACATCTGCTTTACTATCTTAAAATGAAATTTATTGGTAGCATAACTTATCTACATATAAACTTTTAAAAAATCAATACATACTGATTGCACCTCCCTATTTATTCTCCATCCTCTGAAGGCCTGCTCCAGGCCCAGAGAAGCTGATCTCCACAGACTGCATCACCTGGGCTCCCTGGCACTCTGGCTTCCTGTTGCATTAGACCAATGGCAGGCATTGATAGGAAAGGCCACAGCAAGAGGAAAGAGGTGAGGATATTTATTCCCCTCTGATGAGTGGTGTTGGTACCACTGAGGTACCAACAGTGTTAAGATATCTCTATAGTCACACAGTCAATATCTTGGGGGTAGGGGCCGGGATGGGGGGGTTGGGTGTGTGTGGGGGGCAGGGGGTGGGATGTATTAGCCTGCTAAGGCTGCCATAAGAGATATAACACAAACTGAGTGACTTCAACACCAGAAATTTATTTTCGTACAGTTCTGGAGACCAGAAGTCCAAGATCAAGGTGCCTGCAAGGTTGGTTTCTGGTGAGGTCTCTCTCCTTGGCCTTTTCGTTGTGTCCTTATGTGGCCTTTCCTCTCTGCACATGTTTTCCTTTTTCCTGGTGTCTCTTTCTCTTCTTATATGGACACCAGTCCTATAGGATTAGGGTCTCACCCTTATGACCTCATTTAACCTTAATTATCTCTTTAAAGGTCCTATCTCCAGATACAGTCACATTCTGAGGTACTGGAGGTTAGGACTTCAATGTATGAATTTGGGGAGGGGAACACAATTCAGCCCACAATGGGGGGAGGCAGCTGGGCTTCAGTTAAATCATACCTTTCTCAGGGTCCTTTGGCCCAAGGGGTGGTAGAGCCTTTCTGCTGTTGCCCACCCCAGGGTGCATCACCAAGCCCTGTTGATTCTCTTAAACCTTCGTGTGCCACCTGTTTCCTGAGGTGTTCTGACTGATACACAGTGTAATGTCCTAACTGTAATAGGAGGGAGAAACAAAAGGAAAACAATCTATATTAAAAGAGTATTATCTCAGTATGTAAATACTTGGGCATGACTGTATCAGGAGACATATTGAGGTACTGTTGTCAGATGTTTGCACATGAATGGGCTAGGTACAAATGCAGATGGATACAGGTGTTTCTATCAGGGACTCAAGTACCACTAGTGGTGATGTCATTTGTGACCTGGTTTTCTGAAATGGTGAACAACTCTTGGAAAAGTTTTGAATAAAAAAAGCACAACCTTCCTTTGATTTACATAGTAGACAAATTTCTGAAAATTCAGTGTTCATTAAAACCGTGTAAAAAATACTTCATTTAAAATGGGATTTGATCCTAGGCTCAGATGATCATAAGCAGGTCTTTCACCTACGTGAATGTTCACTACGGACATTCTAAATGCCCACCATGCGACATTCTAAAACCATGTGGGACAAAGGGTAAATCTTGTGCAGGACTGTCCCACAAATTGCATGATGCCCAGGATCCCTGGCTCTGCCCCTTAAATGATCTCAAATTGCCCTCAAGGGTGTTTGCACTGAGCACTGAATTTCAGAGGATTACAGTTGGGGGTGGGGTCGTTCTGTCATTCACTGGTCGCAGCTTCCCCTCTGCCCTCTGCTCCTTTCTGGTGTTGGCTCTGGGAGGAGAGATGGGATGGCAGGGGGTAGGGAGAGATGACTGTCTTTAGTGAGGATGCTTTCCTCTCTCAATGGTTGCCATTATTCTATGGCTCACACTGACCTGTTAGTGAAGCCTTCTGTGGAACAGCTTTCTGGTTGGGAACTCATGTGAGTTCTATTTTTTCTTTTTAAAATGGGTTTATCAAGACATAATTAACCTATCATAAAATTAACCCATTTAAAGTGTACCATTCAATAGTTTTTAGTATATTCATGGTTGTGCAACTATCACCGCAATCTAATTTTAGAACATTTTCATCTCCCCCAAAGAAACCAGGTTCTCACCAGCAGTCATTATTCACACCCCTACCCCCAGCCCTCGGCAACCGCTACTCTACTTTCTGTCTCTGTAGATTTCATATACATAGAATCATGCAATATATGGTCTTTTGCAACTGGCTTCTTTCACTTAGCATAATGTTTACAATGTTTATCCATGTTTTAACATCTATCAGTACTTCATTCCTTTTTATGGCCAAATAATATTCCATTATTTGAATATACTACCTTTGCTTTATCCATTCATCAGTTGATGGACATTTGAATTGATTCTGCGGTTTTGGCTATTGTGAAATAATGCTGACATGAACGTTCTTACTTGTAACAGTTTTTGTGAGGATATATGTTTTCATTTCCTGAGTATAAACCTAGAAATGGAATTGCTGGGTCCTACGGTAATTCTATGTTTAACATTTTTAGGAACTGCCAGACTGTTTTCCAAAGCAGCTGCACCATTTTACATTCCCACCAGCAGTGCATGAGGGTTCCCATTTCTCCACCTCTGCCCCAACACTTGTTATTATCTGTCTTTTTGATATACACACACCTAGTGAGTGTGAAGTGGTATTTCCTTGTGGTTTTGATTTGCATTTCCCTAATGATTAGTGACATGTGCTAATTGGTCATTTGTATATCTTCTTTGGAGAAATGTCTATTCAGATAATTTGCATATTTTAATTGGGTTATTTATTATTTTTCCTTTTTTAAATTATTGAGTTGTAAGAGTCCTTTATATATCCTAGATATAAGCTGCTTATCAAATACTTTCCCTTATTCTGTGGGTTGTCTTTTTCACTTTCTTGATGGTATCTTTGAAGCACAAAATTTTTAATTTTGATGAAGTTCAATTTATCTATTTTTTCTTTTGTTACTTGTGCTTTTGGTGTCATATATGAGAAGGCTTTGCCCAGCCCAAGGTCACAAAGATTTTTTTTTTTTCAGTTTTTTTTTTTATTGAGTTATTGATAGGTTACAATCTTGTGAAATTTCAATTGTACATTAATGTTTGTCAGTCATGTTGTAGGTGCACCACTTCACCCTTTGTGCCCACCCCCCACCCCACCTTTCCCCTGGTATCCACTAAACTGTTCTTGGTCCATAGTTTTAAATTCCTCATATGAGTGGAGTCAAGGTCACAAAGATTTACTCATACAACTTCTTTTAAGAGTTTTATACTTTTAGCTCCTAAGTTTAGGGCTATGATCCATTTTGAGTTAATTTTTGTATATGGTTTGAGGAAGAGGTCCAATTTCATTCTTTTGCATATGGCTGTCTTGTTTTCCTAGCACCATTTGTTGAAGAAACTATTCTTTCCCCATTGAATGTCTTGGCACCCTTGTCAAAACCTTGTTGTGGTTTTATTTCTGTACTCTCAGTTTTATTCCACTGATCTATATGCCTATGGTTTTGCCAGTACCAAACTACTATACTGCACTGAGCCATATGGGTTCTTAATGGGCCTTCCAAGCCTCCCTAATTTTTTTTTTCTTAAAGATTGGCACCTGAGCTAACATCTGTTGCCAATCTTCTTTTTTATTATTTTTCTTTTTCTTCTCCCCCAAACCCCCAATACATAGTTGTATATTCTAGTTGTAGGTACTTCTGGTTGTGCTATGTGGGACACCACCTCAACATGGCTTGATGAGCAGTGCCATGTCCATGCCCAGGATCCAAACCAGCAGAACCCTGGGTCGCCAAGGCGAGCACGCAAACTTAACCACTTGGCCATGGGGCCAGCCCCCAAGCCTCCCTAATTTCATACTTCCCCTAATATGGGGGATCCAGCTCCTGTTCAACTTCTCTCATTCTCCCTTTTGCAGCCACCACACGGGTTTACCCCATGACCTCTTACTGTTGTGGCCCACAAGGCAGGTGGCCCTCAGAGGTAAGATAACATTCCCCCTTTCAGGGACTTCTCAACCCATGAAAAGTTCAAGAATCTACATATGCCAAAAGATGGACTTGTAGGCTCCTTCAACACTGAGATGTGGATTGGGGAGTCTTCATCTTAGAGAAGTTCTTCAAGCTATGGGGGTAGTGGAAATAGTCTGAGAAAAATGTGTAAAGAGAGAATGCCTTAGATAAAACCCAAGGTGGTAGAGGAGAAGCCCATAAAAGAGTCTGAGAAACAGTCATCAAATAGGAAGGAGAAAAATCAGAAGAGCATGGCATCATGAAAAGCAAAGGAAAAAGTACTTTTCAGGAGGCTACAGTCAGGAGCCGTGTGCTCAAGAGCCATCATGTAAACTCCACAGGTTTTTTGTTTTATTTTTTGCATCTGGTATGCTTTATGGTTTTTAATACTTTTTTAAGTTCATTAGGAGTCAGCAACATCTTCTTTAAAATACTTTAAATCAAACAAAAGTCATGTTGAATGCCCTTTCCAGCCCTCAAATGGAGATAAATCCGTGGACTATCATTTGCCTCGGAAGCTAAGGGTGACTTGAAACACAGCCTTGTGGAGTGACACTGTGTGCTACAACCAGGGAGGCGGCTCTCATTCTCGCCGCTGCTTCTGGGGCCAGGAGCACAGCAAACCACTGCAAGAGCCACCCTGGTGAGGCCCCTGAGCTTCTTTTTGGATTGTATTCCCTTGGGAATGCCAGCCCAGGTGGGCAAACAGGCAAGGGGATCCAGCTTCTCTGGTGGGAGCCAGCAATGGCTTGGATTCAAGGCTTCTGTCATCAAAACTAGATGTTTCCTCTTCTATGATCCTGTTTTCCTTGGATACTATCCTATCTGTATCATTGGTGAGCTCTATTTTCTCATGGGTTTTGAATAAGGTCACCATACACTGAAGTATTTCCAGCCCCTTTCTCTTTTTCCAACCTTTTCAGTTATGATATAAATACAAATGAAAGAGAAACTATATATATTTTTAAAAGATCTCAAAAGTACAGGGACAGAAGCCAAAAGGTGGGGTAACATTCATGACTGTGGGAATTTATAACGAAGGTCAGTGGTGAGAAGGAAGGAGTTGAGGGCATCAGAATACTGGTAGGAGGATGGGGTTGGAACTAAGGCTCAGGAAGGTGGAGACCATCTCTGGCGGCTCTGCACTTTTGCTACACATCCCTATTCCAGATTTTTTTATTCCTAGAACCAAAATGATCTTCTCAATGTCAACCTGATAATCTCATACACTTGGTGGTGTTTTCTAGTAAACTCTGAAATAACCCACCTGGTTTCCTGCCTTTACCTCCTGATTATATCCATCTGCAGAATCAACTTTGATCCAAGGTCTAAGAGCAATCTCATCATTAGGAGGTATTTTAGGGAATAATTCTTAAATTTTGATGTAATTTCAATCTTAAGAAAAGTTTCGGGAGTATAACTTTGACTCAGATTCACCAGCTTTTTATATTTTGCCCCATTTGCATCATTATTCTTTCTCTTTCCCTCCCTTCCCTCTCTTTCTCATGCACACACATAGATCTTTTTTTTCTGAACTATTTAAAAATAAGTTGCAGACATCATACTCCTTTCTTTTCTAAATACTTCAGCAGTTATTTCCTGAGAACAGACATTCTCATAAATAACCTGTTCAATTGCCAAAAAGAAGGACATTTATCATTGATACAATAGTGTTAATTAATTACAGTCAGTATTGTTTCATTAATGTCCTTTATATCTATTTTTCCTTTCTTCAGGATCCAATCCAGGATCACATGTCATATCTAGCTGTCATACTTCTTTAGTCTCTTTTAAACTAGAAGAGTTCGTTGGCCTTTTTTGTCTTTCTTGACATTGTCATTTTTTAAGAACATTGGTCAAGTATTTTGTAGAATGTCCCTCCTCACTTGGTGTCTGTCCAAGGTTTCCTTGCAGTTAGATTCAGACTATGTATTTTTGTCAGAAATACCACAGAAGTGATGATGTGTCCTTCTCAATGACCACATAAGGAGACACACATGTTGGTTTGTTCCAGTATTGGTTTTGTTAACTTTGATCACTTGGTTAAGGTGATGTCCACCAGGTTTCTCAGCTATGAAGTCACTATTTTTCTCTTTGTAATGAAAAAATAATTTGTGTGGAGATACTGTGAAACTGGAAATATAATGCTCCTCATTAAACTTTCACCCACTGAGTTGTAGCATCCACTAATGATTTTCTAACTTCATCATTCCGTCTACATTTATTAGTTGGCATTCTACTCTATGGAAGAGTGTTCCCTCCTCCCCCTATTTATTTTTTTAATTCATTACTTTATGTCACCATAGACTCATAGATTCTTATTTTATTCAAAAGGTTATATTACCATGATTTATTTTGATGCTTAATATTTGGCCAATGGGAAGACCTACAAGCTCACTCCAGTGTCCTTTTGACATGTCCCTGTCATTCTTCTTTCAAGGAATTTTAAGGACCCCAGTTTAGTCATTTAGTTGACTCACCTGGCCTCTGGTTTGCTCTGATCTCAATGCTAAGTCTAAGGAACAAAATGCAACTAAGATCTAACTAGCAGTGGGACTTTTCCCACAATCTACACATTGCATTTTTATTTTAAAAGCATGCAAGATTGTATTATATACTTTGCATTGTTTTTGCATTATCAGATGCTACTAGTTTGTGGTCACATAAAATCTCCAGCTCTTTTTCAATGTAAATTAACACTAAGGCTTCTAGTCATCATGGCTGAGTGAAATCCTGTTCCAAAAACATGGAAATGCTAGACAAAATACAATCCAAAACATTTAAGAATATAGATCAGAGTGCAAGCAGGAAAGAGAAATCTTCAGGTGTTAGAAACAAAGAAGGAATGAACAGGGGCGTAATGGCTCAGGGGGGAATCAGATATGGCCCCTGGATATGGACCTTAACCACTGGGGCTGAGGTTTTGATGCCAAAGAAAGGAAAAGGAGATGATGCCTGTATGGGTGGGGAGCTGGCCAGGACCATGAGGAAAGATCTCTTTGAGACAGAGACTAGGAAAACGCTCAGTGGAGCAAGGAAGTGCAGTATCTGCCAATCATGGGTAGATAAGGTCACCAATGAGAAACTGGAATCCAAAACTGTGACTATGCAGATATATGGGAGGTCCAAATTCACACTACTGTGAAGTATGGAAACTTCAGGCTAAGAAATTTAATACAGAAACCTGTCTAGAACTGATAAAACTCACAGAGTTTAACAAAAGACACTTCCACAACCTTGGACACACCAGACTCCCATGAAAATAACTCTTACTAAGTGCGAATTCAGTCAAAATTTGCAAACCACAATGAGAGAGAGTCAGTGGACTAACAAATGAGACTACAACTAGAACAGAATAATCTCAAAGATACTTTAACACAAATATATTTAAATGTGCAAAGAGATAAAGAATATAGAGCCAACAAGGCAAGAACAGGCTGAAACAAAGAAAAAAATACAAAGAAAAAAAATCACTGAAAATAATAGTATATCAGCTTTCTCTCACCTTGTACCATTAGTAAATTCATCCAGTAAACGTCTACTATGTGCTGATCACATTGGGCACTGGAGACACAATGGTAAAGAAGATACACCTGTGGCCTTTAAGAAGCTTACATTCCATTTTTTTAACTTTAATGTCGGATGATATGTTGATTTCTAGATAAACTGTTATCCTTTTTCTTTTTGCCACACATGAAATTTTAGAAATAAATTAGATGCTTATCATATCTTTAGATTTAGCAGGAGAGTGGCATTAATACAAATCATTCTCTGTCCTTCTCTAAGCTCATGGTAATTGTTTTGCTTTGGTTGTTTGGGAGTTTGAAGTTTTGCTGAGGTGTTGGGGTATATAAAGTGGGAGGGCTGAAGGAGCACAGACTGAAGAGTAATTGCTGTATGGTGGGAAGGTACAATAACTGTAAACAGGTTAGTCATAGTTCAGCCTCAGCTCAGCCTTGCTTCCACTTCCTTACCACCATGAAGGCAATCCATAACTAAATGTAATCAGGTTTTTCATTACAGAGTACTCTTACAAAATCAATCACTTGCATGATGTCGTTTATTATACATGGAACAACAAAGTGACAGTTCAAACAGGCCAGTAGCTGGCACAAAAAAAGATCTTCATTTATGCTTTTAGCATAATGGGATGGTCTCTTTACCTGTGTTACCAACCACTGCTAATAGTACAAGAGAGCAAAATAGTAATGCCTTTTGTTCACTGGAACCTGGTCTTAGAGGAGAAGAAAAATATCTTTTTAGAACAGAGACTAGAACTAAAGTTGTTTTTTTAAGGTATGCAAGACCAAGATTAAAGGTCATGTGATTTCTTAAAATCCATTTAACCACTTTTAGTTTTATAAACTCAAATGGTTTCCTTTCTACAGCTCATGAACTACCTTTGGTTAAATTGAAATAAAGATATGGCAAACTCTAGGTATTTCACAGTATTTGTATTTCTTTGTACTTGAATTGAGTCTTCTTTTTATCTTGAGGAAGATTAGCCCTCAGCTAACATCTGCTGCCAATCCTCCTCTTTTTGCTGAGGAAGACTGGCCCTGAGCTAGCATCCATGCCCATCTTCCTCTACTTTATATGTGGGACGCCTACCACAGCATGGCTGGACAAGCAGTGCCATCTCCACACCCGGGATCTGAACCAGTGAAATCCGGGCCGCCAAAGCAGAACGTGCGCACTTAACTGTTGAGCCACTGGGACGGCCTCTGAACTGAGTCTCTTTTTCCGAATAAAAGTGAGACATTTTAGTGCTCCGGAGGCCCTTAGGTAGTTGAGCTACTCACTGATATCAGTTACAAAAAAAACTTTAGCCAGGAAATCTGGCCAAATATCGATTTGACAAAAACTCAATGTTGAAATGAAGCAAATTAGTCTTTACACTTGTTTCAAAAATTTGACCCTAACTGGCTTTCCTAAACAATTTTCCAAAGTGGAAAAGATCTCATAAAAGCTTAAGTAGAAATTTTTCACTTGCAAGGAAATATTTAACACAAAAACCTTAGAAAAACAATGGCATAAATTTATTCTTACATTTAAAATTGCAAAGGAATCTGAAAAAACTACATACTGTATAATTCCAACTCTATGACATTCTGGAAAAGGCAAAACTAGGGAGACAGTTAAGTTCATTGATTGCCAGGGGTTGGGGGTGGGGAAGCACTGAATAAGCAGAGCACAGAGGATTTTGGGGGCAGTAAAATTAGTCTGTATAATGGTGGATACATGTCATCATACATTTGTTGAAACCCATAAAATGTATGCCACCAAGAGTGAACTCTCATGTAAACTATGGTCTTTAGGTGACAATGACGTGTCAATGTAGGTTCATCCATCATAACAAATATACCACTCTGGTGAAGAATGTTGATAGTGGGGAGGCTGTGCATATGTGGGAAGTGGAGTATCTGGGAAATCACTGTACCTTTTGCTGGGTTTTGCTGTGAACCTAAAACTGCTCTAAAAAATAAAGTCTACTAAAAAAAAAAAAGACTTCAAAGGAAAGAACTAAGGCAAACATGACATGGCATTTACTTTGAATGTCTGGCTTCCTTTAAGTTCATATCACAAACTAGACAGTCATTTTCTGTACTGTAAATTTGCCCAATCAGAACCACACATGAACTGATTTGTACAAATACCATCAACTTTTCCATTTTGAAGTAGAACCTAAAGGTAAACAATGGAAATGATTAAGTCCTTCAGCCAGAATCAGCCAATAATTCAGAAAGCTTCATTGCGTTTTCACTCTCATGCTATAGGGATAAGTTCAAATTATCCTAATTCTATTAAAATCAAAATAAAAGCTTTGCAAGAGGCTTATTTAAAATTAAAATCCAAATAAAAGACTTAAAAATAAAGTTTTCTATTTTGACTTAGCAGAAGATATAGAAACCCTGTTCAATCAGATGATTCTTTTTCTCTATATGCTTATAAAAGCCAATTGTTTAATACTAATCTTCACTCAGTCAGGATAGGCTAGGCTTTGCTGTGGTTAAAAAAATAATAATAAATCTCAGTGGCTTAACATAAGTTTTGTTGTCTTTTTTAAGATTGGCCCTGAGCTAACATCTGTTGCCAATCTCCTTCTTTTTTTCTTTTCTCCCCAAAGCCCCAGAACATAGCTGTATATCCCAGTTGTAGGTCCTTCTAGTTCTTCTATGTGGGACGCTGCCCAGCATGGCTTGATGAGCAGTGTGTAGGTCCGTGCCCAGGATCTGAACCCAGTGAACCCCCGGCCACCAAAGCGGAGCAAGTGAACTTAACCACTATGCCACTGGGCTGGCCCCCATGAGTTTATTTTTTGATTATGCAAAGTCCATGGAGGGTCTAGCTGACCTCCATGTGGTCACTCAGGAATCAAGGCCACTTTGATCGTGTGGCTCCACTTCAGCTGAGGCCTCTTCTACAAAGTCATGGCAGAGGAAATGGGTTTGTCTCTGGCCCAGTCTAGGAGTGACACACACTCTGCCACTCATGTTCAACTGGTCAGAACTAGCTATTGCCTACCCATAAGGGGGCTGGGAAGTGTAATTTTCTTTATGCCAGGAACAAAGGAGTACAGATATTGGTGAACACTAATAATGTCACCAAAATTCTTCTATCTGTATGAAATCAAGGCTGAATGTAGAATGCTCTTAACTCATTAAGATTAAAATAAGATCCATATCTGATGATTTAACAATTATGGTATAGATTTTGGAGAGTCTAGTAAGAAAAACAAATGGTTGGCATGCTAATCAAATTGGTTATTCCAAATATCCGAACTTCAGTAAGGCTGACAAGTGACAGATAAATGATAATGGTATATCTTTATAATGCTTAAATTGCTACGGCCAGATAGGTGTTGTAGGTTAAAATGAAACTCTAGATCCCAGGTTAAGCAAGCTATCATTATGGTGTGAAAGTTTACAATTTGCATTCACATCTCACATTAGCAAAGACAGGAGCAGTAGAGAAGTAAGTAGATGCAGTCAATTCTATCAGAAAAGAGCTTCCAGTTTTCTCAAATACTCATAAGTACTTGTTGAGCCCCCTGAATGCTGTGCTATATAAGAGACAACTGTATTCTGGAAAAAGATCAACAGAATGTGTAGCTGACCTCTTTATCCACAAATAAAAGTAATTTAAGAAAAAAGAAAGAAAAACTATCTATGGGTCAGAGCTGGGAAAAAATGAATTCCTCACCTTCTCACTTTTCTTAGGCCTCCCAAAGGTAATGAGGTGACCTCTTGAATAAGGTTAAAACTAACCATTTAGGTGTGGACAAATGCTGACCAAGTATGATTTTAATTCCAGTGTAACTGATGCTGAGCTCTACTGGTGATGTCAACCTACGTAATTCTTACAATTATTTCTAGCCCCAAACAGCAAGACTACATTTGCTACAATAGCTGAAATGTGTCAGGTGCACATTTAATTATGATTCTTTTACCACCCCCCCCCAAAAAAAGCAAAGTAAGAATATGCAGCAATAACAATTTAACAGAGTTTTGAGAGCACTCACTACCCAAATACAGGAACAGACGAGGTGGGATAATGTATAATATGACAAAACCTATGCTAAATTCAACGTTTACCTGGAAGATTAAAGAAAAACAAACAAACATATAAAAAGATAGGACATTTGATTTTTAATCAGTCAAAAAAGAAAAGAGTTCTCAACAATGTCAAATTCCACACACCATAATGCTATAGGTTACACATTAAATATAATTACTATCTATACATATGCAAAAATATAAAGTTCTATTTCATACAATAAAACCCTTTATAGAAACCATTTTAAAATTAAGCAGAACTTCTCAACATTAATATGTGAGGTATAAGTCCTTTTAAAGATTCCTTTAAAGGTTTTAAAACAAAATGCTAAAACTAAAAATAATGTCCTTTCTGTTAGTTATCAAATTAAATCTACTTAAAACAAAACAAAATTGACAGCTCAGTCACATACAACTTAAATAATATTGTTCAGGCATCTCTAAAATCCTCTATTTTTTCAAGTACGGAAATAGAACTCAAATATTCCACAATACAGTACTAAATAGAATATTTAGGAAAGACTTTGTTGTCATATGGCACAACATTGTTTTATTTCTTCAATATATTTTGAAATAAATACCAGGTTTTTGTCTTGTTTTTCTTCTAAAAGGCCAAAATTATAATGTACATTAAGATAATTTTGACTGTGATAAGACTTAAGTGTGTAAAATATAATAGCAATATTTTATCACAAAAGTAAAGCTGATAACAAATTACAAAAGGAGCCAGTACTCTACTCAGATATACCCAGGGATTAAAGCTCATCATGATAGAAATATTCATCGTGAAGCTGTCTGCCATAATCTGTCGCTTCACTGGTAAGAAACAAGTCCTGGTTCTCCAGAATCTCTGCTTCTGAGAGCTTTCTGTCACTGTTCAAATCCATTTCATCAATTAGATGAAGAGCCTTTCAAACAAAACAAAAAGTGTCAAGTGTAATAAGTATTTTCAGCAAGATGTTCACATTTTAATGTGATTTGATTTGTCAAAACCATTCAGGTATACCAAGTACTCATTATTGTCTAAGTATCTAAAAATATTACACATTGTAACTGGTCTATTTATATCTTCTCTCATTATCCTCTTTCTTAATTTCTGCCGGGTTCTGCCTCCTCCCCACACAAATTCAACTCAGAATATCTCAAAGTTAAACAAAATTAATATAACCCACTTTGAGCCCCTATAGGTGAATACAAACTTTTATTATTCTATTCATTGTACTATCAAATTAATACATGATACAATCTTTATTTCTTTGCTTCCTTGGCAATCTAAAACAGTTTGCAGATTTTAATCAAGAAATAGCAATGCATTGATCCTAAATAAATAACACCATTATTTCTTTCTTTAAGATTTGGAACTTCCTTTCTTATCAATAGCACCAAATTTAGTGGGGAGACAGTCATTCTGTAATACTCACCTCTTCTTGGGCAATGCCCTGATTATTGGGTACTACCCATGACAACAGCTCTTGGGGATCAAGCCTGCCATCAGAATCTTTGTCATAATCATTCAGGAATCTATCTTTCTCAACAAGTATCCACTCTGGATCTTCATTTGCTGCTTCATGTAAAAAAAATCAAAACCACAAATATACATTCATATACAAGAATATCACATGTATCCAAAACAAAGTTTGGTATATCCCTAGAATAAAGGAAATGAGTTTAAAGCTTTCTACACAAAGGAAGCCCAAAGAAACAGAATTACTTATCTGAAAAGTCCTGAAATAAGTAATTTTCTTCAAACTATGAATAATTTTCAAAAGGACACAGAAGTCTAAACGACTCTGACTTCTAAAATCCTTGCATATTATCTAGTAATTTTGTTAAGTGCTGCTACTTGTTCTGATAGCTAATATTCTCAAATCTGAGCTAGGTAATGTTTTTATGTACATCATGTGACTATATATAAGAACACTTCCCAAGTGTTGTTACAAAATAATGCCATGTGTAATTTTAAAGTGACATTCATAACAAGTGATGCTTTTAAGCAACAACTCTGAAAAAAGACAGCTGCTTACAAAAAAAGGCTACATATACAAACTCCTCAAATTTCAAACACTCAGTAAGTCACGTTCCAGTCCACACCAGTATTTATAGTAATTGATATTTCTTTCTCTTTTAAGATCTACATGCAAAGGTACAGGATTTTGTTTAAAAATATCACCTTTATTTCCTCACTCCTTTGAATTGGTAATTACATTATATTTGCTTGAAAAAGAAAAAAAAATGTTTGAATCTAGACATGGAACTAAAAGTGAGCAAGACAACATTCTCAGATAAGGTGTAAGTTCCATTGTTTCACTTGTACTACATTTAACTCGGCAGAACAAGTAGAAATCAGGCAGTTCTTCTTGTTCCATTTCCCTCCGTCAAACAGAGCTTTCAAGAAGCAATTTCAATTTCTTTGTTCTTTAATTTCTTTTTTCGTCCTCCATAAACCCCCAGGTTACTTACTTGGATCCCGCCTGTAGTCACCAAGAAATTCTTCCAAACTAACAAATCCATCACCATTTTTGTCATGTTCTTCTAAAGCCTCTTGAATGACAAATTCCTATTGCATGTTCATAAAAAAAAAATTAGTCATAAAATTTTCAATCCCACCACCATCTGAATCAATTCCACTACAAAAATTTTTCAGGAATAATCATTTTGGTGTCTATATTTACAAGACAATCTCTCTAAACATTGGAATTTAGAGGTGGGAATAAAACCCCAAACGTTAAGTAGCTTTAAATTCAACATCCTTAAGCTTCTGCTATTGAGAAGAACTCCACTTTACCCCCTAAACACCCTCGCACTAAACTCACACCTCTATTTTCTGCACATCCCCCCTTCTCAAGAAGGACATCTCTTATTACCCTTGTCTTTAATTCTACTTTCCCTCCAATCCATTAACAACAACGATCTTACATCTCTTTGCATAGAACTGTTGTTCTACCTCCAGATCTGAAATGTGTTGTCAGTCCCCCATAAAAGCTCAATCTCCTTGCTTCCTCTTCCACCAAATCTATCGCCATCTACCCTAAACTGCTCCCAAATCTGTTCCTCACTCTTATCAAGGCTTCTTAACAACCAATCCTTCTCTCTAATCCAGAAATTATACCCTTTCTAGTTATACTGGACCCAAGACGACCTGTTTAATGGCCAGTACTTCCCTTATTACCTTCCTATATCCTCTTGTATCCTTTTCCTATGATGCCAATCCCCACCCTGTACATCAGACCCCCATTACTTTCTCCTTTATTCCAGAATCGTAAAGTCTAAAAGAGAAGGATACAACAGTATAAACCTAGTCCTTATCTTTTTGCCGTTTCAGTGGGGTCTCATTGCTGCTTGGAAGTCTGTCGTCTCTGCCTCAGTTTCCCTAACACACATTCTACAACTGTTTTTTGAAACTTCCACTTTCTTTGAGTCTTACCGCAATTCTCTCCAACACTCTCTTGGCAAAGATCCTCCTATTTTTCCAAAGTGGTGCAGGTCTTCTGAAATGCTTCCTTGTTTACCAGCATTGCATCCTCACCTTTAATTACCTCTTTTTATGCTGATTCCTCTCATCCTTCTTCGATCTCAGGAGTTAAAACTTTCCCTTTTCTCTAGGGCAAAGCCCTCAACTGCCTTCCTAGATCCCATACTTTCCTCAGTGCTTTCTGTCACTCGTAACTCCAGCCTCTCCCAAGGCTCCAATCTCTCCTCCATCAGCTCCTTCTATGCCTTTAAATGCATTCAAAGCACTTTAATGCATTCTGCACTCTTTAACTACTACTCTGGTTTCTTTTCTTCCTTGCCTAGACTCCCACAGGTTACATCAACTGTTCTCATTTTCTCACTACCTGCTGCTACCCAAATATCTTTCAATCTGGATTCTAGCATTACAACCGTAATGAAAATATATGCTCAAACGTCTCCAGTTCTAGCCAAATCCAGGGGCTTCACCTACATATGTATGAAGTACTACTTAAATATAAGTTGTTGGGTTTTTAAATCAAATATTACAGATTTTATATATAGGAATCAGGGGATTTTAGCTTGGAGATCCAAAGATTAGTTTTAGAGGGAAGATCTGAGAATCTGCTGAAATTATAATCAAATATTTTGTATGTATGAGCATATGTGATTTTTCTGGGAAAGAGTCCACTGTTTGCATCGTATTTTTAAAGGAGTCTGTGATCCAACACAAATTAAGAATCACTGATCAAAATTATTATTCCTCCATCCAAGTAATCCTCTTGGGAAACAATATGCTTATTTCAATAATGTTGCCATGGTTAAAATAATTTTTGGAACTATGTAAATGAAAATATCTTTAAATTATGACTTTTAATCCAAAGTAGAATCACTTAGTTCATCTTGCACTCTTGCCTTTTCCTATATCAAATATACCCTTAAAGGGAAAAAGGAATACACAAAAACAATTAAGGTAAATAGGAATTAACAAAGTTGCTCTGAATGAGTCACCACTTTATGGGCACACATCTTATGTGCTGCCATCAACTCCAACTCGGCACAATTGAAGAACATCCTTCCCCAACGTGACATACCCCATTCTGTCAATGGTACTACCTTTTTATCATTGTTACACTCAAAACCTCAGTCATCTCTGACTCTTCCCTTCCCTTCCCATACTTATTTCGTCAGTCAACACTCCTGTTTTTGCTTTCTTCAAAATGTTGCTCAAGTCTATTTCATTCCATTGTCACATCGTATTCCAGGCCATAACACTAATGCCTAAATTATTTCCTTGCTTTCATTGATCATTCTGCTCTTCTGTGTTCACTTGTTCCTTATTCTCCAGAGAATCAAGATCCAGCATCCTCTGCCTGCCATGCTAGGGCTCAATTAGCTCATCTCAACTTAATTTTGGCAATTAAACAAATTATGCCCAGCACTCTTCTTAAACTAGGTCATATATTTTGTATCAAGTGAGAAATCAGAGGCCTCACAATGGCAAGTGAAATGGTACTAATGGTGGTGTCTTGCCACTGAGCTACGGAGAAAAATTTATCTGCAGCCTTGTTATCAAGGCAGCTGCATCTGATCATAACCCATTAAACAAAAGTTCTACATCTTCTCTCCCTGAAATATCCACGGAACCAAGCCACACAGCTGCAGGCTGATGCCAGGCAAACAGATCTCAATATAAATGTTTAGTCTATTTTTTAGAAACTATTTGCTATATTAATCTTTACCCTCCAATATAAGAGGTTCTGCTCTCAAGAAGCTTGCCAAGTCATAGTAAGGACTCAATCAATGTTTGTTGAGTTAAACCTAGAGTTCAACAAAATTTTGAAGAGCTGGTTCTTCATTTAAGAACAAAGGGATGAGAGAACTCATTATGCCTAAAGTTGCAAAAACATTATGAGTCATTAGCAGCTGCACACCACTAAACACACTCTATTAAAAGGGATCCAAACGTGATACATTTTCCTAGACCAAAAGTTTTCACAAGTGATGTGATAAACTAAATAGGCAGTTCTAATGTTACCAATATTGAAAAACCAGAGAAAAGTCTGAAAGCTACAAAAGGACAAGAAAGGCACTGAAGGTAAGCTGGTTATGAAAGAGAAAATCGCCAGGGGAAGACTGAGGCTCATATATATTACAGAGATTTAAAAAAACTCAGTCCTTTACCTTCTTCTTCCCAATAAGCACCCACCGACACCACTCCCAGAAATCCTCCTCCTCATTCCTAATCTTAAGTGGGGCAAACTTTGAATTTTCCTATCTCTTAGAATTCTGGTTGCTATAGAATTCATTTTAATGACTTACTAAAAATGGGTTTTAAAGTTTTGGTCACTCAATAATTCTCTTAAAATTTTTTCCTTACCGTCATATAATCAACTTCTTCAGGATGCTCAAAAGCAATAAATTCTTCAAGATTCAAACCAGGACTTGAATCCTGGTTAGCTTTTTCAAATCGCTTCTTGTCCTTTAAATGAAGCTTTGAAAATTAAATATTAAACATGTTTAAAGGTCTCATGCATACCATAACATCATTAAAAATACTTTGAAAAATACAAACTATGTGAAATCTAAAGTACATTTTCATACGTTATCTTATTACATCTTCACATCGGTTTTTTTGTGTGTGTGGGAGGAAGATCGGCCCTGAGCTAACATCTGTTGCCAATCTTCCTCTTTTTGCTTGAGGAAGATGGTCCCTGAGCTAAGATCTGTGCCAGTCTTCCTCCACTTTGTATATGGGACACCACCACAGCATGGCTTGATGAGTAGTGTGTAGGTCCACGCTGGGGATCAGAATCTGTGAACCCTGGGCTGCCGAAATGGAGGGCACAAACTTAATCACTAAGCCACTGGGCTGGCCCCCTTCACATCCTTTTGAAGGTAGGCTGGGTAAATAACTTCATTAGGAGCAGTATAGAGACACAGGCTCTAAAGTCAGAAAGATTCAGATATGAATTCCAGCAACGCCACTTCCTAGTGGTGTTTCTTTAGGGCAAATTGCTTAGCCTATCTGGTTTCCTCAACTATGAAATTGGGATAATCTGACACTAAAGGCAAAAGTAACAAAAGTAAAAATAACCAAGAGGGACTACATCAAACTAAAAAGCTTCCGTACAGCAAAGGAAACCATCAACAAAATGAAAAGGCAGCCTACTGAATGGTAGAAAATATTTGCAAATCACACACCTGAAAAGGAGCTAGTGTCCAAAATATATAAAGAATTCATATAACTCAATAGCAAAAAACCAAACAATCCAATTAAAAAATGGGCAGAAGATCTGAATAGACATTTTTCCAAAGAAGACATACAGATGGCCAACAGGTACATGAAAAGATGCTCAACATCATTAATCATCAGGGAAATGCAAATCAAAACCAAAATGAGATATCACCTCACACCTGTTAGAATGGCTATTATCAAAAAGACAAGAAATACCAAGTGTTGGTGAGAATGTGGAGAAAAGGGAATCTGTGCACTGTTGGTAAGAATGTAAATTGACGTAGCCTCTATGGAAAACAGTACGGAGGTTCCTCAAAAAATTAAAAATAGAGCTACCATATGATCCAGCAGCTCTACCTCTGGGTATTTATCCAAAGAAAAGAAAACACTCGCTCAAAAAGGTACATGCACCCCCATGTTCATTGCAGTATTATTTATAATAGCCAAGATGCGAAAACAACCTAAGTATCCATCAATGGATGACTGGATAAAAAAAATTGTGGTATATACACATGTATGCGCGCACAGACAGACACAAAGACACACTGGGATATTATTCAGTCACAAAGAAGAATGGAATCTTGCCATTTGTGACAACATGGATGGACCTCGAGGGCACTATGCTAAGTCAAAATAAGTCAGAGAAAGACAAATATCTTATGATCTCTCTTATATGTGGAATCTAAACAAAACAAAACAAAACCAAGCTCACAGATATGGAGACCAGATTGATGGTTGCCAGAGGTGGGAGCTGGGGGAGTAAGAGAAATGCGTGAACTGGGGTTTTTTTGGCTTTAATAAATAATTTATAAGGAAAAAAACTCTATTAAGCAATTGGGATGAGAATCTCTATCAAGCAATTAGTAAACCTTAAGTATTAAATAAATGTTTAGGTATTACTGTTATTGATAGAAAAACTGAGATTACATGATTTATTGAAAGGGATGTCAGAAACAGTTAAAATATGTTGAACTCGAATCCTCTCTTTCCTTCTGCAGTACAACACACTTTTAACAATTAATCTCAATTCCTTTTTGAATGCTCAAAAAGCACTAAATTTAGCCTATGTATTAATTGTTGGTATCCATTTTCAAATTGTTTCTAGTCTTCCAAATGACTTCTCAAAAATATATTAACAGGTTTCACATGAAAAGATGTTCAACATCACTAATCATCAGGGAAATACAAATCAAAACTACACTAACATACCACCTTACGCCTGTTAAAATGGCTATAATCACTAAGACTAAAAATAATAAATGTTAGAGAGGGTGTGGAGAAGGGAACCCTCATACACTGCTGGTGGGAATGCAAACTGGTGCAGCCACTATGGAAAACAGTATGGAGATTCCTCAAAAAGCTAAAAATAGAACTACTATATGACCCAGATATCCCACTCCTGGATATCTACCCAAACAACCTGAAATCAAAAATCCAAAGTAACATATGTACCCTTATGTTCATCACAGCACTATTCACAATAGCCAAGACATGGAAGCAACCCAAGTGCCCATCAACCGATGATTGGATAAGGAAGATGTGGTATATATATACAATGGAATACTACTCAGCCAGAAAAAAAGACAAAATCATCCCATTTGCAACAACATGGAGAGAACTGGAGGGAATTATGCTTAGTGAAATAGGCTAGACTGAGAAAGGCAAACACCAGATGATTTCACCCATGTGTAGAATATGAACAAGCACATGGACAAAGAAAACAGTTCAGTGGTTACCAGGGGAAGGAGGTGGGGGGTGGGCACAGCGGGTGAAGGGGAGCACCTATGTGGTGACAGTCAAGAAATAATGTACAACTGAAATTTCACAATGATGTAAACTACTATGAACTCAAAAAAAAAGAAAGAGAAACAGGTGAAAAAAATATATATGTATTAACAGGTTTCAGAAAAATAGTCCTCTTATGAGAATACTTTTGGTATCTGCACAGCATATTTGAAAGTCTATTGTTAGCAGGCTCTTAGTGCTAATTCTGTATGTTCAGATATAAAGACATCAAAAGCCAAAATGGGCCTATTTTGAGGTTAAATAAACATACCCTTTTCTACTTTCTCAAGCCCACCTTCCCTCCCTTTTTTTTTTTTAAAGTATTCTTGAGTAGCAAATCAAGTAGCAGCTACTAGGGACAAGGCTTAATTTCTCAAAGGTAATTCTGTAATCAAGAGCCTTGGAAGCCAACAGTGCTATATTACCAATCCTGCATAAATTTTATTTTGAGAATTTCTGTGAATAACTTTCTCTTCTATAAACTGATGTGTATTAAACTGCACATTTTTAAAAAAGCACAATTTCAAATAATTTGGAAGCTTTTAATTTATGTGTTTCACTGTTGAAAAGAAATGCTCTTTTCAGTTTTCTAGAATCACAGAGGTCAGGTAGCAGTTATTTACTGAAACCCAGGTTCTTTGACAATGCCTGATTTACAGTGGAGAGGCTCACATCTTCTCCAGAAGAATTCATCTCTGAAACACCCAGATTCCACTAAATAGCTGTGCTCACCCAATCAGGGCAGAAAAGAAAAAAAGCACGTTTCCAAATAGCTGCTTTTAACTTAATGTTTCAAAATTTTAAATAACTAGACCAAATAACTTACATTTTATGTTCAGATTGAACGTGGGGAAAAGCAAATAAAAAAGAACTTGAGGTACTTTGTTGAGTCCATCAAGTTCTTTTTGAATAAACCACTACTCAAAATACTAAGTGCTGAGATTCTCTTATGAAAGAACCCTTCATTTTGGAGCAAAAACGTCCATGTTTCAGCAGAGGGAGCTGAATTTGGCCAAATTTGCCTATGGAAAGAAAGGAGCTCTTTCAACAAGCTGAGATTTCTTTAAAAAAAAAAAAAAAAAAGGAAGGTAGTTTTCTGGTTCACATTTCTCAGATTTTTTTTTCAATAAAATGAAATAATGTGATTTTTAAAAGCAGTTTTATTCATGGTCATTTGAAGAACACAATTTAAGAGCAACTCATTATAGAAGCCAATATACAGAAAGACTGTTCTTTCAAAGTGGCAAATTTCTAAACGATACCAAAAAAAAAGACTGTTAGTTTCATCAAACTCCAATATTCTTTTTCTTCTGTATAAAAACCTTGTATTCTAGTGGAGGGTAGAAAGTGCTACATACAGTAGTAAAAAGATAGAAACTACTGTAATCATGTATTTTTATATTGTGACAGAAACTTAGGAAGAACAAAACTGCCATCTTTTGGTAGACTAATGATTTTACATGAGGAAATATATAACCTGTGATACCAGAACAAAAGTCAAGGTCTTAAAATTTCTGATTAGCCACATATCAGATTATATCTTACATAAATACTGCTTATACATGAACGTTCAGCAGCTGGCTTTACAAGTTAGAGCAATTGAACTTTTGCCAGAGAGATCCTCAAACTTTAATTATCCTGCTTAAAAATGCTGACTATACTTGTTCATCCTATCATAAAGAAATGCTTTTTCAAGCATTTCGCAGCCTGAGAGGGACATTATTCCAGGTTATCGCTATTCTTTATATGGAAACATTAAAAATAAGATAAAATTCAAGTATCAACTTGATTTTTGTTTTCTAATATGCTTTTATTTAGATGTCCAAGTACTTTTTATGATTATTTTATTTACAGTACAATGTTTAGTCTGTAACTCTGTTTAAGACTGATTCATTTTTCATCATTGATTTTTTATTTTAAAGAATAATGCAACTGTTTCTTGGTTCAACTTTACACCCCACATAAAGTTTTAGGGGGTTATTCCTATCAAATTCTAAAAGTATTATGATTAAAACTTCATATAGAGACATATTCCTCAGTCATCAAAGAATAATCAAAAGGACTCCCATTGAGAAGTGTTCATTTTACGGATCCATCAATTCCTTTAGGTTACTAAGATCCATCTAATTCATTCTTAACAAGTAGACTTGTCATCAACACATAGTGAGTGGGGGAACACAGCATTAAAATTAGATATAGTTCAGAAGAAAAACTGTTCATAAGCAGTTTGTATTAATAAGTCATGTGTCTCTTCAAAGTGAAGATCATCTTCTCAACATCATCATTACATCACCTCCTCCCAAGAATACAGATTAAAAAACCACACACACATTTCTTAATTTTTGATGGGATAGTCATTAAATCTTTTGGGTGCCAAAAGAAAAAAAAAGGAAACAATTAGAATCTAATTCTAGTAAGATTTTAAAACACAGTATTTAACTTCTCTGTTGTTCCCTGGCAGGGAAGTCATATCATACCATTGTTTGGTTTTAGAAAAATCTCAGAATTCAAATGATCCTTTTAAGATAAGTTAATTTCTATAGTAAAGGAGGATACCTAGTAGATAGATAAATCCCAATTCTCATTATCATCATTTGTTTTCATTTGGCACTGAGAAGTAAAAAGACTGATGTATACTCTCCTGAGTCTGCTGTCAGACGAAGACCCAAATACAGAGGAAAAAAGGAAAACAAGATACACTTTTCCCCTGTAAATTAAATCCTAACTCATCTAAGCTGATATAGTTAACAAATGCATCAATAATTTCAAAAAGCTGATTATATATAAATACTAATTTATTTGAATCACACATGCTTTCTTCAACAATATTCCTTTAAATCAACACAGAACTGCTTACCAATCCAACTGCTACTATTTATTATTTTTTCTCCATACTATTATTATCTCATTTTTAGATATGAGGAAATGGACTCATAAGGAGGTTTAATAACTTACCCAAAGCTGCATAATTGTTAACGGTACGGCTAGATGCAAAGCTAGGCAGACTGGCTCCACGGCTGGAGTCTTTAACCTCTAATCTGGTGGCATATGCATAGCATATGCATAATCATTAGCAGAGAAACAACCAACTTTGATTTAGTGATGACCTACAGAGTTCAAGTGGCCAATACGATTCTAAAATAAACAGCATGTACAATGATAAAATATGGCCACAATAAAAACCAAAAGGTAGATACTAATAATGGGATAAGTTAAGGAATGCAAGAGGCTCAAATGATTTCCAAGCATCCTTGACTAATATTTTGGGACATAACAGTTTGCAACAAGGTGTTTAGTTTTATTTTTTCCCAGATACAAAAAAGCATCTTTCAAAAAGAAAGTATCTTTAAGAAAAAAAGTGTTTAAAATTACCTTTGAAATACAAAAGTATGTGAAATAGCAATTTCTCAAGCTTATTAGTCATTTGTCTTGAAAAGTTCCTACTAATTACTAAAAGTTTTTAAATATTCCTATTATTTCCTAAATAAAAATTGCCTTCCTCAGCTCTGCTTAAGAAGTGTATTTTTTGACAAATTAAACCACAAATTAATGAGACACAACAGAGCCCAGAGTGATACTGAATCTTCAAAATGAGTTATTATAAATGATACAGCCACTAAGGAAGACAATATTGCAATTCCCCAAAAATTAAAAATAGAATTACTATGATCCAGAAATTTCATTTTGGGGCATATACCCTAAAGAACTGAATTCAGGGTTTTGGAGAGAGATTTGTACATCCACGTTCATACCAGCATTATTTATACCAACCAAAAAATTGAAGCAACCCAAGTGTCCATCAATAAATGAAATGTCCATGGATAAACAAAATGTAGTATACACATACAAGTAGAATATTATTCAGCCTTAAAAAGGAAATTCTGTCACAAGCTACAACATAGATGAATCCTGAGGACATTATGTGAAATAAGCCAATCACAAAAAGACAAATACTTTATGATTCCACTTATATGAGGTACCTAGAGTAATCAAATTCAAAGATAGAGAGTATAATGGGGGTTGCCAAGGGCTCAGGGGAAGGGAAATTGGGGAGTTGTTTAATAGGTTTAGAGTTTCAGGTTTGCAAGATGAAAATGGTTCTGGAGACTGGTTGCATAACAATGTGAATTACTTAACACTACCAAACTGCACATTTAAAAATGGTTAAAATGGTAAATTTTTTGTTATGTGTATTTTACCACAGGTAAAAATTTTTTTTAAAGTTATTTTATATAAAACTGTTTAAAAATGGTAATGGGCCTCTATAGTTTTCTTAGTAAATATGATATAAAACTGTTCAATAATAACAAAAAATAAAACATTGCGATACATATTCAAAATACAGTAAAAAAGCAACTCCGGAAATGAAAACAAATGATGCAGCCGAGAAAAAGAGATGCAAGGATAATTTAGGTAGTCCAGAATATGAGTCCTAAATCTGGCTAGAAAGGAAACCATCAAAATGACCACTGAAGTGGAACAGGTGATTGCCTAGAAAACAAGGCAATCTAGTCTATGACCTCAGGCCCTCTTGTGCTCATTCATGCAGGAAGGTAAAGTGAACTGATATGATCAAAAGGAACAGCTTGTGCACAGGTACTCACCTGCCTAAAAGACTCCTCTTCTGCATCATCCAGAGCAGTGTTCTCATCAAAGTCGATCACACGATCATACATCTGAATGTTGTATTCATCCCATGAAACACTACCATCACTGTTTTTATCATACTCAACAAACTGTTGTTTTGCTTCTTGCATAGCATAATGTTTAAAAGACATTTGAATCCATGAACTGAGTTCACCTATGAGAATTTCCCAGAACACAATGAATGTGATAGTAATTCTGATACTGAGAGGAATGAGGATTTCTAAACCTTCTCTAAAAGAAAAAAAAAACTTGAGTGTTTGCAAATATTGTGTGAGAAGTGGCCTAGCTGTATTCACAGAAATAGGAGTAGGAGGTGGGAAGAGCTGTTTGGACTTTAAGAATATTATAATATGTGATCTAAATAGAACGTAAGCTTCCTTAAGTGCAGAGAGTTTGGGTATGTTTTGTGCATTGAGGTACTCCAAATGCCTAGAAAGAGCCGGGCTCAATAAGCATTTATTAAATGCATTCACAATTGGCCAAAAAAGCACTTGACTTTTTTTAACCTTACCCAAAAAATTGCAGATTACCAAAAAATTGCAGCTATCACAGATCTCCAGGAAGCACAAATATATAAATAACTACCTATTTACTTTAACATGTATTAGAAAAAATAATGTCTTTCATTTATGAAAGTATTATAAAATTTTCCTTTAAAATAAATTTTACATTGAGTTGAACCAAAACTATGTTAAGGAAACACTAGATGGTAAGCAGATATGGCCTAAATTGTGAAAAGGTATTCTCACTGAAGTCTGAGAAACATTGTTACAGTATATTCCCTTTAACCATGTCATAAAACATCTGGAGGAAATTTTAACAAAGTTATGGGTAGTGATTATGATTTATGCCCTTCTTGCAAGCAACAGCCATCTGTCTTAACTTGGTACCTGAAGAAGACATGGGGAAAAACTTTCTAACTCTCAAATTTCCACTTTCAGATCAACTTTTAAAAATCTACTCATAGAGATATTTACTGCACTACAGAAAAAAGTGGGGAGGGAAAAAAACATGAATATTTGCAAGGACAGCAGGAGTAATACCATTTGGTTTAAAGATAATACACTCCATTTGGTTTAATGAGTGGTACTTCTCTACTGGTTTGGGAGAGGTCAGGTGAATAGCGAAGTGAAGGCACTTTGTTTCTCCTGAAACTTGAAATCAGGGCAGAATAATAATTATTATGACAACCATGTATTGAACAATTACTATATATCGGGTCCTCTATTTTGTTGTCTCTAATCTTCAAAACAAGGCAATTATAATCACTATTTTACAGTTCAGGAAATTGAGGCTTGGAATTGAGGCCTCATAGCTAAGAAGCAGAGTCCAGATTCAAACATAGGTTTGGCTTCAAAGCTCAAATTCCTTCTACTGTACTTTGCTGTCTCTCAAGAACCTGAGTCCAGTGTGGCCCTTCAAGTGCAGATTAGCAAAATCCCCTGAAGAGTCTTCAAGAACAACGAGGGTTTCTTCTAGTTTAGAGATCATCATGGCACAATAGAATACAGAATGGAACAGGGACCAGAAGCATGGGTTTGCAGGGTATCTCTGCCATAAAGAAGTTTACCCTCCCAAGTTTATGTTTTCTCACCTGTAAAATGAAGATCTGGACTAAGTTCCTTTTAACTTTAAATCTTCGAAAAGTTTACTATTAAATATTTGAACATATGTAGGCCCTTAGAGACAGGTACAACAGTCTTCCAAACCAACTTGTTCTGTGTGCTTTCTAGTGTAACCAAAAATGGAGCTATTCTTATTGGATAATTAAGAGTGTAAAGGTTTTTGTTGTTGTTTTAAGTAGAAGGAATCAAAACCTTAATATTTCTGAGGGCACCAGTGTGAATACCTGACAACACATGTTAAGTTTACCAATTAGTTTGCAATTCTCTCTCCAGCAACTTCATTCCTGAGATGTGGAGCAGCATTTAAATAAGAATTATAGCAAAATAGCTCCTGAATTTTTGTTGAGCATCAGCTCGGAAAGTTGACAGGGTTCATCACTTGAATTAAGCAATGAGGAGAGGCAGTTGCAATGCAATTCATTTAGAATATTCTTTCAATAATCTGTGCATTTCATTTCTGACTATAGAACCTACCTAATAGCACTCAGATTTTCTTTTAAGTGAAGGATATTTAAACACTGAATTAAGAGCAGATTTGGATTCTAGTCCTCGCTTTGCCACTTGTTTGGGAAAGGCCCTTACTTCTCCGGGTTTCAGTTTCTTCATCTCTACAGAGAGGCAGATAAGATGATTCTAAGGTCCCTACTGGCTGCAATATTTTGTGATAAACATAATTCACATACAACAGGTCTTTTTCTACTTGCTTATTTAAAAAAGGCAAATTCTTAAAATTCCACTGAAGCATATATCAAAAGAGCAATAAATCATTTAATGCCTTAAGACGGTTTTTGGCATATTTCTCTAAAATGAATCATATTGTTGACGTTGGTAAAAGTCATGTGAGGAACAGGGTGTTTGCTCAACGTGTGATTTGCAGACACCTTGTAGGGTCAATGACATTTATGTATTACTGGAGAAAGCACTGGGTTTTACTTGATATCCTGTCTAAAGACTTCCAGGTATAAAACCTACTCACCACGTCCTTTTTTCCCCTCTCACAGTACCTCTCAATTGTTGGAACACCAGCAATCTACACCCAACAGACACTCCTGCTTAAATGTTTGTGTTTCTGTCTCCTACAAAGGGATTTCTCCACTGTTAGTAGTGTAGGACGTCCTTACTTTCGGTGAGAAAGCCATCTGAGTCCAAGTCAATTTTCTTTATGATTGACTTCAGTCTTCTGTGCTGCTCTTCGGGGGTAAGTTTAACATACTCATCGACTTCTTCCTTTGGGGGGTAAGCGATACACAGGAGGGTCAAGCATTACTATCAGTGGGTCAAAATGGTGGAGAAAAAAAGGGCCGCCAGAAGCCTCCCTTGTCGAGCGGTTTCTGGGTGACCCACACCTGCTCTCCAAGGCCCCTGCCCCCTATACGCCCCCAGTGATCCCGCCCCGCGTCGCGAGGGTAGAAGGGACCCGGCTCCTGGGCCTCGCTATTTCCTCAGGCTCAGAGGCTCCGGGGACCCCAGAGAGTGAGCGGCGCCCCGCCAGGCCCCCATTGTCAGGCCGCCCCGGCCAGGCCTCGCCCGGCCGGCCCTCTTTGTCCCCGGACAAAGCCCGCGGCAGCCGCGGGGCGAGGCCCGCTCTCCCAGCCCCCGGCCTGGCCGCCTCACCTGGCCGCCCAGCAGCGCCTCACGGTCGTAGTCAGCGCGGTGCTCGCCCTGCGGGTAGTGCAGCTCCTCGGCGTCCCCGGCGCCGGCTGCCGCGGCGCACAGCAGCAGCAGCCCCAGCGCCACGGGCCTCGGGCCCAGCTGCATCGCGCCGGCCCGCCGCGGACACAGGGAGAGACGAGGAGGGAGGCGGGCGGGGGCTCAGGCCGGCGGCGGCGCTCCGCGGGCGGGCGGCCGCCGGGAGGCGGGGCGGCGTCCGTGGGGAGGGGGAAGCCGAACGCGCAGCAGGCGGCGGCCACCGTTCCCCGCAGGCCACGGCTCGAGCAACAACTGCGGCGACGCTGGGCGCCCGGCCGAGGCCTATAAGTCCCGGCGGAGGGGCGGGGTGCCAGGCAGCGCCGCTGATTGGGCCACACGACTCTGGGGGCGGGCCGCGGCACAGTCGGGGTCGGCCGCTCGCCCAGCAGCTCCGGAGGCTGGCGGTGGGGGCCGGGAGGGGAGACCCCAGCTGGCGCCTCGTCTCGCACCACGACCACCTCGGAAGAACACGCCCCCACCTACCCCCGCCCTGTCTTTTCCTCAGCCTAGTTCTTACCGAAAACTCACTGTCCACTGCATGTGTTGGTCCTGGCTTCCATCCATTAATGAGAAAGGTAGGCGATTTGGGTGAAAACAATACAGTACCTAGAAAAATCTTTGTCTTGAAGAGCCAACCAACAGTATCCATTTCCCAGTCTTCAGTGTATCTCTACCTATTTATTTCACCAGAGCAGGATGGACAAACTCAGGTACTGAAACTAGATATTTGTATCTGGTACTCAATTTTGTGACTTGCAAGCTCTGTGACCTTGGCCAAGTTACTTGGCCCTTGAAAACTTGTTGGCTCATTTATAAAATGGTCATAGTAATAACACTATCTTAAAGAGGTGTTGTGAAGATTAAGTTGAATAGTACAGTGTGTTTGAAACAGTAGCTGGCAGGAATGTTAAAGTTTAATAAGTGTAAGCTTACATTCATGCAGGTAGAAAAGCAAAAGATGATTGCACGGAAGGAATAGCTTAGCCAGTACCTAGGAGAACCTTTACGAATAGAATGCATGTAAACGTGGCTTCTTTTCCATGTTTACCTGCAAATCTATGTAATTTCTGCACCTCATTCCCCGCACACTAAACCCCAAGAAATTTGTAGGCTGCAGCTTGAGCTCTTTTCTTTCATTGATTTCTCCATTTAGGACAAGGACTTTTCACACAGAAGAAAAGGCTTTCTGGGTCCTCTTTCACTTCTCACAGTCTCTGTTTGGATTGGGAGCAAGATTCTGTCCCAAACTGAAAAACTGGAGTGGGCACAAATCAGACAAAGTTCCTGGGTCAGTCTGGAATTTTATTGTTTTTGATCAGAGACTATTGAAAGGTTTACAGAGCAGAGTGAGTTCAGTGGGATCTTTCCAATGTTATAAAGATCAATGCAGAATAAAATTTCAAGTTTCAGAGTATAAATATAGGCAACACTTCAGAGTTAATTTCTCTAAAACAAACAAACAAAAAAGAAAAGAAAAGAAAAAAGCTTTCATCACCAGGTCATTTTAATTTTAACGTGAGTTCTGGGTGAGGCAGTCTGTGAAAAAAGAGAGATAAATGTCCCCAACTCAGCTTTGCACCTGCTGTTCTCCGCTAAGTACAAGGTAAATTTTGACCAGCTTCTGATGTGCTTCCAATTACAAAGGGTAGGATACAAGGCGTCATGGAAATTCTTCTGAACTCAAGGACTCCACAGATGGGTGTTTGGGGGCAAAGAGAATGTAATGATATCCAAAGAGGCAACGGGGTGAACAGCATAAATGTCTGAGCATCAGAAGGCCTGGGTTCTGTCTTCTCTCAGCCCCTAAATAGGCTGCTTCCCCTCCTTGGGCCTATTTTTTTTCATCTGTGGGAAAAGGATTGGGTTAGATCAAAGGATCTTAATTTGAGAATTTTGGACTGCTAACTGGTCTAAGTGGTGTGATAATCCCAAAGTCCTGTGCAAAATTATGTGCATATGTACATTTCTAGGGGGAGGTGCATAATTTTCCTTTCATCAGCGTCTCAAAAAGATCCACATGACAGCCCTTGTGGAAGTCTCTAAGCAACTCTTCATCTCTTAAAATCCATGATTTTATGATCTTGGCAGTGAGGATTGTTAGGAAGCAGATTATGATAAAGACCTCATGAGAGGCAAGATTGATCCATTGTCATTACTTGTAATTAATCCATTTTATTCAGGGAAAAATAAATATCTAAAATGAGCAACCTGTCAATAAAAAAAAGGTACTGTGAGAAGCTGGAGATCACTTTCTTGACCTATGAAAGCCATAGCACATAGCAAATTTGTTTTTATTTACATTTTTGAGGTATAATTTACATACAGTAAAGTGCACAAATCTTACATGATAGCTCAATGCATTTTTAAATATATACACTTGTGAAATGTACCCAGCATCACAAAAGTCTCCCTCCTGCTCTCCAACATCATCTCTACCAAACGTAGTTACTATTCTGACCTCTCTCACCATAAATAAGTTTTGCCTGCTCTTGAACTTTACATAGATTGCATCACACAGCATTTAAAACTACTAATCAGGGTGCCAGACCAGTGGTGTAGTGGTTAAGTTTGCCTGCTCCACTTCGGCGGCCTGGGGTTCGTGGGTTTGGATCCTGGGTGCAGAATTACACACCACTCATCAAGCCGTGCTGTAGAGGCATCCCACGTACAAAATAGAGGAAGGTTGGCACAGATGTTAGTTTAGGGACAATCTTCCTCAAGCAAAAAGAGGAAAATTGGGAACAGATGTTAGCTCAGGGTCAATCTTCCTCACCAAAAAACAAAACAAAACAAAACAAAACAAAACCCTACTAGTCATATCTCCTTCTGCCCTGCTAGGAAGCAGTATAATGCCATGGAAAGAACACAGACAATTTTGGAATCAGACACACAGAGTTTAAATTTTTAGTCTCCGTAGCTCACCTGCTCGCTATGTAACCTTGAACAAATGACTTAATCTATTTTTAATTCTGTAAAAAATGGAATAATAAAAAGCTGTCTGATAAGTATTATGTGAGGAGTCTATTAAATACTCTATCTAAGGTGTCTGACCCATAGAAGGGGCTCAAATTCTTTTATTTTTCTTTCTTTACTCCTAGAAAATTTCTACTCAACCTTCCAGACTCAGTACAAGTGTTTCCTAAAGGAGACCTTTTCCAACTCCCTGCCAACCAAAATAGTTGATCTCTTAGTTCACTTTGTTCTGTCACTGTGCTTTGTATGTTCCTCTGCTACAACATTTAGCACAATCTACTGTGACTATTGACATTACTACAGAATTTGGGAGCCTTGAGGTCAGGAACTAGGTGATTTCACCTGTATTTCACTAGTGCCCCTACTAATAAGAGGAACTCAATAAATTTTTGTGAAATTAATGAATTCTGCTATAGTGGCATTCTTTTAGAAGTATGTACTATAGATAGTAGAGTTAGCTTTGAAACTATTAAAAGAGGGAATTTATAGATTTCTTACTTTTTGAGTTTGGTAAAGTGTGTGTGTGTTACAGTGAACAGTGGCTTAAAAAATAAAGCAATACTTACTTGCAATAATTACTTAACATATGTGATGTGGACATGTGTTATAGGCACGATAAACAACTTAAGTGGAAAAGCCAACAAACTCGATGAATTTTTAGCTTTTCCAAAGTTGGAAAACACAAGACAAAGGAACAGACTATAAGGCAGTGAATGAAGGAAGAGCTTAGACTAAATGATCACACAATAAGAGGGATTTTGTAGGTTGTTTAAACTTTTATTATTCTTGAGGAGAGAAGGAGATGTGAAAATTCCAGGGTAATAGTGGAGTCTTAGAAGATGACAGGAAATATATGGGTGGGTGTGTTATAATACCTAGAAAATATTTTCGTTTCTAAGGAGTATCCAAAAAATGTACAAGTGGTCATAAAATCTTAATAACCTGTTAGAAGTAATTCCAAGATATTCAATTAACTGTTTCTTACCAAGTGAGAGTTCCCTAAATTAAACATGGATCTGTCCCAATAATCAAATGATCAACTGTAATGATAGCATCATCCTCAAATAGAAGCCATCTTCTACATCCGGCAATTCACATTTATGACCCTAGGCCAGTTACACCCATCTCTGGTGCTAAAGGCAGCCCAAGCGGACTGATATTGGTCAGAGGGCTTTCCCTGACTTGCTCCCTGTAACCATATGGTGACCATATATCCTGGTTGACCTGGCATAATTATTAATCATGTCCCCTTTCACATTCAAAAGTATCCCAGAATGAGGTGACAAATTATGATGTCACCTTACCTTTGGGCCTCATACTCAAACTGTCCAGGCCCGTCTCAGTACTCCTCTCCCAGTCCCAGGCTTTATTAAGCCTCAGAACCCTTTCCCACACTCTTTTCCCCAGGTTCTCAACAATAGGTCCTTGAAGTCTTAGTTAAACACCTTAGCAGTAAAAATAAAGAATACAGAGAAGGAAAGTATAAAACTTAGCTAGAGAAGGCAATGAGAGAAGGAGCAAAAAGAGGAGTAAGACCATGGACTAAGCAAGAGTTTCTTGTGAATTATAATGAAATTGATTTTCTTTTGGCATTACTAAACCCGCTCTGAAGAAATTTTTGTGAGAGGAAATCCAAAACTGATATGGGCAGAGTGACTTCTTTGAAAGACAACACTTCCTGAATGTATAAGTTTTGGAATGTTTGTAGGAAGAAAACTCAGGATTGCTGTATAGTCACACCATACATTCAAGCTTTATATTTTCTCAGATCCAACTGACAAACAGAAAACACAGTTGCTATGATTGCAACTCCATCACAAGGTGATGTTCAGGGACTTAGGGGTGATTGGGCTTCGGTTCGTTGGATTTGGGATCAAACTCAGGTCTGTGGGCTTTTGAGGTTGGTTTCTGTTAAAAAAAAAAAAGGGTTTGTACTAAAGTATAGTGTAGAAACAAAGGAGTTACACAAGTAATGCATGCTTACTTGTTTATGTTAGGAAAATTAGTATATACAAATGAACAAAAAGAAAAAAAATGATCACAAATCCTATTCTTATAAGTAACTCCTATTAACATCGGTCTTTAACCTTTCAGAGTTTTTCTGTATACATTATATATACTTTAAAAAGGCAAAATGCCTTATGCAAAAATAGTATACAAAGAAAGCTACTACTATCAATGAAATAGCTCAAAACAGCAGAAGATCATAATCCAGAATGAATTACAAGGTTTGGGGACCCCCTAAAATTCCTCAACAAATATCCACTTTCCACCTCAGGAGTTTCTCTATCAATTCACTTTTGTCTGATATGCTTTTCCTTGTCTTCTGCCTCCCTGGTTGCATGTCTCCACCTCCTACCACAAACGCTGCTTTACCTGGATCCATCTCACCTCTAGGAACATGTAGTCTATTTTGGAATCAAGTATAACAAGCTAGACCTTTGAATCTCCTCCAAAATATGACTCCTGATCTCTACTCTCACATTTTACTCATAATACCCAAAGTGAGAAGTATCTCAAGTGCTCTGCTAAATAAACTCCCACCTGGCACGCACTTAATCAGAGAGTGGAATTGGAACACAAATGTACAGGTGGGAAAGACAGACATGATAGTATCTGTTGTTTATTCTATTAGCGAGGCCAGCTCTCAGACTCCTGTTGCCCATGGAATCGTGTGTACTGGGAAAAAAATTTGTATTCTGAAGTTGTTGATTGCAATTTTCTATGTCAGTTAGGTAACATTCGTTTATTGTGTGGTATGGATCTTTTGTATCTGTACTGATATTTCGTCAGCTTATTTTATCAGTTACTGAGAGAGATGTCTCATAATCTCCCACTATGGTTGTATATTTCTCTACTGTTTTAAGTTTTGTTAATTTTTATCATATGTATTTTGAGGCTATGTTATTTTTTGTTGTTGTTTATTTTTTGTTTATTTTGTTTGTTTGTTTTAAAGATTTTATTTTTCCTTTTTCTCCCCAAAGCACCCTGGTACATAGTTGTATATTTTTAGTTGTGAGTCCTTCTAGTTGTGGCATGTGGGACACCACCACAGCATTGCCTGATGAGTAGTGCCATGTCCACGCCCAGGATTCGAACCGGCGAAACCCTGAGCTGTCAAAGCAGAGCGCGTGAACTTAACCACTTGGCCACGGGGCCGGCCCCGAGGCTATGTTATTAAGGACATACAAACTTGTGATTTTTGTATCTTCCTGATGGACTGACATTTTAACATTATGAAATATTATCTATACCTTTGGTAAAGCCCTTCATCGTACCTTGTCTGATCTTACTATAACTACTTCAGAGTTCTTTTGATTGCTGTTTGCAGGTATACATTTTTCTATTCATTTACTTACAGCCTCACTATATTTTTATACTTAAGATATATTTCTTGAAATCAGCATATAGTTGAAGTTTTAAATTTAGTCTTAAAATCCTTGCCTCCTAATTGGAGTATTCATTCCATTTTTATTTGATATAATGACTGAGATATTTAGGTTTAAACCCATCATCTTGTTTGATGTCACTAATTAGTAGGGAAATGCAAATCAAAACTACAGTGAGATATCATCTCACACCCATTAGAATGGCTATAATTAACAAGACGAGAAATAATATGTGTTGGAGAGGATGTGGAAAAAGGGGAACCCTCACACTCTGCTGGTGGGAGTGCAAACTGGTGCAGCCACTATGGAAAACAGTATGGAAATTTCTCAAAAAATTATAGAAATACCATACGATCCAGCTATCTCACTACTGGGTATTTATCCAAAGAACATGAAATCAACAACACAAAGAGATTTATGCACCCCTATGTTCGTTGCAGCATTATTCACAATAGCCAAGATATAGAACCAACCCAAGTGCCCATCAACTGATAAATGGATAAAGAAAATGTGGTGTGTGTATATATATATATACACACACCATGGAATACTACTCAGTTATCAAAAATACAAAATCATCCCATTTGAATAACGTGAATGGACCTTGAGGGTATTATGTTGAGTGAAATAAGCTAGACAGAGAAAGACAAATACTGTGTGATTTCACTCATATGTGGAAGATAAACAGACATATAGATAAAGAGAACAGATTAGTGGTTACCAGAGGGGAAAGAGGTTGGGGGTGGGTGAAAGGATTAAAGGGGCACATATGTATGGTGGCAGATAAAAACTAGACTATTAGTGGTAAGCACGATACAGTATATATGGAAACTGATATATAATAATGTACGCCTGAAATTATACAATGTTATAAACCAATATGACTTCAATTAAAAAAAACCCAACATCTTACTATTTCTTTTCTACCTGTCCAATATGTTCTATGTTCCTTTTTCGCTCTTTTCTTGCCTTTTTAAACTTAATTACTTTTCTTTTTATTCTGTTTTTTCTTCTATTAGCTTGCTAATTATACTTTCTTTTACTATTCTTTTAGTATTATCAAAGACATCGTAACATGTGCCCTTGATTTATGAAAATTTCTCCAAGTTAGGACTTTTTCTACCTCCTGAACAATGCTAGGATCTTAGAACCTTAGTTACATTTACTACCGACCACATGCCTCACTGCTATTGTTGTCGTGTGTCATAATTCTTTCTATATATTAAACTCTACAAGATACTATTATTTCATAAATCAATATTTATTTAGAATTACCTACCTACTTACCCTAGTAAGTTCCAGTAGGAGAGTCACAGTGCAGACCACTCAAGTTCTAGAGTAAAGCCATGACACCTGTAGCAGAGAATTTTATTTATCTTATTTTATTTACTTTCAAATAGAGTTAAACTCTATTTTAATGATTTGGAAAGCATCTCCTTTTTGTTATTGTACCTTGGTAAGGAATGAACATCTGACCATGATGACATTTTGTGAAGATGGGTCTCTATCCTTTTCTTTTTTTTTAAGATTGACACCTGAGCTAACAACTGTTGCCAATCTTCTTCTTTTTCTTTTCTTTCTGCTTTTTCTCCCCAACCCCCCCCCCCCCCAGTGGATAGTTGTATATTTTAGTTGTGGGTCCTCCTAGCTGTGACATGTGGGGTGCCACCTTACTGTGGCCTGATGAGTGGTGCCATGTCTGCGCCCAGGATCCGAACCAGCAAAACCCTGGGCCACCGTAATGGAGCACGCGAACTTAACCACTCGGCCACAGGGCAGGCCCCTATCCTTTTTTTTTTAAGATTGGCCCTGAGCTAACATCTGTTGCCAATCTTCTCTTCTTCTTCTTCTGGGATCCCTTTTGCCATTTTGGTTCTTGTGTCCAAAGCCCATCTGCCACAGGTACTTGACTAACAGGTCATACCTGCCACTTTCTCTGGGGGATTTCCCTTGTGTGTTTGAAGCCTCTGGTGCTGGAGATTCCTGGGAGTTATACCAACCTTCCATTGCATGGCCCATGACCAATAACTGATTGGGGCAGGGGTACAAAAATTCCACTTCCTTGCTTCAAGGCAAGATGGGCTCTGCAGTGCACTTTGTATTCCACAGCTTTCTGTAGGATGAGACTGAAGCTAGATTTCACCAGAAACACCATTCTTACATAGTTCCTTTCCTATCCTGCTTTCCTTGTTCCCTTACTTATCGCTTCTAAGTGTACTTTCAATAAATCACATGCAAACAAATATCCATCTCAGGTTGTTTCTAGGGAAACTTACTTAAGACTTCTCCCAAATAAACTTCCTGCACCTAGTTCCTTCTCCCAAGTAAGAAAGAAGTCATTCATCCAACTGATTTTTAGTAGCTGAGAAGACCACATGACCCTAAGTTATTGTAGGAAACAACTCCTGAACTTAAATTGTTATAAAAATCATTAAAATTGAATTACAGCATACCTCAGTATATATAACTATATTTACACTTTTAAGGCATTTTAATAGACTTTGACTCACTTTCTCTATGGAAGATCGTGTGTGTTTGTAGAAACTTCATTAACAATGAAATATGAAAGACTTCAACATGTGAAATTAGTTTCAAGAGTGTAAATTACAGTCAGAAGAAATTCTATTTAACACAAGGGAGAACTTTTAGCTATTAGAGTGTCCTCAGATTGGGTTAAATTTCTTGTCATCTTAGACTTCCAAACACAAGCTGGATGATCCCTTGGTGAAAACAAAACAAAGGGCTCTTCAGGCATCATAAACATTGAACTGGTAGCTAGTGATGCAGCTAGTGATGCAGGTGAGGTATAGTTATGATTTATATTCAGGAACTTAAATATGGTTTTTTGAAACTTCTTTTGGTTGGAGGAAGATTCAACTAAGAAATTACTATTTCTAATAATTTACTTTTTCTATTTGTTTTTTGTTTGTTTTTCTTTCTTGTACCCTATACTAAATCCATCATTGGTTTTGTACACATTTTTCTTTAACTAAATCTCATCTTTATAGTAACAACTGTTGTTCAAAATCATAACCAACACACTAGCCTGTGGGATTCCTCAATGAAGTGTGTTGGGCTGCGGCTATGACTGAAAGTGTGGACTGAAAACCATGGGCTTCCTATACCTATGGATGGCTGATAGCCAAGTTTAAATTTCAGTTGCTGAATTTAGGCATTATTGAATTCAGAGCCTTTCTCTTATGTGAAAATTAGGGCACTGATTGGACAGTAGGATGCCTAGAATTGAAGTGGGATTTTTGGGAGTGTTTAGATTATTGCTGTCAGATAGCACCATTCAATATCCCAGCCCATCATGCCTCACACCATACCACCATCTATAGCCCTTAAATATCTTATACACCATCATGGTATCCCATATAACATTGCTTCTGATAAAGAAAACTCACTTTATGGTGAAAGAGTTAAGGCAATGAATTGATGTCTATGGAACTCGCTGGTCTTATTATTTATTCCATCACCCAGAAACAAGTGATCTTATAGAGAGGTAGGATGGTCTATTGAAAACTCAGTTATAATGCTAGCAGGGAGATTTTTTCCAAGGTTGAGGTGCTATTCTACGAGATGTGCTATATGCTCTAAGTTAACAATCAAGATTTGGTCCTGTTTTCCCATTGCAAAAGTATAGGTTCCAAGATGGGAGTGGAAAGTGTACCTCTCACAAAACGCAAACTGGAAAATGCTGTTTTCTGTCCCCATGATTCTGGGGTGTGCTGGTTTAGAGATCTTGGTATGCATGAGAGAAATGCTTCTGTCAGGGGACACACTATGGTTCCACTGACTTGGAAATTAAGACTGCTACCTGGATGCATAAGGTTCTTCATGTCACCAGGAAAACAGGTCAAAAATGGTGCTGGCTGGGACGATTGATCTTTGTTATTAAGAGGAGACAGTGTTACTGACAAACAACAGAGGCTTAAAGCGCTATGCTTGGGATTCACGGATTTCCTTGGGGTGACTCTTAGTACTGCCATCTCTAGTAGTAAAGTTAATGGAGGACTCCAACAGTCTTGCATGGGCAAGACCATTAAGGGCTCCGATCTCTTGGGAATGGAGGTTTGGGTCATTCAACCAAGTAATGAAGCTTGACCAGCTGCAGTTGTTGGCTCTGGGCAAGACAACATGAAATGGGCACTGGAGGACGGAAGTTAGAAATGTCAGTTCCAGTCTTATGACTACTTGCAGAAATAAAGATTATAGCATCTGCCTAATTTTCTCACTTGTTCTGCCATGCATATATTTAAATTAATTTTTCTTTTCTTTTCCATCCCTTTCTTCCAGGGCATGCTAGTGGTGGTTAGCTTTACAATTTTGTTCATGGATTACAGAATTCTGAGACAGCATCATGGTGGGACCATAAGAGGACTGAACATCATAGACAGATTCTATATAAGCTGGATTCAGCCACCAATGAGATTTGAGTTTATCATCCTTTTAGGGAGGGAGGGAGCACATTTTGATTTTATAAGGAACAGCTGCATTATGTTAATTGGCAGTATTTTTTCTTCTGGAAGATTAAGTATGGGAAGAAGAGTTTATGTTAATATTGGGCATGGGCTGTAAAGAAGTGAACTCTAGTGAATATTGTCACTTCTTTTCATCTAGCATCTGTTTTCCTTTTGATGATTGGAGAATTCCCCACCTCAAAGTCTGCCTGTCACTCTAGAAGCTGAAAATGGCATGTACTCACTTTCTCACCTTTGTTGTAGTTAGGGTATGGGTACATTATCTAGGACCCACCACTAACCAGATACAATCTCCCAATACTCTATGTTAGGAGTAGGCCACAGGAGGACTGTGAGGAACTCTTAGACAGCAGCAACGTTGCAAGAAAGATGTTTCCTTGGGCAGCAGTGGTGCTTTCACTGACAAATTCTAGGTGTGAATTTTGGGTATTGTTTCTGGCTAGGTGGCCCTGAGCCTGAGACATGTTCCCTAGCCCTCCTGGGAACAACTCCTATATCATTTTTTGGTTTTCAAAGTTTAATTTTTATGTAATTTCATACTTAACAAAATTGTGAGAACAGTTAAGGAACCATATATGCTTGAGAGAGAGACAGAGAAAGTTGGTGAGAGCAAGCATGGGGGACAATGCTAAGGCGAACGAGACAAAGTGTATACAATTGGTAGATCTAAATAAAGGGAATATGGGAGTTTCTTAACTATTCTTGCAACACATACACATGCATATTTTTTCTGATTCATTTGAGAATAAGTTGCAAACATAGTTCTGTACCCCTAAATACATCAGTGTGTATTTCCTAAGAACTTTGATAGTCTCTTACATAACCACCATACAATTATATAAATCAGAAAATGTAACATTGATATAACACTATTATTTAATCTTTACTCCATATTCAAATTCCTATGTCATTTAAATGAATTTCTTTACTGTTCAAATGGATCAGTGTTAGCTTCTGTGAACTCTGATTAATTTCAAGGTCTCAGATAGATATCATCTCCCCCAGGATGTGTTCCTGGACCCCAACTTTGAGTCAGGTGACTCTCTTACGTACACTTATACTACAGGGTACTCTACCTACCAGTGTGTTTATAACACTGTTTTCCTGATTGTCTGTCTGCCTCTCCAACCTGAACTAAGCCATTGAAAAGGACAGATTTGTCTCTTTTTCGCTGGTCTGTCTACACTGACCAGCATAGTTCCTGATACATAGTAGATACTAATAAATATTTGTTGAACTGGATCTGAACACTTCAGTTGCAACTTAAATGAAATCTGTTCTAAGTTGAATTTGTCATATTCTCTCTTTCAGTTGAAAGCTGTATCTGTCAAGATTCAGCGCAGAAAGTAGAAACCATTCCAGGTATTTTTTTTATTATTATTAAGTTCATAGTAGTTTACATCAATGTGAGATTTCAGTTGTACAATATTTCTTGACTGTCACCACGTAAGTGCTCCCCTTCACCCCCTGTGTCCATGCCCCACCCCCCTTTCCCTGGTAATCACTGAATTGTTTTCTTTGTCCATGTACTTGTTTATATTCCACATATGAGTGAAATCATCTGGTGTTTGTCTTTCTCAGTCTGGCTTATTTCACTTAGCATAATTCCCTCCAGGTCCTTCCATGTTATTGCAAATGGGATGAATTTGTCTTTTTATGGCTGAGTTGTATTCCATTGTATATATATATACCACATCTTCTTTATCCAATCATCAGTCGATAGGCACTTGGATTGTTTCCACGTCTTGGCTACTGTGAATAGTGCTGCAATGAACATAGGGGTACATATGCTACTTTGGATTGTTGATTTCAAATTGTTTGGGTAGATACCCAGTAGTGGGAGAGCTGGGTCATACGGTAGTTCTAATTTTAGTTTTTTGGGGAATCTCCATAATGTTTTCCATAGTGGCTGTACCAGTTTGCATTCCCACCAGCAGTGTATGAGGATTCCCTTCTCTCCACACTCTCTCCAACATTTGTTATTTTTAGTCTTAGTGATTATAGTCATTTTAACAGGCGTAACACTCCAGGTATTTTTTACAGGAAGAGATTTGTTGCAGGAAATTGATGCATATATGGTATAGGAGAGCAAGATCTAGGCCGAACCACTAGAAATTATTCTAGAAAAATATAGAACTATACCATCAGCAACATTCCAAGGTCATCATTTGTGTTATTCAAGACACATCCCCATAGCTTTGATCCAGGGGTCAGGAAACTGTAATCAAGAAACTGGGGCCCCTGCCACCATGGATGACTGCACTGCCTCTCAGCACTCAGAAAGCTGGAAAATGACCACTGGAATCCCACTGCAGAAAAAAATTCACATTTTCACAAGTTTTCTTGACAGTATAAGGAGTAAAAAGATGGCTTTAGACTTCTTACTTCTGCCTGTCATATTTCATGAGTTCATCCTATTATCAGAAACTAATTCACATTCAGAAACCTAGTTGCAAAGTAGTCTGGAAAATGTAGTTTTCAGTTATCTAGGCTTTGCAATGCAAGAAGATACCCTGGGGAGATTGAGTTGATCCCCAGTATGCACCACAATGGCATCCTCATTCATGAAGTTGCTGAAGCTAGACACCAGTGTGCAGTCTTCAACTCCTATCTGATGCCAACATGCTCCCCTTGGATGGAGGTGGTAGCACCTCTTCTCCATGATATTAAGTTTAGAGGATTAATTCCAGGGAATGGAATGAAGTGCCCTTTGTTTGGTTCAGAATCACTGATCCTCTGAGCAGTTTCTGCCCCAGAAAATGGCAGTCACATGACCAACTTGGACTTCCTCCCTCTGGAGGTAGCGGTAACATACTAACTCATTTTCCAGGTACCCCATGACTTCTGGGGTCAGTGTGGTGGAAGGAAAATTGGGGAAACCAAAGCCCAGAGAGATGGGGAGACTTGTGCAACATAACAGAAAGAGCATGCACTTTATAGTCAGATGGCCTTGGATTTGAATCCAGGTCCTACCTCTTACTAAATGTAACACCTGGAGCAAGTTCCTTAGTCTCTATCTTGGTTTCCTCATCTTTAAAATACCTATCTCATAGGATTGTTATGAGGATTAAATTAGATAACGCATGTAAAGTACAGGTACAGTAAAGTACATACAAAAAATGTTTGTTCCTTTATTAGTTTTCTATGACTGCTATAATAAATTATGATAAACGTAGTGGCTTAAAACAATATATATTTACTCTCATACAGTTCCGGTGGATAGAAGTTCAAAATCAGTTTCATTGGGCCTAAATCAATGTGTTGGCAGGCCTGCACTCCCTCTAGAGAGGGAGAATCAGTTTCTTAGCCTTTCTGCCTTCAAGAGTTGCATTCTTTGGCTGTTGGCCCCTTCTTCCATATTTGAAGCTGGTAGTATAGCATCTTGCTTTAGTCCTCACATTGCTGTGTCAGATCTCCCTCTGCCTCCCACTTGTGATTTACAGTTAAGGCCTACTTGCATAATCCAGGATAATCTCACAATCTCAAAATCCTTAATCATATCTGCAAATTCCCTCTTATCATATAAGCTAACAACCACAGATTCCAGGGACCTAGATATCTTTGGGAGCTGTTATTCAGCTGACCACAGTTCCTTTCATCACCAATCTTTACTATCTTTTTTAAGCCATTTGGTGTTTTGAGCAGTGTTGTCCAACAGAAATATAATGTGAGCCATATATGTAATTTTAAATTTTCTAATAGCCACATTAAACAAAGTAAAAAGAAACAGGTGAAATTAATTTTAATGATATGTTTTATTAACCCAATGTACTAAAATACTATCACTTCAACATGTACTCAGTATAAAAATTATTAGTGTAATTTTTTAATATTCTTTTTTCCTTATACTTAGTCTTTGAAATCCAGTATGTAATTTACAGTTACTGCAAATCTCAATTCAGACTAACCACATTTCAATTGCTCTATGGCCACATGTGCCTAGTGGCCACTGTATTGGATAATGCAGCTCTAGACGGTTGTGAAATTAAAAGGGTTAAGGGTAGGTTGGACCATGTACTCCTCACATAAAACCCATTTTTTAGCAGCTGTAGCCTTCACTTCATTCTGCCTATATCCACTGCTGAGATGATTACATCTGGCTCAAATCCTTGTCAGTGTGCCAGGGCTGCCACCAGTGAGTTATAAACACCCCATAGAACCAGACTGGGCACAGGATTAACATTAGGTTATGTATCAGGCTCCAGTCAAGAAAACATAATCCACCGTAGGTCTTAAAAGCAGACAGATTTTAATTTAGTGAATTATGTCAGTTGTTGAAAGAGCTGAGAAGTCAAGCAATAGAAAATGAGACAAACCACGGATTAGCAACAGTACACAGCTGCTGCTACCACTTCTAGTGATGGAGGGACAACATGAGAAGGTAGTATTGTTGGAAATTGGCATCACTCAAGAGCTAGAACCATGGCAAGGAGGTTGGATCATGAAGGAAGGGACTGTTTGGTGAGAGCTAGAAATATGGAGGAAACATAGCCATTATTGGAGAAGTTGCCTGAAGAAGGAATGAGAGAGCAAAATATCCTGATTTTCTCTTCCTTCTACCCTCCCGTATTCTGCCAGGCCCGCCCATTGGCCAAATCTACCAGGAAGCCATTTGTCAAGGGATGCTGAGAAATGTAGTTCCCTGAGAGTCAGTGCAGAGCAGTGGAAGATCAGGGAATGAACCAAGAGCAAACAGGCAAATAATGGTCACAGTGCATACCTTTTGCTATTCAAAATATTTACATCCTATATTTCAACTTCATGCTTCTTTCTAACAGGATGCAATTATGCTTCACACAAATGAAGATGCCCTTGTCATCTCCTCAACATGGGTGAGATAAGTCATCACTGGCATTTTAAAGTCCAAGATCTCTGGGGAATTTACAGTCTTCCCCAATAAACCATGCTTTTCATGGTCTGGTGACATACGAACTAATTGGCAAAGTTAAATACCATCGACCATCTTTGTACAAAATAGTATAGGAAAAAGAGGAAAAAAGAAATAATTGGTTAATATTAATATACATAAGAAACATATGCATAGCTGTTAGTCATTTCTATAACTAGTCAAATGGGTAGGGTTGATATTTATCACTTCCTTCTTTCACTACTCATTCCATGCTTCCATTGTCCTTAGTCAACACTTTGGCTAGTTGTAGTCCTTTACCGGGCAGTGACCCAAACCTTCATTCCTTAAGGATCTGAGTCCTTAGTGGTCTTACCTTTATTGGGTCTTGCCTTTATTGGATTCTTCTTTTAAACTTTTCTGTTGGAGATGGCAAAACAAAGAGGTGCCCCACTGATTTCCTTTGGGAACCAGATAGGGTCCTCTCTGTCCTCATTGTATAGTAGCAACTCAGATTTCCCTTTTTAATTGGGACAGCCTGCTTCATCCAGTATTGTAAACTCTCCTCTGGCTATTGGTTCACTGGCATTAGGGCCCTAGAATAGTCAAGCGCCAGTTTCAATTTCTCATTCAATTGGGCCATTATTGTGTATCCTCATGAAAGTGTACCTCCCTTGGGACTGTAGCAGATGAGGTAGATGCCTCTCTCCATAGCCCCTTGACCCACCTGAGTTCACCTGTGGCTGCCATAGAGAATTCCGTACATAATGGCAGCTTTCCCCCTTCTCTCATCCCTTCTTGTGGGCTTTCTCTGGCACTCTACCAAAGGAAAGGACAGCCCAGAAATGTGAGAGAGATTATGTCTCCTGAATTGGAGTTGGTGGGTATATGCTTTGCCTGCTCATCCTCCAAAAGGGCAATTCTGAAGCTCATTCCACACTGTTTTCCAGAGAGTTCTTGGTGAGATTGAGCTTCAGTTGCCTACAGTGGTCACCTGTTCTTCATCACACACCTTAATGACTTTTCTCCCTTCTCTGACTCACTTTCCTCTCTTCCACACTTGTGCTTACCGGGATCACCTCCCAGATAAGCTACTGCACTCAAGGCCCTGTCTTAGGACAAGAACCCAAACTAAGACAGGAACAAAGACCTCTAAACCAAAAGAGTCTAAGGTTGTGGAGAAGGGAAACTAAATTTTGTCAGTGGGCCATTAGGTGTAATAGTTTCCAGAACCTGGGTATTTTGGCTGTAAGAGAAACAGCACCATCTGTTGGTCACTGACTCAAAGCTTATATTCCATCCTGTAGGATAGCACTGAATTTCACAGGGTGTTGTCCCCCATTCCACTAATTTACCAAATTGGTTGTTCTCAGATGATGGGGTATATGATAAGATTAGTGAAATCCAAGTGCATGAGCTTGTTTCTCTTTCTTTCTAGTGAGATCCTTAGTGAGAAGCAACCTTGTATAGGATATCATGATAATGAATCATGGAATCAGAACATTCCATAAGTCCACAGATAGTGTTGCTGGCAGAACCATTTTGAATAGGGAAAGGAAAAGAGTGTCTATTTCAGTGAGGACAAATCTTTGCCCCTTGCTGATGGAAGAGGTCCAACATATTCAACATGTCCCCAATGCCCCAAGGAATAGTGCCTTAAAAGGGGCTCAGTATTGGCCTCTGCTGTTGGCAGCCTGAACTTTCTGCTTTGGAGAGGAAAGTCCATGCTGTTGAGCCCAGGGATACCGTTATCCCTGCTGCCATGGCTGCTTGTACAGACCCACTGAACAAGAAGTGGAGTGGCTGAATAAAGAAGTTGACCAACATCCACAGAATGGGTCATCCACCTGATTGCTGAGAGCTTTCTCTTTAGCGGATGCCTTTTGATGAGCACTCATATGAGAAGTAAAAATCCTCATACAATAGTCCAATAGGCCAATTTTGAGAGATCCATCTATATGCCTCTTCTCTAGATTTGATTGTTACCAATACTCCAATATTACTCTTTCCAAGTCTTTGAGCAATAGGCAAGACAATTAACAACTACCCACAATCCAAAGTAGGTCTGCACCTCAGGCCATGTCTCCTTCCAGGCAAAGTGGACATCAGATGTACTGTCCAAAGTTCTCCTCACTGGGAGAGCTGCCTTTCACCATTTTCCTTCAGAGCCACTCCTGAATGGAATGGTCATATTGCAGCAGTCTACTTCCAGCTGATCCCAACATATTGTGCAGACTCATCTTTAGGCTAGGCCCAGGTTTTTTTTCCTTTGACAGCTGGTTATGGAGAACTCCTCGTGAGGCCCTAGAGTCCGAGCCACCTGCCCATGCAACTTACTTGTGTCCTCCTGGCTTGCTCAAGCATAACCTTTTCTATACATTTTTCTTTTTTTTTTTTTCCTGAGGAAGATTTGCCCTGAGCTAACATCCCTGCCAATCTTCCTTTATTTTTTTTTAGCATGTGGGCTGCCAGCACAGCATGGCCGCTAACAGAGGAACATACATCTGTGCCCAGGAACTGAAGCTGGGCCGCTGAAACAGAGTGTGCCAAACTCAACCACTAGGCCACAGGGGCTGGCCCTATACCATTTTTAATTGAGGATAGTTTTTTGATATTTTTGCCCAATCTTATGGCAGTTTAAGATTGGCAGCTCAGATCTCATCAATCTTGATGTCGTCAAGATCCAGTCTCTATCAGAATCCAGTGCACTTCCAGCAGAGGAAGAAACTTGTGTTTCTTCAAAAACAGGGTTTCATTATATCAAAACCTTGGGCTTCTGTGCTTTGGCTCTCTTATTGGGGTCCACCACAGAGTCTATCCAGTATCCTTACTTGCCACAGACACTTTGGCTCTTCCAGATTATTAGGCTTGTATAGCAAGGTAGCTTGTACAGCAGCGTGGACCTGCTGTAGAGCCTTTGCATTTCTGGGAATACAGGTTTCTCAGTAAATGGGTCAGAGAAATATACCCAAATGTGGTATATGTTGCCTCCCAAATCCAAAGGGGTCCATCAAGATTGTGCCTCTTCCTTTGTGTTAGGATGTGCAAAGTTCAGAAACTTGTTTTTCACTTTAAGGCAAGGATTCTCGACCTTGATCTTGATATTTCGGTCTTGATAATTCTTGGTCTCGGGGCTGTCCGGTGCATTTCAGAATGTTTAGCAGCATCCTTGGCCTCTCCCCACTAGATGTCAGTAGCTATTCACTCCCTTACCCCAAGTTGTGGCAACCAAAAACGTCTCCAGACATTGTCTGTTAAATGTCTCCTAGGGGACAAAATCCCCTCTGGTTGAGAACCACTGCTATACAGGAATATCCCAACATTCCTTTCACTGAATTTTTGAGTCTCTGGCATCCATGTGTCTTACTAAGAATATTTGTTAATTCCTGTTCACCAAGCCAATCAGCATGATGCTATCAATGTAGTGGATCAGAGCGATGTTCCATGGGATGTCCAGATGATCAAGGTCCCTGTAAACTATACCGTGACAGAGTTTGAGAATTGACTTGGCTCTGAAGTAAGATTGTAAAGGTGTATTGCTGTCCTGACAGGTGAAAATTTGCTGCTGCTGATTTTCCTTGCTAATTGATATGAGGGGAAAATGATTTTCCAGATCAATAGCTATATACCAGATGGCAAGACTATGTTGATCTGTTCCAGCAAAGATGCCATATCTGGATCAGAAGCTGCAAGTGGAGTTGCCGTCTAGTTTTGACACTACCAAACTCAGGAATTAAACAGGGGTGTGATGAGAATCATCACTCCTGCCTCTATCAAATCTTTGGTGGTAGCACTAATCCCTGCAATTTCCGTAGGGATGCGGTACTGCTTTTTGGCTTACTATTTTGTTAGGGAATGATAGTTCCAGGGGCTTCTGCTTGGCTCTCCCTACCGTAATTGTCCTCTCTTCATGGGCCAGGGAGCCAGGGCAGGGAATCTTCTAGTTGCCAAGTATGTCCAGTCCAAATATGCATTTAGGACCTGGTAAAATTACCTCGATGTGGGTCTACAGAACCCATTGAGCCCTCTGTGTGATGGACTTGGTTATAAATTTAATTTATCATATGATCACCCAAAGCCCTCAATCTATCCAGGGGTCCTCAAGGATTGGCATATATTCAGAGCAACGTCTAATAATCCTTCAAAAGTCTGGGTATGTCCCTTTCCTCAGTGCACACTCATCCTGTTAATAGCAGAGATCCTTTTGGGAAAGGCTTGGAGAAATATTTACAGTATATGGTTGTAACAAGGTTTCAGTGTCCTTTTCTTTTTTTAAAGATTGGCACCTGAGCTGAAAACTGTTGCCAATCTTCTTTTTTTTTTTCTGCTTTTTCTCCCCAAATCCCCTCAGTACATAGTTGTATATTCTTAGTTGCGAGTCCTTCTAGTTGTGGCATGTGGGATGCTGCCTCAACATAGCCTAACAAGCAGTGCCATGTCCACACCCAGGATCCGAACTGGTGAAACCCTGGGCTGCTGAAGCAGAGCGCGCGAACTTAACCACGCGGCCACGGGGCCGGCCGCCAGTGTTCTTCTTTAAGAGGACCCCATTTCTCCTCCAATCATTGAGCCCTGGGTATGTGGCACAACTTAGGTCTATGAATTAAATGAGAGGCTATGACTTCCTTTTGTGGCAACTCAAGTCAGGTTTCTGCACACTAGATGTGTAGTTTTCCAAGTCATATATATCAAGTAATACTTTAGTAGGCTGCCCATCTGTTTCATTCCTAGGGACCGTGTCATCAAGTTAGCACCCCCACACATCCCTGAGGGTCAAAACATTCTGATTACCATTCTGTCCCTGCTGTCCATTATGTAATCGTGCCCCCGTCTCTGAGGGTTAAGTATTGATACATGGCTTCTGCCGCTCTGCCAACCTTCCCACTGTATTCCACAAACCCATTTCACTCATCCTTGGTCCAGAGAGGACAGCCATTGCAGAGCTTTCAAGGATGCCTGTGTTTCACTCACTAATGTTTTCTCAGTGCCTTAGTGTCCTCTGGGCCCTTCTAGGAAATATAGTCAGGAGGAGGGTGTGCAGGTTACACACAGTAAATCCACTCCAGCATTCCCATCACCTTGACACTTTCCTATATGACCCCGTGGCTTGACGCTTTTGTCTGAGACTCTTTACATTCCTATCTCCACATAAAGTGAGTGAAGTTCTGGCATCTCAGCTTCATTGAATGTAGGCCACTACTGAATCCTAGTTTCAGTCAACCAACCAAGTAAACCATTAGAGATGCTTTGCTTCCAGCTGCTCAACTTAGCACATTAAAATAAGAATCACAGGTGAGGACACCTGTATTTAAATTTAACCTGGTCCATCATTATATTCTATCTTTTCTGACACAACACCCATAGAATCTATTCCCATATAGTTTTGCAGGTTACTGCTGATGTGAATACACAAGATATTACTGTTGTTTGGATATATATATATATATATTTTTTTTTTTTTTTTTTCTGGAATAGACCTTACAATTCTCTCCTGGGTCCCTGGATTTGACTTTAAAAAGTAGGTTTGGAGGTAATAAGGGGAGGATTTGGGGAGAATATATATCTCTTTGCAAGGCAACTGCTGCATACAGAATCTGTAAACAAGGGAAGGTCAGATTCCTCAGAGAGGAGAGGGGGCTCAGGGGTATTTAGGGGTCTAGTCTGAAGTCACCTCAAATGTCACCATCCTAAATCTCAGGGTCCTACTACTTTCCAATCAATATCCTAACTTTAATGCAGTGACTTATAAAGGCTGTGAGTTCAATTTCATTTTACTCTAGCAACTTGCAAAAGTAAATTTGGTTCTGATCCTCAGTCATGCTCTGTCCTTCGGCCATTAGAAATAAGAGATTTGGGGTGGACCCATGGCCAAGTGGTTAAGTTCGTGCGCTCAGCTTCAGTGGCTCGGGGTTTCGCCGGTTTGGATCCTGGGAGCAGACATGGCACCACTCATCAAGCATGCTGAGGCAGCATCCCACGTAGCACAACCAGAGGGACCTACAACTAGAACATGCAACTATGTACTGGGGGGCTTTGGGGAGGAGAAGGAGAAGGGGAAGGGGAAGGGAAGGGAAGGAGAAAGAAGATTGGCAACAGATGTTAGCTCGGGTGCCAATCTTTAAAAAAAAAAAAAAGAAAGAAAGAAGAGATTCCTTAGGCCACTGTAAAAACTTTCTGGTCTCTAATCATGCCTTGAGCTGAGAGTTTAAGTCCCTGAGTTTAGCATTTTCATTTTCTAAGCTGCCTAATGCTTGTGAAGTTGTCAGCCTACTCCACAGTCCTTGCAATTATCATTACTAACACATGGTAGAGTATAGCAGCTCCAAAATGTCCAATTTCCTTACCTTCATCTGACATTTTATTTCAAGCAACCACAGATACTAATTTAAGCAATTACAGTGCCATTGCCTGCCATGGATTACTAGAGTTCTATTTTACACTTGCTAGGAGGTGATACCGGCATTCAAGTTAAACAGGTGAGCAAATTAACCCCCTGGTGAACAATGGAAAGAGGTGTTGTTATCAGAACCTCAAAGCCAAGGCTGTCAGGCAGAATCTAGAATCATGGAAGGAGATTCCCAGGGGAACTAGAGCTATGGAAGAGATGCACTAGCCACTGGAGATGATGCCTGAGAGGAAGCAAGAGAGGGGAAATCTTTTGACTTCTTTCCTACTGCCAGAAGCAGAAAAAAGCAGAGAAGCCAGGGGATCCACCTGAGAGAGGTGAGAATGGCTGGTTCTGAAGCCCTCTGCATTTCAGTTCCAGTCTTATAGTAAACCCTAATTTTCACTTGCGTGAATTCTCGTTCCTTGTTTTCAAAGGGATCTAACTATCAGAGTTTGTACAAAGTGTTTTGGAAGCCCATCAGTGGGAGCAACCAAGCATGCTGCAGCAGGGCAGGCAGGAATATCTGAGGTAGGTCCTATAGGTGAGTGGGAGTCTGCCAGGTGGCAAAGAGGAGCAGGAGCATTCTGGAGGGACTAGTTGTTGGAAGTCAAGAGGTGGAAAAGGACAAAGCAGCTGACGGAAAGGGGGCAGTTACATAATAGTGCCTACTTCATATATTTGTTGTGAGGTTAGATGATAAAGTAAACATTATAGCTGGTATAATTTGAGCTCTAGCTATATGCTAAGCTATTCTAAGTGCTTTCTAAAAATTGATTCACTTAATCACAGAAACCCGTTGAGGTATATCTTATTGTTCCATTTTACAGATGAGGAAAATGGAGTTCAGAAAGAGTCAGTAATTTTCCTAAGGTCATACAATTACATAATCTGACTCCAAAGTCAGAGTCTTAACTGCTGTGGGATACCACTATTCTATACTTCTATTGCATGTAATTATTCACATGGATTACATATAATCCATGCAAAGTGCTTCAGCATAAAGCCTGCCACATAGTAAATTCTCAATAAAAACTAACTACCTCCAGCTATTATTATAGCATAATGACTCAAAGAGGGGCTTTGGATTCAAACCGACCTGGATTCAAATCCTGACTCTACCCCTTTCTGGCTGTTTGCTCTAGGAAAAGTAAATCTACGGCCTTTGTTGATTTGTAAAATGGGATAAATTACCTAATTCTCAGGGTTGTTGTCAGATGAAATGAGGCCATATATATATATTGTCTTGCACATAGAAAATGCTTAGGCAAAGATAACTATTATTATTATTCCACTAATAAGGAACAACTTGGACAAAGGCCCAGGGTAGGGTGAGAAAGAGAGAGGAAAAAATGAATTCCAGGGTCTCAATATATTTTATTATGTGTGGAGAATAGGGTGGTTGAGGGAATGGCCTGGCAATGAGGCTGGAGAGGTCAACAGGCCTGATCTTCAGGGTCTTGTAGGTCATGTCAATGAGCCTGGAGTGATAGTAGAGCCAGTCACACAGCACATAGGACACATGTATCCTTTAGGACAGGCTAGGATATGCTGCAGTAACAAATGTCACCAAGTAGCTGAGTGGCTTATAAAAACAAATGCTACATGTTCATTGGGGATCAGCTAGGGTTCTGTTCCATGCCATCTTCACTCTGGAACGTGGGCTGATGGAACAACTTCTCTCTGAAACAAACTGCTGGTCTTGTGGCAGACAGAAAATAGACATGGTGAACCCACCAGTTGGCTCTTAAAGCTTCTGTTTGGAATTGATCCTCTGCTCACATTTTATTGGCCAAAGCAAGTCACATGGTCAAGCCTTCCATCAGTGGGGCTGAGGAAGGGGCATTTCATGGCGGGGCACCAGAATATTTGGCAGAACAATAATAGGAACAGATTTTCTGGCAAAATATAATGACTGGTAACAATTAAAAAATGGACAAAGGATTTAAATAGGTATTTCTCCAAAGACAAACACAAATGGCCAATAAGCACATAAAAAGATGTTGAACATCATTAGTCATTAGAAAAATACAAATCACAATCACAATGAGATACCACTTCACACCTACTATAATTGCTATAATCTGAAAACAGACAATACAAGTGTTAGAGAGGATGTGAAGAAATTGGAGCCCTCACATCCTGCTAGTGGGAATGTAAAATGGTGCAGCTGGTTTGGTAAACAGTCTGGCAGTTCCTCAAAAAGTTAAACCGAGATACCATATGACCCAGCAATTCCACTCCTAGGCATATACCCAAGAGAAGTAGAACATATGTCCACACAATTTGTACACATATGTTCATAGCAGCATTATTCATAACAGCCAAAAAGTGAAACAATCCAAATGTACATCAACTGATGAATGGATAAATAAAACATGGTATATTCACACAATGGGATATTATTCAGCCATAAAAGTGATTAAGTATTGATACATGCTACAATGTCATTGTACCTTAAAAACATTATGCTAAGTAAAAGAAGCCAGTCATAAAATATCACATTTTGCATTATTCCCTTTATATAAAATGTCCAGAATAGGCAAATCTATATATAGAGAAAGTAGATTAGTGGTTGCTTATGCCTTAGGGGATTAAGGGGAAATGGGCAAGTGACTGTTAATGAGTATGGGGTTTCTCTCCAGGATGATGAAAATGTTCTAAAATTGTTGGTAGTGATAGTTGCACAACTGTGAATGTACTAAGGACCACTGAATTGAACACTTTACATGGGTAAATTGTGTGGTATGTAAATTATATCTCAATAAAGCTGTTTTATATGTATATGAGAAAGATAATAAGCGGTTTTTATTTTGTCCTGTTGATTATAAGAGGTTCAAGTGGAGGTGACGAGGTAGTTAACCATGTAGATCTGGAGCTCAGGAGCAGAAATCAAGACTGGAGAGACATATTTGGAAATCCAGAGCACAAAGATACTAACTGAAGTTATGTAAAAAGAAGCAATCACCCAGAGTGAGCATGTCCAGTGGGAAAAGAGAGGACTTGCACCTATCCCTGAAGGAAGCTGACATTTAAAGGATGAGAGAAATAAGAGGAGACTTCAAAAGAGATGGAGAGGGAGTGGTTAGAGATGGAGAAGTAAGATCAAGAGAGTAGGAATGGAAGGCAAGGAAAGTGTTCCTGGAAGGAAGGAGTGTCAACTGATGCAGAAAAATTGTTAGGTCATGATGATAATGTCCATAAGATCTGCAGTACCTAGTGACTTTGGGAAGAATATTTCCTTTGGCTGGTGAGGCAGAACCCAGAGTGCAATAACATGAGTTAATACACAGGAGGAGTAGTTGAGGAATTGGAGACATCCTTGTTTAGATAATTGGAGAAATGTAGCTGCAAAGTGCAGATCTGTAAAGAGGAGAAAGAAAGCAGAGGTTGAAGTGGGGTTTGGTGTATTGGGTAGGAGATTTCAAAATGGGAGAGATTTTTTAAACGCTTATGGGAATGAAAAGGAGAGGAGAAAGGGGATAATTGATAAGAGGAATAAGGCCCTGACCGTGTTTTATGAAACTGCAGTATGTTCCCCCCTCCATCCTCCTTATCCTACTCATTTGTTTACTGTAATGCTTGTCACTTCCCTGTTACCATGTAACTTATTTATTATGTTATTTATTGTCTGTCTCCACCTTGCTCCAAGAAGGCAGGGATTTTTTATCTATTTTGTTTTGTCAACAAGTAAGAGGCATAAATTGCAAGAGAAGCAAGAAGTGTTTTTGGGGTCTCAAGAATTGCAATTCCGGGAGCACAGATTCAGGTAGAAACCTAAATAGTGTCCCTCTAGAGAGTAAAAGTCGGGGGCTTTTAAAGGCAAAGAAGGGAGGTTGTATACAAAGAATTTTAACTGCTTTTAATTGGAGTTGGAGGTAGAGAGGTCGCCTTAGCCAAACATTGCTTGATTATTGATTCTATCTTCAGAAAGTTCACCATCCTCAGTCTTTGTGATCAGGATGTTGGTTCTCCGCTGACTTCTCAAACAATTGCTTGTAAAACAATTGCTTTTAAAACAATCGCTGTTTTGGCCGGGTCCAAGGTTCAAGACAGCAAAGCAGTTTCTCTGGAAAGGCAGGTCTGACTCCATTTAAAAATGGCTCCTCTATGGTCAATTTTGAATTTATTTATTAACTCCAAGCATCTAGAACAAATAGCAGCTGACATATGGTGGGTGCTTAATAAACATTTGTTAAATAAGTGAATGGAAGAGCAAGTTTTATGAAAAGTCAAGAGGGGAGAGGAGCCAGAACATAGCTAACAATATGGTTCCTGCCTTCACAGCACTAATTATGAGGTAGATCTATTGGAGTCCATGACTTCCTGCTTATTGTGGTAACAAGGGAGAGGAAAGGGTAAATAGCCCGAGTTTCCCAGCTGGATGAAAAGTGGGACGGGAGATATTCATTTGATAATTATGAACTGCGTTGTCTTTTCTGTTTTGTTCAGAACTATGATTTAAACATCGTTATTTAATTCGTGTGTTTTGTCTTGGAAGTAAAGGAAACACATTTGTTAGATTTTTGTACTTCGAGCCTTCCCCGCCTGGCACATACGAGGGGCCGAATAAAGCCTTACCAGGAAGGATAAGCCGTGCTTGGCGTACTCCTGCGTGCTTTTCTGAAGCTTTTGCACAGGCACAGATTTTTTTCAGGCGGACTTCTAGGTCCTTAACCTCTGTGGGACTAACTGTGGTGATAAACTAGGAGGAGGGAAGAGACTCAGAGAGAACAAACTGAGTGCTGGAGAGCGGCAGTGCCAGCGAGGCCTAGCGAAGAGAACTCGCGAAAACCAACCCCGTCCCGACAACCAAAACGAACCCACGCCCTGCCTCCCGTCTCGGCGGCCCATCAACGCGAAGTGAGGTGCGCATGCGCGCGGGCGGCCGGCGTGTGTGGCCAAGAGCAGCGCGGCCGCGGCTGAGAGTCACGTGGGGCGCCGGGCAGCCGGCCCGCCCCGCCCCTTTTCCGGCGGGACGCTCGGAGCCGCTCCGAACTTCGCAGGGCCGCCGGGGGTGAGTGTCCGCGAGGGGCGCGCGTCGCGCAGACCCGGGCTAGGGCGCTGGCTGGCTGAATGCGTTGCGGGGAGCCATGGGGACAAAATGGCGGCGGGGTACGCCCTTTCGCTCCTTCCCCTCACCTGCAAGTAGGGAGGAGAGGGACTGGGATGGCTGCTGGGGGAGGGTAGTTGCAGCCGCTCGGGAGGGCCCGGGGGTCCTCCGAGGAGGCCTGGGGACGGGGGTGCGCAGGCTCTGGGCCTGCCCTGCGGGCTCAGCTGAGGTGTGAGGGACGTAGGACCCCGCGCACCCCAAGGGTCGAGGGGTGGGCCGCGGGCTGCCTCACCCCCTCAAGGAGGCGGCCCCGCGGCGCGTGTCGAGGCTTCTGGAATGTCCACACTGCACGGGCCTTTCGGAGGAGCCCCCCTCCCAGCCCTTCATTTGACAGCTGATCGCCATTGGTCTCTCGTTCTCGGCGAGGTTAATCACGCTTTCCCTGTGCCGTGACTCGTTTGAGCTCTGCCCAGGAAGCAGGGCGGGAACGGTCTCTCCATCTTACAAATGCGTAAACTGAGGCCTGAGGGGCGAAGAGTTTAACCAAGGCCTCACACCTGGAAGTAGCAGGACCTAGCCTTCTGCCCCTGGTAGTGCTGCCTTTCTAGCACTTCATTCGCGGTTCCCTCCGCCAGTGAGGGACGGGATTGTTAGAAGGCAGACAGAAAACTGCTCCTCGAGCAGCGCCTGCTGCTGTCAAGCGGCTCTCCTGAGATGCGGCCGCCTTCCTGAGAGCAGCTTCCTGTTGCTGGCAAACTGTATCCCTCCTTCTGTTTGCTCTAGTTATTTTCCATGAAAATAGCTGTTCGATATACTCATCTTACTGAATAGATAGTGATTCCGTACATGTGTTATAGTTTGCATATTGGTTTCACCAACATGAACTATTTCATTCTCATAATCCGAGGTAGGAGGATGGGATAGGCGTTATGCCCATTTTTACCAATGGGGAAACTGAGGTTCAGAGAGGGCATTTCTTGCCCCCATGTCATCCCCCGGTGAATAGTGATCTGGGATTAAGCTTTCAGACTTGAATTTGGGGGTCTGACCGCTACCCCACTCCAATTTATGTTAGTGCTCAGGCTCTTGTATTTTTTCTGTTAACTATGACTTTTTCTCAAAATGTGTTAAGTGCAGATTGATTTATGCCGCATATTGAAATGATCTGAATAATAAATAACCTCTAAAGACTTTATATTTTGATTAATCAAAGAGTTAATATAATTTGGGAAGTTGTCTTTGTGAGAAGAACTTTGACATGATAACTTTGAAGGCAGACTGATGTGAGGTTTGAATCCCAGCTCTGCTGCTTGTCCTTGGGCAGATTACTTACTTTTTCTGATCCTTGATTTCCTCATCTGTAAAATTGGGATAATATTATTCACCTCCCAGATTTGCCGATAGCCAGTAAATGAGGTGTCTGTAAAGAATTTAGAACCACTCCTGATCCACAGGAAGCCTTCAACAAATGCTTTCTTGTTTCCTTCTTTCTCTCCACTCCCTCGAGCTGCAATTTTTTATTTTCTGTAGTTAACCATTTGGTGGTTTAGATCGATCCACCTGGTGGATTACGCGTGGAAGCATAATCAGGTACTATACACATGCATTTATAAGTAATTTTGGTGAGTGGGATCCAAAAGCTATAGTATTTTAAATACAGACTTTAAAAATGTTTGTCCTTACAACTTCATAAATATGTAAGAATCACTAAAAGATTGGTTTGATACTGACTTTATTAAAAGCTTTATTTAACCGCTTTACAGGAATTTTTAAAGATAAAATGAAGGGACTTGAGATTCTGTCTTTTCTTTCACCTTCATAGCCAACCAAAATCCAACCTAGTTTTTTTTTGAGGAAGATTAACCCTGAGCTAACTACTGCCAATCCTCCTCTTTTTGCTGAGGAAGACTGGCCCTGAGCTAACATCCGTGCCCATCTTCCTGTACTTTATATGTGGGACGCCTACCACAGCATGGCTTGCCAATCGGTGCCATCTCCACACCCGGGATCCGAACTGGCGAACTCTGGGCTGCTGAGAAGTGGAACGTGCGAACTTAACTGCTGTGCCACCCGCCAGCCCCCCAACCTAGTTTTAAAGGAGCTGCAAAAATTCTTTAGGAATCCCATGTGAACATTCTTTAAACACTTAGAAGGTGGTGGTGGTGGTTTTTAGTGGGAAGTTAAACAGAATTCTCTGTAATGTTGCAATCTGATATCCATTGTGAAATTGACATTTCTGAAATTGTAGAAGTGAAAAATGCAAATGGTTTGTATAACCAAAATTAAGATAAGTCGTTAATAAAAATCTGTTTCCAGGGGCCTGCTGGTGGCGCAGTGGTTAAGTGCACACGTTCCACTTCTCGGTGGCCCAGGGTTCGCCGGTTCGGCTCCTGGGTGCGGACATGGCAAGGCTTGGCAAAAAGCCATGCTGTGGTAGGCGTCCGATATATAAAGTAGAGGAAGATGGTCATGGATGTTAGCTCAGGGCCAGGCTTCCTCAGTAAAAAGAGGAGGATTGGCAGTAGTTAGCTCAGGGCTAATGTTCCTCAAAAAAAAAAAAAAAATCTGTTTCCAGTTTTCTGCTGTGATGGTAACGTTTTTCACAAATATGTTTGGCTTTGGCAATAGTTCTTGTGGAATATAAACAGTGAAAATATCTACAGTTCATTGGTGGAGCCCACCTTAAAAAAGTATTAGAGGGAAAGATTCATAGAAAGAGTTTTTCCTGTCTGACCTGAAACACTAGAGATTTCATGAAGCTTTGCTAAAATAATTACTACTTTTTTTTGTTTTTGTTTTTTTGACGAGGAAGATTGTCCCTGAGCTAACATCTATTGCAATCTTCCTCTTTTTGCTTGAGGAAAATTGTCCCTGAGCTAACATCTGTGCCAGTCTTCCTCTACTTTGTATGTGGGATGCTGCCACAGCATGGTTGATGAGTGGTATGTAGGTCCACAGCTGGCATCTGAACCCACAAACCCTGGGCTGCTGAAGCAGAGTACGCAAACTTAACCTCTATGCCACTGGGCCAGCTCCTAATTACTTTTTAATAACAACTTCTTAAAGTAGTAAGTTCATTACATGTGGTTTTGAAAACATATGCAAAGTAGAGAGAATAGTAATATGAATTGCTATGTACTAGTTTCTCTGTTTCAGCAATTACCTGTGCAGCTACCCTGTCCCCCATTGTTTTGAAGCCAGTCTCAGACATCATATTTCATTTGTAACGATTTCAGTATGTGTTAGGTCTGCTTTTAATCTAGTATTGGAAAAGAGAGCTAATTTTGGTATTTGTGAAGAGAGACGTCAGGTTCATCAGAGAAAATAAATGCCTATTGGTTGATGTACTCATGGCAGTACATATAGAAGTGATCAGAATTGAAAACCTTGTTAAACAACTTGGAATTATAAAATGTCTATCTTGCTTTTCAAAATACTTTTTTTTTTTTTTTTTACCATAATACACTTATTTTCCACTTAGCAAAGGCATGAAAAATTACTGATCCTAAGTACCAGACTCATAAAGGCAAATACTCAGATTTTTTTTAAATTACAGAAGAGGCAAAAGCATGGGTGATAGATTTTGTGAACATCAGAGAGAAACTGTGATTGCAAACCTCAGTTTTTCTACAATTTATTGGCAAAGGAGAACAATGGATAGATGTACTCTCCTGGTTTCACTTAGATGGGCCTGTACTTTTTAGAGTAGTGCTACTATCAGGCTTCTCACTGTTTTGGGTATGGCATTTACTTCGTGCCTTTTCAGAACCTGTGCACCCAAACTCTGATAAAGAAAAGAGAAGTAGGCCTTTCCTGGCACTTGAGCCAGTCTTGACATTTCCATCTCTAGGACTCTTAGGTATCTCCACAGATATTCTGGGACTGCAGGGCAGGGTAAGATGAGTGAGACTTCAGTTTATCACAGACACAAAATTTTTAAGGCAGACATAAAATTCAGTTTATCACAGGTCGCAGCTTGTTCAGAAACTTGGGCCCAGTCAGTCCTAGTTTTCATTCCCTGTTTACTGACTTGTTTTGTTTTTTTGTGCTCCATCTTCTCCTTAGCCATTGTTTTGCTATAGCCCAGAATTTCTCAAATTTCATTAATTTGAGTAGCACTGCCAATGTTTTACTAATATCCATTTTAAATATGTTATTTGATTTTTTTCATTTATGGTAGTGTTATAAATTTTCTTTTAAAGTTTAGGTAAAAATGTAGTTCTATTTAAAGAAAAATGTAAATAGTTTAGGTGGTAGTTACGGCAAATATGAAAGTAGTAACTGAATCATTGAAATTTTAGATTAGGAATTAGCTCTTTTTTTTATGTTACAGCTTTATTGAGGTATATTTCACACACCATAAAATTCAACCATTAAAATGTACACTGCAGTGGTTTTTATTATGTTCATAGAATTGTGCAACTATCACCACAACCTGTTTTAGAATATTTTCAGCGCCCCAATATGAAGCCCCTTAACCATTAGCAGTCATTACCCAAGCCTGGCGTCCCTCCCCTATTCCTCATCCTACCCCCCATGCCAGCCCTAGGCAGCCACTAATTTACTTTTTTTCTCTATGGATTTGCCTACTCTGGACATTTCACATCAATGGAATCATACAATGTGTGGTTTTTTGTGTTTGGCTTCTTCCATTTAGCATAATGTTTTCAAGGTTCATCCATGTTATAGTATGTATCAACACTTCATTCCTTTTTTTTTTTCATAGACTTTACTTTTTTAGAGCAGTTTTAGGTTCACAGCAAAATTGAGAGGAAGGTATGGAGCCTTCCCATATACTCCCTGCCCCAATTCATGCACAGCTCCCACATTATCAACATTCCCCACGAGAGTGGTACCTTAGTTACAATTGATGAACCTGCACTGACACATCGGTATCACCCAAAGACCATAGCTTACATTAGGGTTTACTTTTGGTATTATGTATTTTATGGGTTTGGACAAATGTATAATGACATGTATCCACCATTATAGTGTTATACAGAGTACTTTCACTGCCCTAAAAATTTTCTGTGCCCTGCCTGTCATCCCACCCTCCCCTCAACCCCTGGCAACTATTGATCTTTTTTCTGTCTCCATAGTGTTGACTTTTTGAGAAAGTTCATTTCTTTTTATGGTCAAATAATATTCCATTGTGTGGATATACCACATTTTATTTATCCATTCATCAGTTGACGCACATTTGGATTGTTTCACTTTTTGACTGTTATGAATTATGCTGCTATGATTATTTGTGTACAAATTTTTGTGTGGACATATGTTCATTTTTCTTTGCTGTATACCTAGGAGTGGAATTGCTGGGTCTTATGGTAACTCTGTTTAACTTTTTGAGGAACTGCTAGGCTGTTTACCAAACCAGCTGCGCCATTTTACATTCCCACCAGCGGGATATGAGGGTTCCAGTTTTTCCACATCCTCTCCAATGCCTGGCTGTCTTTTGGATTATAGCCATCTTAGTGGACGTGAAGTGGTGTCTCATGGTGGTTTTGATTTGTATTTCCCTAATGACAAATGATGTTCAACATCTTTTCATGTGCTTATTAGCCATTTGTATATCTTTTTTGGAGAAATGAGGTTATAGCCTTTTTAACCAGACATAATGGTACCATTTAACCTGACATGGGCTCTTGCGCTCGTGCTTGCTTGCTCTCTATCAGCTTTTTATTCGTATCATTAAGTGGGTTGCTTCCCAGAAATACTTTGTCGTATTTAAATACTGTGACACGTACATCCTCTACTTATGTTTCTTAATCTATACGTTGTAGTACCTGTTTTCCCAAGTGCATTTGGAGCTATCTTGAATTTAACTTAAAAAAAAAAAATTCATGTATCTTAAGTACCACTGCCTTTCATTTCAGAGGCTGAGACAATAACCTGTCAGGTGTCAAATTGAGTAGTAGTACACAAGACACATAGTGATGTGTTTGGAGTTAAACCAGTATCTGGTAGGATTTAAGAGATAGCAGTTCAGTCTTGAGCCTTTTTTTTCCCTTGGGGAGAAAAAGGCATGGTAATTACAATTTCTGGTCTCTGGGTTGAAAATTTTAGTCAAAGCTGAGTTTAATCTTTAATTTGGGAGTATATTTAAATTTAAATCATTACAATCTTTTAAAGTTGTAATTGCATTGCAATTACATTACAGAAAATCTGGAAAAGAGCAAGGAAAAAAATTACCCACAACTCCAGTGGTGTACACTACCAATTATTGAGTACTAGTTCTGTGCTATTTGGTGCTTCATGCATAACTTTTTTGAAAATAATGCTACAAGGCAGATATTTTTACCCCCATTTTCGAGCTGTGAACCCTGAGATTCAAAAATGTTAACTTGCCTAAAGGTTACATAGATTGTAAGTGGCAGTCTTGGGATTTGAATTCAGGTCTGACTTCAGAATTTATGCTCTTTACTACACATTACTTCTTGTCTGTTTCCAGTCTGTTTTCCAGTGCATATGGATCATATGGTACATAAATTCACATGGTACATCAAATTTTGTGTCTGCCTTAAAAAAGTTTGATATCTAGGCTACAACTGTCTTTATTGGAAAGGCTAAGTACACAGCTTTACTGATTGATTCTACAATCACCAAAAGAAGGTATGTCTGCTTAATCAACAAGCCATCCAACTTCTTTTCTTCCCTTCAAAATCTCTATTGAGTGCCTACTGTTTGTAAGACACTGTCTTAAGTAGGGGAAAGAGGTTTTTCAGATACAATCTTGTCCTTCAGGATCTTAAAATGTAGTAGAGAAGAAAACTCTCTGACAAGGGAAATAGGGAAAAGAGAATAGCACTTACTGAGCATCGGCTGTGTGCTAGGTTTTATATATTATTTTTAAATTTATTTGGGTACCTGTTGTGTGTCGGATATTGTGTTAACTGATGGAAACTCTAGTGTGCTGCCATTTAGCTCTGTAAAGTAGATATTATTCTCTTTACAGAAGAGAAAACTGAAGTTCTGAGGAATTACATGACTTGTCCAAGTTTATATAACCAGTAACTATAATTAGCTAAAGTGGGATTCAGTGCCACATCAACATGCATTCTTTCCCACTGTGCCTTCCTGATTTCAGTAGATATATTTCTCATCTAATCCTCCTAACAACTTTGTAAATTAGGGATTTTTTTTCCGTAAACTCTGTGTCCTTTTCTTTAAATCAGTTTTTTGAGGTATAATTTATATACGGTAAGTGCACCCTCTTTTTAAGTGAACAGTTTAATAAGTATTGAAAAATTTATATATAGCCGTGAGCCACTATCGCAATCCTGATGTAGAACATTTCCATTTCTCCAGAAAGTTCCTTTGTGCTCCTTCCCAGTCTTTCTCCTTCAGCCAAGGCAACCCTCCTGCAATATTTCTCACCTAAGATTAGTTTTGCATGTTCTAAAACTTCATATAAATAGAATCATTCAGTATATATTCTTTTGCACCCACTTTCTTTTTCTGAGTATAATGTCTGTAATATTTATCCATTTTGTGTGTATCAGTAGTTTATGCCTTTCTATTGCTTTCTATTTTAGTATATGGATATATTATAATTTGATTATCTCTTCTCCTGTTGATGGATATTTGGGTTGTTTCCAGTTTTGGGATATTCTGAACAAAGCTGCTGTGAATATTTGTATACAGGTTTTTGTGTGGAAAATTTTTCATTTCTCTTGGGTAAAATACCTAGCCTTCATTTTTATGGATGAGAATATCAGTACTCAAAGAGGTTAAGTGACTTCTCAAGGTCAGATAGCCAGTGATTTGGTTGACTCCGATACCTCTTTCCACTATATCATGTTTTTTCTCACTTTTTAGAGGTAAAGAATACAGATGAAATGGTTTGGGAATTCAGCTGAAGATCCCTGTCAGCTAGGGAAAACAGAGTAGCCTTCATGAAGATGACTTTTGAGCTGGCTTTGAAGAATTAATAGGCTTTTAATATAGAGAGGGTGAGAGGAAAGGAGCAAGGTGAGCAAAGGTGCTTTAGCATGGGCTTCATTCATTGGTAAATAAGTATTTAATTAATGCCTGCTCAATGCCAGGCACTGTTGTGTGTTCTGGGGCTAAAGCAGTAGCAAAACCAGTGAGTGGGGAGAGGTGGACAGTACACCAAGTAAGTAAATAATATAAGGTGATAAGTGCTCTAGAAGAGAAGCAGGATAGAGATTGCCAGTGGTTGGAGTCAGGATAAATGGGTTGCAATTTTAAAATGGAGTACTTGGGACAGCCTCACTGAGAAAGGGATATGTGACCAAAGACAGATTAAATCTTGAGTGTTCCTAATGGGAGTCTAGTGCGTGTAAAGCCCTGAGGCAGGAGTGTGTCTGGTATGTTGGGGAAATTAAAGAGGCCAGTGTGGCTGGAGGAATAAAAACCAGGGGAGGAGAGGAGTAGGAGATGTGGTCAGAGAGGTATGGGGAGCTAGAAAGTTTAGGGCATGGCAGGCTACTGTGAGGACTGGCTTTACTCTGAATGAGATGGAGAGGCATTGGAGAGTTGTGAGCAGAGGCACTACATTTAAAAAATATAACAGCTTTATTGAGATAGATTTCAGACACCATATAATTCACCGATTTAAGAAATGATTTTCAGTATATTCACACAGTTTTTCAGTCATCACCATAATGAATTTTAGAACATTTTCACCGTCCCCAAAAGAAACTCTGTACTCATCAGCAGTCATTCCCATTTTCCTCCAGCACCCTAGCCCTAGGAAACCACTAATCTACTTTCTGACTCTATGGTTTCCCTATTCTGGACATTACATATAAATGGAATTATTATTATTATTTTTTTTAAGATTTTATTTTTTTTCCTTTTTCTCCCCAAAGCCCCCTGGTACATAGTTGTATATTCTTCGTTGTGGGTCCTTCTAGTTGTGGCATGTGGGACCCTGCCTCAGCGTGGTTTGATGAGCAGTGCCATGTCCGCGCCCAGGATTCGAACCAACGAAACACTGGGCCGCCTGCAGCGGAGCGCGTGAACTTAACCACTTGGCCACGGGGCCAGCCCATAAATGGAATTATTAAATATATGGTTGTTTGTGACTGGCTTCTTTCACTTAGCATAATATTTTCAAGGTTCATCCATGTTATTCTTTTTTATGACTGAATAATATTCCATTGTATGGATATACCACATTTGGCTTATTTCCACTTTTTGGCTATTATGAATAACACCACTATGAATACTTGTGTATAAGTTTTTCTGTGTCCATGTGTTTTCATTTGAGGTGCTGCATTTTAAAAGGAGCAGATTCACTTGACAAAGGATAAATGACCTAGGCTCTCATCCCAGAAGAAGGTTTGGTTCCAATTACTGCTAGCTTTTCTTTGTTCATTAGCTCTCCTTACAGGGTTAGGCCATTGTTTCTAGCAATTTCCTTCTTCCTTTGTGTTCTTTCTAGTTTCTGTGCTTTGGATTTCTTTGAGTAAAGATTTGTCCACGTTAAATAGGTGCCCTGAAAAGTAAGATCTGTTCTGTGTAGAGCTTTATGTAATTGGTAATTAAGATATTCTGATGAAATCTTAGTTTATGAAAGTTCTTAAAGAAAGGTTACACAGTATTTTGTGTACTGAGTTGGGGTTTATTATTGGGGTATAAAGTCAGTGAAAACAGCATTTAAAAAATGAAATAGAATAGAGAAGGAAATGTCAGAATGGATTTCACACAATAGGGATAAATATTACTTCATGAAACTTTTATTTGTTTCTGTTAAATGCATGTGTGAACTGAGTCAAGATATAAAGTGTGTGTTTGTGTCTTTATAGATTGTAGTGAAAAAACTTTGAAGCCTGTTTCTCTTCTGTTATTTTTTTTTTTGTGAGCAATGAGGTGTTCAGCATGGAGTATTTAAAATATGCTGTGTTATATCCAAACAAGCAATATAGGAGTGATTTTTTTGTTGTTGTTTAATATAATGAGAAACGTGGGCATGAGATTTGTATCTTTTTATGAATAAATATGATTTTCTGACAATTTTATGACTAATAGTATATATATATTTATTATTGTAGGAGTTGCACTCTGTGGATTTATGTGGTCAATGAGCTTCTTGGCACAGAAGGGAGTTAAAGAATGATGGTAAGTGATCAAGCTACCTTAAACACTAACCTTAGTTTTTTTGGCCTTCCTCTTTCCTTCCTTCCATCTGTTTTTTTTTTCCCTTAAAGATCGGCACCTGAGCTAACATCTGTTGCCAATCATCTTTTTTTTTTTTCCCCTTCTTGTTCTCTCCAGAGCCCCCCAGTACATAGTTGTATATTCAAGTCATAGGTCCTTCTGGCTGTGCTACGTGGGATGCTGCCTCAGCATAGCTCGATGAATGGTGCCATGTCTGTGCCCAGGATCCGAATGGGTGAAACCCTGGGCCGCCAAAGCAGCGCACGCAAACTTAACCACTCGGCCATGGGGCCAGCCCCATCTGTTTTTCATTTATCTTTTTTAATGTAATGTTTGTTACATACAAGTTACTCTATGGAACGCATTTGTTGTAAAGCACAGTAATAAAGTGAACAACTGTGAATGTTGAGAGCCTAGGAACTGTTGCCTGTATGCTAGACTTACTCTTAACATTTGTGGGTCCTAGGGTAAGAATACAGATGGAAGCCAGCTTCTTTTATGTCTTATCTTAAAAAGTTATAAATCAATTCATACCAACACCTTGACCTACTTTCCTACCCAGGGCCTAGCCAGCTCTTAAGAGGAGCCATATTCTCCCTGGGGCAGGCACAGTGGAAGCTGGGCTAGGGCGTTCTCTGAATTTGGGATGGGGACTGATGTGGTGAAACTCACCAGAGAGCCTGGGCAGACAGGTTCACCTTCCCTGCACTTTACTTTTCTAACTCAAGATTTTTGGGCAGTTCTAAGTGTCTTCTTAAACTAGCCCACTCAAACCAGGAGGAGGAGGGAATGCAGTTATATGAGGGAACCCAGTCTGCCTGGACACCTTCTTTGGGAGATTTAGGGTATTTTTTAGAAGATGGTCTTACTAAGTATAGAAGTCTAGGTTGACAGATTTTTCTCTTAGTATCTTGAAAAAAAATTATTCCAGTGTCCTCAGCTTTTCAATTTTTTGATATTTCTTTTTGATTTAACCTAATTTTAATATTATATACATCATTTACATGGTTAAAAATTCAAACTATAAAACAGTATTCATTTAGAGAAGTCTAACATTCATCTCTTTTTTTCCTCTTCTCTTGGAAAAATTCTTTTCCATTTTTTTTTATTGTGGTAAAGCACACATAGACTTTATCATCTTAACCTTTTTTTTTTTTTGCTGAGGAAGACTCATCTTGAGCTAACATCTGTGCCAGTTTTCCTCTATTTTGTATGTGGATCACTGCCACAGCATGGCTGCTGATGAGTGGTGTAGGTCCATGCCTGGGAACCAAACCTGAGCCACTGAAGCAGGGCATGCTGAACTTAACCACTAGGCCATGGGGCCAGCCCCTATCTTAACCATTTTTAAGTATATGGTTCAGTGGTATCAAATACATTCATATTACTGTGCAACCATCACCACCATCATCTCCAGAACTCTCTTCATCTTGCAAAACTGAAACTATACCCATTGAACTCCCTATTCCCCCTTCCCTCAGTTCCTAGCATTCTACTTTCCTTCTCTCTCATTTTGACTACTCTAGGTACCTCATCTAAATGGAATCATACACTATTTGTCTTTTTGTGACTGGCTTATTTCACTTAGCATGATGTCCTCAAGATTCATCCTAGTTTTAGCATATGTCAGAATTTCCCTTTTAAGACTGAATAATATTCCATTGTATGTATATACCACATTTTGCTTATCCATTCATTTGTTGGTGGGCAGAGCTGCTTCCATGTTTTAAGTATTGTGAATAATGCTGCTGTGAACATGGGTATACAAGTATCTTTTCAAGACGCTGCTTTCAGTTCTTTTGGATATATGCCCTGAAGTGGAATTGCTGGATTGTGTGGTAATTGTGTTTTTAATTTTTTGAAGACTTGCACCCCCCCTTACTGTTTTAGGTAGTGGCTATACCATTTTACATTCCTACCAGTACTGCACAAGGGTTCCAATTTGTCCACTTCCTCACCAAAACTTATTTTTTGTTTTTTTGATAGCCATCCTAATGGGTGTGGTGGGTAATCCTTTTTACTAGTTTTTCGTTTATCCTTTGTTGCTTATATTTTCAAAAAGAAGCAAATAAGATATATGTGTATGTATGTATATTATGTATATATGTTTATTGCTCTCTCTTTCTTTTTCCTTTTTCATTTTTTTAAGATACTTGAAGTCTCTAGGCTCATTTTACATCTCATTGAGTCAAGGTCTCTTTTAACCCAAACCAGAGGCTTTTTTTTTTCTTTCTTAGATTGGCACCTGAGCTGACACCTGTTGCCAATCTTCTTCTCTTTTTTGTCCTTCTAGTTGTGGCATGTGGGACACCGCCTCAGCATGGCCTAATAAGCAGTGCCGTGTTGGTGCCCAGGATCTGAACTGGCGAAACTCTGGGCCGCCTCAGCAGAGCACGCGAACTTAATCACTTGGCCACGGGGCTGGTCCCCTGCTCTCTCTTTCTTGAATACAGAGATATCATACAGTAGTCCTCCATTATCTGTAGTGTTAGTTACCTACAGTCAACCACAGTTCAAAAATATTAAATAGAAAATTCCAGAAATAAACAATTCATAAGTTTTAAATTGCACACCATTCTCAGTAGCGTGATGAAGTCTCAAGTTGTCCCGCTGTCTTCCACCCAGGACATGAATCATCCTTTTGTCCAGCATATCCACATTGTATACACTACCCACCCATTAGTCACTTAGTAGCCATCTTGGTTATCAAATTGACTGTCACAGTATCACATTGCTTGTGTTCAAGAAATCCTTATTTTACTTAGTAATGACCCCAAAGCTCAAGAGTGGTGATGCTGGCAATTTGGATATACCAGAGAGAAGCCATAAAGTGCTTCTTTTAAGTGAAAAGGTGAAAGTTCTCGACTTAATAAGGAAAGAAAAAAAAAAATTGTATGCTGTTTGCTAAGATGTGTGGTAAGAATGAATCTCCTATCTGTGAAATTGTAAGGAGGAAACAGAAACTTGTGCTAGTTTTGCTATTGCACCTCAAATATGTATGTGTAGGAAAAAAATATAGTAAATTAGTGTTCTGTACTATCTGCAGTTTTAGGCATCCACTGGGTGTCTTGGAACATATCCCCCACAGATAAACAGGGACTACTTTATTCTAATACCTTATTTTTTTTTCCACTTAGCAATATAGATCTTCCTTGACTTATGATGGGGTCATGTCCTGATAACCCATTGTAAGTTGAAACTATTGTGAGTGGAAAATGCACTTAATGCATCTAACCTACTGAACATCATAGCTTAGCTTACCGTACCTTAAACATGCTTAGAACATTTACATTAGCCTATAGTTGGACAAAATCATCTAACACAAAACCTATTTTATAAGTTGAGTCTGTCATATAATTTACTGAATACTGTACTGAAAGTGAAAAACAGAATGATTGTATGGGTATAGAATGGTTGTGTCAGTTATTTACCCTTGTGATTGTGTGACTGCCCAGCATCATGAAAGAATACAGTCATGTGTCACTTAATGGCAGTGCTACATTCTGAGAAGTGTGTCGTTAGTTAACTTCTTCATTCTTTGAACATCATAGAGTGTATTTAAACAAACCCAGATGGTATAGCCTACTACACATCTAGGCTATATGGTACTAATCTTAGGAGGCCACCATTGTATATGTGGTCCAACGTTGACCAAAACGTTGTTATGTGGTGCATGACTATATCATACTGCATATTGCTAGTCTGGGGAAAAGATCAAAATTCTAAGTATGGTTTCTACTGAATGCATATAGCTTTTACACCATCGTAAAGTCAAAAAATCGTTAGTTGAACTTTAAGTCAGGGAACGTCTGTATATTTTAGAGCATTAGAGATACTCATTCCTTTTTACAGCTGCATAGTGTTTCCTTTTGATCTGTGTTACTTTTAAACAGCTCTAATGGGCAAGGTATAGTAAACCACTGCTAATCTGCCACTTGTGACTCTATAAGGAATGTGGCCAAAAACCTGAAAGTAAGTGAAAAATGCATATGATCATCCACAATAGATAATCCACACACTGAAAGTATATTCACTATACTTGTAGAATTCTTGAATTCCTTATTCAGAATCATAATAGTACATTTCCTATAATTCTAACATATAAGTACTGATAGCTGATAGCTTGATGGAGAAGGGAAAATAATTAAGAATTAAGCTTTTGTATTCTGCCTAATCATCAGGAAGTAAAGAGCTTAAAAATTCTAAAAACACTTTAGTCTGGGCCCATTTATTTTATGACAGCCATCCCCTGCACTTCTATAGCTCCTGAGGGCATAATTATATTACAAAATATCATACAAAAATTGGTGTTCATAGTGATGACCTGAAATTACCAAGAGGAAGTTGCTTCAGTAGCCTCTTATTTTATTTTATTTTATTTTTTGAGGAAGATTAGCCTTGAGCTAACTACTGCCAATCTGCCTCTTTTTTTTTTTGCTGAGGAAGAGTGGCCCTGAGCTAACATCCATGCCCATCTTCCTCTACTTTATACATGGGATGCCTACCACAGCATGGCTTTTGCCAAGCGGTGCCATGTCGACAACTGGGATCCGAACCGGCGAACCCTGGGCCACTGAGAAGCGGAACATGCGAACTTAACTGCTGCGCCACCGGGCCAGCCCCAAAGTAGCCTCTATTTTAAAAGTCAGGGAAGGGGGCTAGCCCCGTGGCCAACTGGTTAAGTTTGTGCGCTCTGCTGCGGCAGCCCAGGGTTTTGCTGGTTTGGATCCTGGGCACGGACATGGCACCTCTCATCAGGCCACGTTGAGGTGGTGTCCCACATGCTACAACTAGAAGGGCCTGCAACTAAGATATACAACTATGTACTGGGCGGATTTGGGGAGATAAAGCAGGGGAAAAAAAAAAAGATTGGCAACAGTTGTTAGCTCAGGTGCCAATCTTTTTTTTTTTTAATTTAGTTAATGATAGGTTACAATCTTGTGTGATTTCAGTTGTACATTAATGTTTGTCATTCATGTTGGAGGTGCACCACTTCACCCTTTGTGCCCACTACCCACCCCACCTTTCCCCTGGTAGCCACTGATCTGTTTTCTTTGTCCACATTTTTAAATTCTTCATGTGAGTGGAGTCATACAGAGATTATCCTTCTCTAACTGGCTTATTTCACTTAACATAATTCCCTCCAGGTCCATCCATGTTATTGCAAATGGAATGATTTTGTTCTGTTTTACAGCTGAGTGGTATTCCATTGTATATATATACCACATCTTCTTTATCCATCATCTGTTGATGGGCACTTAGGTTGCTTCCATGTCTTGGCTATTGTAAATAATGCTGCAATGAACATTGGGGTGCATAGGACTTTTGGAATTGCTGACTTCAAGTTCTTTGGATAGATACCCAGTAGTGGAATGGCTGGATCGTATGGTAGTTCTATTTTTAATTTTTTGAGGAATCTCCATTCTGTTTTCCATAGTGGCTGCATCAGTTTGCATTCCCACCAGCAGTGTATGAGGGTTCCTTTTTCTCCACAACCTCTCCAACATTTGTTACTATTAGTTTTAGATATTTTTGTTATTCTAATGGGTCTAAGGTGATATCCTAGTGTAGTTTTGATTTGCATTTCCCTGATGATCAACGATGATGAACATCTTTTCATGTGCCTATTGGCCATCCGTATAACTTCTTTGGAGAAATGTCTCTTCATGTCTCCAGTCCATTTTTTGATTGGGTTGTTTGATTTTTTGTTGCTGAGTTGTGTGAGTTCTTTATATATTATGGATATTAAGCCTTTGTCAGATATATGACTTGCAAATATTTTTTCCCAGTTAGTGGGTTGGTTTTTTGTTTCAATCCTATTTTCATTTGCCTTGAAGAAGTTCTTTAGTCTGATGAAGTCCCATTTGTTTATTCTTTCTGTTGTTTCCCTTGTCTGAGAAGACATGGTGTCCGAAAAGGTCCTTTTAATACTGATGTCAAAGAGTGTACTGCCTGCATTTTCTTCTAGAAACCTTATGGTCTCAGGTCTCAACTTTAGGTCTTTGATCCATTTTGAGTTTATTTTTGTGAATGGTGAAAAAGAATGGTCAATTTTCATTCTTTTACATGTGGCTTTCCAGTCTCAGGTGCCAATCTTAAAAAAAAAAAAGTCAGGGAAGTGTGATTCAGAGATCTTCATCCAAAACAGTAAAGCAGAAAAGAATTTATGCTTAGCAGGGCGAATTTCTGTTATGGATTTATGTTGAAACCTCATTTCTTAATGGTGTTCATTTATTCATGATATATTTATCATGCCAATCATTTATTTGTAATTTCTTTATCATGTCAAGTATTCATCATTCATGATGTATTTATTTATGTGCTGGGCACTGTGCTAGGCAGTGGGAATAGAGTGATGAACAAAACCCAGTCCTCCAGAAACTTACAGTCTAATGAGAAAGACAGATGTTAAACACATAGATTATATAATTTAAAATGTAATTGTGATATGTGCTATAAAGGAGTATGATTTGTTTAAAGTATGTAAAAGGGATCCTGGCCCAGTCTAGGGATTGAGGATACCCCATTCTGAGAAAGGTATTTTTAAGTTGGGACTTGAAAGATCATTAGGCTTCAGCTGGGCTAAGAGGAACACTGTCTTAAGGATGTTTCTCTAGCAAGTGGAGTTGGCTTCAGACAAAACTTGATCCACTGGTTCAGCGATGTCACCAAGGATTTGGTTCCTTTTCTTCCCTTGACTCTGCCTTCTGTTCTGTTGCCATTATCTTATGGCTTGCTTTATAGTCCCTAGTTGGTTAGCAGTAGTTTTCAGAACTGTATATTCCCTCATATATGGCCAGTAGGAAAGAATCTTTTCCCTAACATTTCAGGAAAAGATCTGAAGTCCACTCTGTATTGATCACCTTAGGTTACATGCTCCCCCCAAACCACTGTGTTATGGTCAGAGGAGTGGAATATGCTGACTGGTTTAGGCAATTCATGTGTTGCCTTGGGTTCTGTATGAAATCTGCTTGTCTGGAACCACATAGGACCCCAGAAAAAATTGAGCTATTTGGAAAAGAAGCTGTAGGGAATGAATATTGGGGAGAAACCAATAAATGTACGTGGTAGAGGGGTGGAGCATTCCAGATAGAAGAAAGAATTCTGTATAAATGCCCCGAATTAGGAAGGAGCTTGGTGCCTATGGGCAATGAATGAAAGTCATTGGGGTTGGAGCATGGCAAACAAGGAGAAGAGTAATGAAAGAGGAGGCTAGAGAGGTAGACAGAGATCAGGTTGTGCATTGGTAGATAATGCCAGATTTCCAAGGTGGTTGTACCACTTTAGTCTCTTGTCAGCAGTGTATGAGAGGAATTGCCCCAAATCCTCACCAACTAATGGTATAGTCATTTATTTTTAAAATTTTTATTTATTTATTATTGATGTCATAATGGTTTATAACATTGTGAAATTTCTGTTGTACATTATGTTTTGTCAGTCACCACATGTATGTGCCCTTTTACCCCTTATGCCCACCCCACGGCCCCCTTCCCCTGGTAACCACTGAACCGTTCTCTTTGTGCGTTTATCTTCCACATGTGAGTGAAATCATGTGGTGTTTGTCTTTCTCTGTCTGGCTTATTTCGCTAAGCATAATACCCTCAAGTTCCATCCATGTTGTTGCAAATGGGATGATTTTGTCTTTTTTATGGCTGAGTAGTATTCCATTGTATATGTATACTGCATCTTCTTTATACATGCATCAGTTGGTGGGCACTTGGGTTGCTTCCACATTTTGACTATTGTGAATAATGCTGCAGCAAACACAGGGATGCATAAGTCTCTTTGAATTGTTGATTTCATGTTCTTTGGATAAATACTCAGTAGTGGAATAGCTGGGTTGTATGGTATTTCTATTTTTAACTTTTTGAGAAATCTCCATACTGTTTTCCATAGTGGCTGCACCAGTTTGCATTCCCACCAGCAGTGTGTGAGGGTTCCCTTTTCTCCACATCCTCTCCAACATTTGTTGTTTTTTGTCTTGGGAATTATAGCCATTCTAACAGATGTAAGGTGATATCTCATTGTAGTTTTGGTTTGCATTTCCATGATGATTAGTGATGTTGAACATCTTTTCATGTGCCTGTTAGCCATCTGTATATCTTCCTTGGAAAAATGTCTGCTCGTATCCTTTGCCCATTTTTTGATCAGGTTGTTCATTTTTGTTGTTGTTGAGTTGTATGAGTTCTTTATATATTTTGGAGATTAATCCCTTGTCAGATATAGGATTTGCAAATGTTTTTCTCCCAGTTGGTAGGTTGTCTTTTTGTTTTGTTCATGATTCCCTTTGCCTTGCAGAAGCTCTTTAGTCTGATGAAGTCTCATTTGTTTATTTTTTCTTTTCTTTCCCTTGCCCTAGTGGATATGGTATTTGAAAAGGTGCGTCTAAGACAGATGTCAAAGAGTGTACTGCCTGTATGTTCCTCTAGGAGTGTTATGGTTTCAGGTCTTACATTCAAGTCTTTAATCCATTTTGAGTTAATTTTGGTGTATGGTGAAAGATAAAGGTCTACTTTCTTTCTTTTACACATGGCTGTCTAGTTTTCCCAACACCATTTACTCAAGAGACTTTTCTTTCTCCATTATCTGTTCTTAGCTCCTTGGTCAAAGATTAGCTGTCCATAGATGTGTGGTTTTATTTCTGGGCTTTCAATTCTGTTCCATTCATCTGTGTGTCTGTTTCTGTACCAATACCTTGCTGTTTTGGTTACTGTAGCTTGGTAGTATATTTTGAAGTCAGGGATTGTAATGCCTCCAGCTGTGTTCTTTTTTTTCAGGATTGCTTTAGCTATTTGGGGTCTTTTGTTGCCCCATATGAATTTTAGGATTCTTTGTTCTATTTCTATGAAGAATGTCATTGGGATTCTGATTGGGATTGCATGAATCTGTAGATTGCTTTAGGTAGTATGGACATTTTAACTATGTTTATTCTTCCAGTCCACATGCATGGAATATCTTTCCATTACATTATGTTGTCATAGATTTCTTTCAATAATGTCTTATAATTTTCGTTGTATAGGTCTTTCATCTCCTTGACTAAATTTATTCCTAGATACTTTATTCTTTTTGTTGTAATTGTAAATGGGATTGTATCCTTGAGTTCTCTTTATGTTAGTTCATTATTAGAGTGTAGAAATGCAACTGATTTTTATAAGTTGATTTTGTACCCTGCCACTGTGCTGTAGTTGTTGATTATTTCTAGTAGTTTTCCGATGGGTTCTTTAGGGTTTTCTGTATATGAAATCATATTGTCTGCAAACAGCAAGTTTTACTTCCTTCTTTCCAGTTTGGATACCTTTCATTTCCTTTTCTTGCCTAATTGCTCTGGCCCAAACCTCCAGTGCTATGATGAATAAGTGGTGAGAGTGGACACCCTTGTCTTGTTCCTGTTCTCAGATGGATGGCTTTCTGTTTTTCTCTATTGAGTATGTTGTTGGCTGTGGGTTTGTCATATATGACCTGTATTATGTAGAGGTGCTTTCCTTTTATACCCATTTTATTGAGAGTTTTTATCAAAATAGCTGTTGGATCATGTCACATGCTTTCTCTGTGTCTATTGAGATAACATGTAGTTTTTATTCCTCATTTTGTTAATGTGGTGTATCACAATGATAGATTTGCAGATGTTGAACCATCCCTGCATTCCTGGTTAAATCCCACTTGATCATAGTATATGATCCTTTTAATGTACTGCTGTATTTGGTTTGCCAATATTTTGTTGACGATTTTTGCATCTATGTTCGTCAGCGATATTGGCCTCTAATGTTCCTTCTTTGTATTGTCCTTGCCTGGCTTTGGGATCAGGGTGATGTTACCCTGATAAAATGTGTTAGGAAGTGTTTCATCTTCAATTTTTTGGAGTAGTTTGAGAAGCACAGGTATTAAATCTTCTTTAAATGTTTGGTAGAATTCTCCAGAGAAGCCATCCGGTCCTGGACTTTTTTGAGGGGGTGGGGGAGATTTTGGATTACTGTTTCAATCTCTTTATTAGTGACTGGTCTATTCAGATTTGCTGTTTCTTCATGATACAGTTTTGGGAGGTTGTATGAGTCTAAGAATTTATCCATTGCTTCTAGATTGTCCAATTGTCCAATGTATGCCAATGAAAGGCATATAGTCTTTCACAGTATTCTTTTATAATCCTTTGTATTTCTGTGATATCTGTTGTAATTTCTCATCTTTCATTTCTAATTTTGCTTATCTGAGCCTTCTCTCTTTTTTTCTTAGTGAGTCTGGCTAAGGGTTTGTCAATTTTGTTTATCTTCTCAAAGAACCAGCTCTTAGTTTCGTTGGTCTTTTCTACTGTTTTTTTGGTTTCAATGTCATTTGTTTCTGCTCTAATTTTTATTATTTCCCTCCTTCTGCTGATTTTGGGCTTTGTTTGGTCTTGTTTTCCTAGTTCTGTTAGGTGTAATTTAAGATTGCTTATTTGAGATTTTTCTTGTTTGTTAGGGTGGGCCTGCTTTGCTATGAATTTCCCTCTTAGGTTTGCTTTTGCTGCATCCCATATGAGTTGTTAGGGTATATTTTCATTTTCATTTGTCTCCAGATGTTCTTTGACTTCTTTAATTTCTTCACGGATCCTTGGTTGTTCAGTAGCATGTTGTTTAGCCTCCATGTGTTTTTCACTTTCCCAGCTTTTTTCTTATAGTTGATTTCTAGTTTCATAGCATTGTGGTTGGAAAAGATGCTTGATATGATTGCAGTCATATTTTTTTTTTTTTTTTTTTTGAGGAAGATTAGCCCTGAGCTAACTACTGCCAGTCCTCTTTTTTGCTGAGGAAGCCTGGCCCTGAGCTAACATCCGTGCCCATCTTCCTCTACTTTATACGTGGGACGCCTACCACAGCATGGCATGCCAAGCAGTGCCATGTCTGCACTTGGGATCTGAACCAGTGAACCCCGGGCTGCTGAGAAGCAGAATGTGTGAACTTAACCTCTGTGCCAGCAGGCTGGCCCCTGATTTCAATCTTCTTAAATTTATTGAGGCTTCCCTTGTTTCCCAACATATGGTCTGTCTTTGAGAATGTTCCATGTGCACTTGAGAAGAATGTGTATTCTGCTGTTTTTGGATGGAGTGTTCTGTATCAATCTATCAAGTCCATCTGGTCTAGTTTTTTGTTTAATTCCACTATCCTTGTTGACTTTCTGTCTGGATGATCTATCCATTGATGTGAGTGGGCTGTTAAGTTCCCCTACTATTATTGTGTTTTGGTTAATATGTCCTTTTAGGTCTGTTAATAGTTGCTTTATGTACTTTGGTGCTCCTGTGTTAGGTGCATATATATTTATAAGTGTTATGTCCTCTTGGAAGAGTGTCCATTTTATCATTATATACTGCCCCTCTTTGTCCTCATTGCCTTTTTTTATCTCGAAGTCTACTTTCTCTGATAGAAGTATGGCAACACCTGCTTTCTTTTGTTTGCCATTAGCTTGGAGTATCATCTCCCACCCCTTCACTCTGAGCCACTGTCTGTCTTTAGAGCTGAGATTTGTTTCCTGGAGGCAGCATATTGTTGGGTCTTGTTTTTTAATCCATCCATCCACTCTGTGCTTTTTGAATGGAGAATTCAATCCATTTACATTTAGATTGATTATTGATATATGAGGTCTTACTGCTGCAATTTATCACTTGGTTTCCAGTTTTGTATTTCCCTTTTTTTTTTTGGTCTGGTGTATTTCAGACTGCCACTTCAGTTTGGTGGCTCTCTATGATGGTTGTCTCAGTTTTCTCTTCATTTATCATTTGTGTCTCTCTTCTGATTTTTTGTTTAGTGGTTACCATGTGGTTTTTGTAAAAGATCTCATAGATGAGATTGTTCATTCTCTGTTAGCCTCTTGTTCCCTTAGTCTAAACAGGTTTCGTCCTTTTTCTCTTCCACTTCTAATCTGTCACAACTTATTCCATTATGTGTTGTCAATTTGTGGTTAATTGAAGTGATTATATTTATTTTTGATCTTTTCCTTCCCCTTATCTTTACAGTTATAATTAAGCACTTGATAATCTGTTCTGATAGAGAGTTGCAATTTTCTTATTTTCTCTGCCTATTTATTTCCTTGCTCAAAGCTTTGTAAACCCTTTCTTTTTTTTTTTTTTCAGGTATGAGGGCCTTCTTAATCAAATCTTGTAGTAGGGGTCTTATGGTAATGAAGTCTCTCAGCTTTTGTTTATCTGGGGATGTTTTTATTTCTTCATCATATCTGAAGGATAGTTTCACTGGATATGAAAGTTTTTGTCTGTCAGAATTTTGAATATATCAGTCCACTCTATCCTAGCCTATAAAGTTTCTGCTGAGAAATCCACTGAAAGCCTGGTAGGGGTCCCTTTGCAGGTTATTTTCTTCTGCCTTGCTGCCCTTAATATTTTTCCTTTGTCATGGACTTCTGCCAGCTTTACTGATACATGTATTGGAGAAGGTCTTTTTACAGTGATGTAATTAGGAGTTCTATTGGCCTCATTCATATGTAATTCTAGCTCTGTCTCCAGGTTTGGGAAGTTCTCAGCTACTATTTGATTCAGAGAACAAGTGCTCTGCTCCTTTCTCCCTCTCGTCTCCCTCTTGAGTACCTGTAGTCCTTATGTTGCATTTCCTAATTGAGTCAGATATTTCTCAGAGAATTTTTTTGTTTCTTTTTAGTCTTAGTTCTCTCTCCTCCTCCATCTGGAGAATTTCTATATTCCTATCCTCTAGATATCTAATTCTATCCTCTGTAGTAGCAGCCCTGTTATGTAAGGACTCTGGATTTTTCTTTATCTCCTCCATTGTGTTTTTCATCTCCAACATTTCTGATTGCTTTTTCTTTACAGTTTCTCTCTCTTTTCTGAAGAATTCCCTCTATTGATTAATTTTGTTCCCGATTTCATCAAACTGTCTTTCTGTATTCTCTTGTAACTCATTGAGTATTTTTATGATGGCTGTTTTGAATGGTCTGTCATAGATTTTAGATTTCTGTGCCTTTATCATTGATTTCTCGCTGTTTTTCTTTTTCCTTCTGGTCTGGAGTATTCATATATTTCTTCATACCGTTTGATGGAATGGCTTTGTGCCATCACACAGTGATAGTATCTGGTCGCAGGTTCCTCCTACCACCACTGTGGGTGGGGGTGGCAGGAGCTGTCTAATCTGAGCATGCCCTGATCCCTGTCAGCTGTGCCTCTCCTATCCTGGGCCCCCTCCTTTGGATTACAGCATCCCCATGGGGTCTCCCACAGAATGGGAAAGCAATCACATGGGGGCTCAGGGTTGCTGCTGTCTGCTCCCATAGTCCTGCCCACTTATGCTCCCCCTCTCTGGAGCCACAGTGGTACTGTGGGCCTTTGTGACAGCCAGGAGCTCGTTTGCCCAGACTCGCCACTCTGCTTCTGTCTGCTTCTAGGTGGCACCAGCTGTTGTGTTTGGTGGGCTGGGCCTCCCTACTGGGTCCGAGCCAGAGCCACTCACTGGGATTGCTGTGGGACTGTAGGCTCTCCTACTGGACTAGAGAGCAATCATGCAGGGGCTCAGGGCTCATGCCACCTGCTCCCATAGTCTTGCCGAGTTGTGCTCCCCACTTCAGGGCCGCAGCTCTACTATGGGTGTTCGAGGAAGCTGGGAGCTTGTTTGCCCAGGCTCCCAGTTCCACTGCCGTCTGCTCCTAGATGGCACCAGCCTTTGTGCTTGGTGGGTGGGGCCTCCTCAGTGGTTCTGAGCCTGAGTTGCTCCCTGTGGATCGTGCAGCCTTGTAGACTCTCCCATCAGATGGGGAAGCTCCCACTATGAGCGCTCCAGCTGGGAGAGCAGTCACACATGTGTACTGGGCTGCCTGGGGGTTGGAGAGTGCTCATCTGTCTTCACCACCTCCCCAGGGGTAGTCCATCCACCTTCAGAAGTATAGCTGTGCAGTTGTCTTAGGTGTCCTGGTGTGCTATGTGTGTATCCTCTGCTGATCAATGAATGTCCATTTAGTTGAAGTTAGAATGGGGAGAGACAAAGGGAACAGTTCATTCCACCATGTTGCTTATGTCACTCCTACAGTCATTTATTTTTTAAAAATTCTGGTAATTTTTATGACTGATTTTGAGGACCTTTTCATGTGGTAATTGGTCATTTATATATCTTTTGTACAGTGCTTGCTCAAGTTTCACTTTTCTATTGGATTCTCTCTCTTTTTTCTTTTTTGTGAGGAAGACTGACCCTGAGGTAGCATCTGTTACCAATCTTCCTCTTTTTGCTTGAGGAAGTTTGTCGCTGAGCTGACATCTGTGCCACTCTTCCTCTATTTTGTATATGGGATGCTGCCTCAGGATGACTTGAGTGGTGCGTAGGTCTGTGCCCAGGATCTGAACCTGTGAAACCTGGGCTGCCAACGCGGAGCGCACAGGCTTAGCCACTACACCACTGGGATGGCCTTCGTCTTTCTTTTTCTAATTGATTTAAGAAGTTCTCTATGTATTCTGGGTACAGGGTACAAGACCTTTGTCACTTTTATGTATATATCTTCTCTGTGCTTGCTTTTTCATTCTTTTAATGATACCTTCTTAATAGAATCTGTCCTTAATTTTAATAAAGTTCATTTTATCAGTTTTCCCCCTTATGATTAATGCTTTTAATGTCCTGATGAAGAAATTTTTCTCTACCTGATGATCATGAAAATTTTCTTTTATCATTATTTTTAATAACTTTTATTTTGCTATGATGTCAAATTTAAGAAAGGTTGCAAGAGAAGTACAAGGAATTCTCATATATCATTTCACTAGATTTATCAGTTGCTAATTTTGCCTGTTTTCCTTTATCATATTCTCTCACTCTTTTTCTTTGTGTATAACTACACACACATGTATATATACATGTACACACATACGCGTATATACCTATACACACATACATGTGTATATACCTTTGCACACACATACGCGTGTATATACCTATGCACACACATATAAATATATGCATTTACTTTTTTCCCTGAACCATCTGAGACTATTTGAAGCTAGCATACTTCTTTATCCCTAAATACCTGTGTATATTTCCTAAGAACAAGGACATTCTCTTATATGATAACAGTTCAGTTATCAAAATTTGGATATTTAACATTCATACCATACTATTACATAATCCACAGTAGGTATTCACAGTTTGTCATTATCTCAATAATGTCTCTTCTGGCTATTTCTTTTCTTGATCCATTTAGTTGTTAAATCTCTTTTGAGGCTGGAACAATTTAATCTGGAACAATTCCTCAACCTTTCTTTGTCTTTTTTGACTTTGCCATTTTTGAAGAGTATAGTACATTTATTCTGAAGAATATTCCTCAATTTGAGTGATGTTTCCTCATGAATAGAGTCAGATTTTGTATTCTTGGCCAAATATCGTATGAATGATGGTGTGTCCTTCTTGGTGCATCACATCAGGAAGCATATGATGTCAGTTTGTCCTGCTGTTGGTCATGTTGACTTTGATCACTTGGTTAAATATAGAGTATTGTCAGGTTTTTCTATTTCAAATTTCTTTTTTCTCTTTTGAAATTCATAAATAGTTTGTTGAGGGATACTTTGAGGCTATGTAAATAACCTGCACTTCATCAAACTGTCACCCACTAGTTTTAGCATCCGTTGATGATAAAGCATTCTCCCCAGTTATCCGTCTATCTGAAATCTTGGATTTTTAATTTTTTGATGTTGTAATCTGTTGCTATCATTATTTATTTTGATTCTCAAATTGTCCCAGGTGTTTAGCTAGTAGAAGCTCCTTCTAGCTGGCTTTTGTGTCTTTTGATATGTCCCTGTTATTCTTTGAACATTTCTATGCTTTCTAGTGTAACAAGCTGTTCTAGGTTCATCTTATATTTTCCCTGTCTCATTCTTGAGCTCACCTTATTACACAGCCTTGGACCTTTAGTACAATGTTGAATAGAAGTGGTGATGGTAGGCATACTTGTCTCTTTCAGTATTATACCATTAAGTATGATGATTATTGTAGTTTGTGAAGAATTTTTATCCTGGATGGTTGTTGAAGTTTATCACATGGTTTTTTTCCTATCTGTTTAGATAAACATAAGGCTTTTCTCTTTTATTCTGTTAAAATGGTGAATTGCATTCACTGATTCGAAAATGTTAAATCTACCTTGCATCCCTGGAATAAACTCAACTTGGTTGTGATGTCTTACCTGGATTTGATTTGCAAGTAGTGTGTGTATGTATGTGTATGTAGGTATACGTTACTTTCACACCTTTACCTCTTTAAAGAGTTTGAACTCATAGTTTACTTTTCTTGTATTGTTCTGTTAGGTTCTGATAGGGTTATGCAGGCCTCATAGAATGAGTTGAGATGTGTTCCTTCTTTCTTATTCTCTGAAGAATTTAGTGTAATTTTTTGCCCGAGTGATCAGGAGACTTCACCAGTGAAACCCATCTGGTCCTGGATTTCCTTTTGTGGGATTCAGTTTCTTTAATAAATATTCAGATTTTATGTTTCTTTTATGCCAAAATTTGCTAAATTGTGTTTTTCAACGAATTGTGCATTTTACTGAAATTTGCAAATTTATTGATATGTTATCTATATTATCTTTGTATCTTTTTAATGTCTGGAGGTTCTAGAATCTGTAGTGATGTTCCTTTATTATTCCTGATATTGGTTATTTTTGCCTTCTCTCTTTATGCTTGATCACTCTTGCTAAGGGGAGTATACATTTCATTAGTGTTTTCAAATAATCCATTTTTGGTTTTATTAATTTTTCACTGTCATATGTTTGTCTTGTATTTTATTGTTTATTTGCTGTTTATTTCCTTCCCTCTTTCTTTGGATTTTATATGTTACTTTTTTTCTGGCTTCTTGAAATAGAGACTTAGACCATTCCTTTTCAGCCTGTTTTCTTTCTATTATATCATTTAAGGCTATAAATTTCCCTTTAAACCTATCTTTAGCTACTATGCAAATATTGATGTCGTATTTTTATTGTGATTCAATTGAAAATAGTTTACAATTTCCATTGTAAACTTTTGTTTGATCCATAAGTTATTTAGAAATGTATTGCATAATTTCATAAATATGAAGATTCTTCTGATTCTCTCTCTTTGTACTTTCTATACTTGAAATTTAGTGAGGCCTGCTCTATGACCCAGGATATTGACAGTTTGAAAAATTCCATGCACTTAAATAATGTGTTTTCTGCCATTCTTGAGTGCTGTGTTCTGGATGTGTCAAATACATCAAGCTTGTTAATTATGTTGTTCAACTCTTCTATATTATTACTTAATTTTTTTTGTCTACTTATTCTGCCAGCTTCTTAAAGAAGTCTGTTAAAATCTTCCATAGAGATAGTGTTTTATTTCTATTTCAATTTTTGCTTATATGTTATTAGATGCACATTCAGAATTTTTTTTTTCGTGGTTGATGGACCTTTTATCATTATGAAGTATCACTCTTTCATCTCTAGCAGTAGTTCTTTCCTTAAACTCTGCTTTCTTTGATATCGGTATAGCTGTCATTCTTTTGGTTATGTTTGCATGGTGCCTTACTTTTCTCCATCCTTTTATTTTATTTTTATTTTTTTTATTGAGTTAATGATAGGTTACAGTCTTGTGAAATTTCAGTTGTACTTTATTGTCTGTCAGTCGTGTTGTAGGTGCACCCCTTCACCCTTTGTGCACACCCCCCACCCCACCTTTCCCCTCGTAGCCACTAATCTGTTCTCTTTGTCTACATTTTTAAATTCCTCATATGAGTGGAGTCATACAGAGATTGTCCTTCTCTAACTGGCTTATTTCACTTAACATAATTCTCTCAAGGTCCATCCATGTTGTTGCAAATGGGACGATTTTGTTCTTTTTATGGCTGAGTAGTATTCTATTGTATACATATACCACATCTTGTTTATCCAATTGTCTGTTGATGGGCACTTAGGTTGCTTCCATGTCTTGGCTATTGTAAATAATGCTGCAATGAACATTGGGGTGCACGGAACTTTTGGAATTGCTGACTTCAAGCTCTTTGGATAGATACCCAGTAGTGGGATGGCTGGGTCATAAGGTATTTCTATTTTTAATTTTTTGAGTAATCTCCATATTGTTTTCCATAGTGGCTGCATCAGTTTGCATTCCCACCAGCAGTGTATGAGGGTTCCTTTTTCTCCACAACCTCTCCAACATTTGTTACTATTTGTTTTGTTATTTTTGTCATTCTAATGGGTGTAAGGTGATATCTTAGTGTAGTTTTGATTTGCATTTCCCTGATGATCAGCGATGATGAGCATGTTTTCATGTGCCTATTGGCCATCTGTATATCTTCTTTGGAGAAATGTCTGTTCATGTCTCCTGCCCATTTTTTGATTGGGTTGTTTGATTTTTTGTTGTTGAGTTGTGTGAGTTCTTTATATATTATGGATATTAAGCCTTTGTCAGATATATGACTTGCAAATATTTTTTCCCAGTTAGTGGGTTGTTTTTTTGTTTCAATTCTGTTTTCCTTTGCCTTGAAGAAGCTCTTTAGTCCCATTTGTTTATTCTTTCTATTGTTTCCCTTGTCTGAGAAGAACATGGTGTCCGAAAAGATCCTTTTAATACTGATGTCAAAGAGTGTACTGCCTACATTTTCTTCTAGAAGCTTATGGTTTCAGGTCTCACCTTTAGGTCTTTAATCCATTTTGAGTTTATTTTGGTGAATGGTGAGAAAGAATGGTCAATTTTCATTCTTTTACATGTGGCTTTCCAGTTTTCCCAGTACCATTTGTTGAAGAGACTTTCTTTTCTCCATTGTAGGCCCTCAGCTCCTTTGTCGAAGATAAGCTGTCCATAGATGTTTGGTTTTATTTCTGGGCTTTCAATTCTGTTCCATTGGTCTGTGCACCTGTTTTTGTACCAGTACCATGCTGTTTGATTACTGTAGCTTTGTAGTATGTTTTGAAGTCAGGGATTGTGATGCCTCCAGCTGTGTTCTTTTTTTTCAGGATTGCTCTAGCAATTCAGGGTCTTTTGTTGCCCCATATGAATTTTAGGATTCTTTGTTCTATTTCTGTAAAGAATGTCATTGGGATTCTGATTGGGATGGCGGTGAATCTGTAGATTGCTTTAGGTAGAATGGACGTTTTAACTAGTTTATTCTTCCAGTCCACGTACATGGAATGTCTTTCCATCTCTTTATGTTGTTATCCATTTCTTTCAGAAAAGCCTTGTAATTTTCGTTGTATAAGTCTTTCACTTCCTTAGTTAAATTCACCCTGAGGTATTTTATTCTTTTTGCTGCGATTGTGAGTGGTATTGTGTTCTTGAGATCTTTTTCTGTTAGTTCGTTATTAGAGTATAGAAATGCTACTGATTCATGCAAATTGATTTTATACCCTGCAACTTTGCTGTAGTTGTTGATTACTTCTAAAAGTTTACCAATGGATTCTTTGGGGTTTTCTATATATAAGATCATGTTGTCTGCAAACAGCAGGAATTTCACTTCTTCCCTACCTATTTGAATTCCTTTTATTCCTTTTTCTTGCCTAATTGCTCTGGCCAAAGCCTCCAGTACTATGTTGAATAGGAGTGGTGATAGAGGGCATCCTTGTCTCGTTCCTGTTTTCAGGCGGATGGCGCTCAGTTTTTGCCCATTGAGTATGATGTTGGCTTTGGGTTTGTCATATATGGCCTTTATTATGTTGAGGTAGTTCCCTTCTATGCCCATTTTGTTCAGAGTTTTTATCCTAAATGGCTGTTGGATCTTGTCAAATGCTTTCTCTGCATCTATTGAGATGATCATGTGGTTTTCATTCCTCAGTTTGTTGATGTGGTGTATCACGTTGATTGATTTGTGGATGTTGAACCATCCCTGTGTCCCTGGTATGAATCCCACTTGATCATGATGTGTGATCCTTTTGATGAATTTCTGAATGCTGCTTGCCAAAATTTTGTTGAGAATTTTTGCATCTATGTTCATCAGCGATACTGGCCTGTAGTTCTCCTTTTTCGTGCTGTCCTTGTCAGGCTTTGGTATCAGTGTGATGTTGGCCTCATAGAATGTGTTAGGAAGTGTTCCATCCTCCCTAATTTTTTGGAATAGCTTGAAAAGGATAGGTATTCAATCCTCTCTGAAAGTTTGATAGAATTCCCCAGGAAAGCCATCTGGTCCTGGGGTTTTATTCTTTGGGATCCTTTTGATTGCTGTTTCAATCTCTTGTGATTGTTCTGTTCAAATTGTCTGCTTCTTCTTGACTAAGCTTTGGGAGATTGTAGCAGTCCAGGAATTTATCCATTTACTCTAGATTATCCATTTTGCTGGAATATAGTTTTTCGTAGTATTCTCTTATAATCCGTTGTATTTCTGTGGAATCTATTGATTATTTCTCCTCTTTCATTTCTGATTTTGTTTATTTGAGCTATCTCTCTCTTTTTCTTTGTAAGTCTGGCTAGGGGTATGTCAATTTTATTTATCTTCTCAAAGAACCAGGTCTTTGTTTCATTGATCCTTTCTACTGCCCTTTTTGTTTCAATAGCATTTATTTCGCTCTGACTTTTATTATTTCTCTCCTCCTGCTGACTTTGGGCTTTGTTTGTTCTTCTTTCTCTTATTCAGTTAGGTGTAGTGTAAGATTGCTTATTTGGAATTTTTGTTGTTTGTAAGGATGTGCCTGTATTGCAATGAATTTTCCTCTTAATACAGCTGTTGCTGTATCCCATATGAGTTGGTATGGCATGTTATCATTTTCATTTGTCTCCAGGTATTTTTTGATTTCTTCTTTAATTTCTTCAATGATCCTTTGCGTGTTCAATAGCATATTGTTTAGTCTCCACATCCTTGTGCCTTTCTCAGCTTTTTTCTTGTAATTAATTTATTCCTTTATAGCATTATGATCACAGAAGACGTTGCTTATCATTTCAATTTTTTTAAATTTGTAGAGGCTTGCCTTGTTTCCCAACATATGGTCTGTCCTTGAGAATGTTCCATGCGTGCTTGAGAAGAACGTGTATTCTGTTTTTGGGTGGAGTGTTCTATATATGTCTGTTAAGTCCAACTGTTTTAGCTTTTCGTTTAGCTCCACTGTTCCTTTGTTGATTTTCTGTCTGCATGATCTGTCCATTGATGTTAGTGGGGTGTTGAGGTCCCCTACTATTACTGTGTTATTTTCGATATCTTCTTTTCGGTTTGTTAATAGTTGCTTTATCAACTTTGGTGCTCCTGTGTTGGGTGTATAGATATTTATAAGCGTTATTTCTTCTTGATGATGTGTCCCTTTGATCATTATGTATTGGCCCCCTGTGTCTCTCTTTACCTGCCTTATCTTGAAGTCTGTTTTGTCTGATATAAGCATTGCAACACACGCTTTCTTTTGTTTGCTATTAGCTTGGAGTATTGTCTTCCACCCCTTCACTGTGAGCCTGTGTTTGTCCTTGGAGCTGAGGTGTGTTTCCTGAAGGCAACAAATTGTTGGATCTTGTTCTTTAATCCATTTTGCCACTCTGTGCTTTTTTGTTGGAGAGTTCAGTCCATTTACATTGAGGGTGAGTGTTGGTGCATGAGGGCTTAATGGTGTCATTCTGTTGCTCGTTTTCTAGTTTTCCTGTGTTTCCTTTGTTTCTCGTCCTGTGTGTTTTAGCCTACCCATTGGCTTCTGCAATTTCTTATGCTGGGTTTCTTAGATTTTTCCTTATTTATGTCCTGTGCCTGTGTTCTGTTTTTTAGTTTAGTGGCTACCCTGAAGTTTGTATTCAGAATCTCATGTATAACATAGTCCATTTTCTGGTGGTCTCTTACTTCCTTAGCCTAGACTGTTTCAGTCCCTTTCCCGCTCCCCTCCTAAATTATTATTTTCATCTCTTATTCCAACTTGTGAGTTTGTGGTTAGAGTGTTAAGATTGTGTTTGCTTTGGAGACTTACTTCCCTTTATCCTAATGCTATAGTTGAATATTTGCTATCCTATTATGATTCTATTTGTCTCCCTACTCTGTGTCTTGTGACCCCTCTCCCCCCTTTTTTCTTATTTCGGGTATGTGAGCCTCCTTGAGGATTTCTTGTAGTGGAGGTCTTGTCACTACGAATTCCCTTAGCTTTTGTTTTGAAAAGATTTAATTTCTCCCTCATATGTGAAGGATATTTTTGCTGGATATTCTTGGCTGAAGATTTTTATCCTTTAAAGTTTTGAATATGTCACTCCAGTCTCTCCTAACTTGTAAAGTTTCGGTAGAGAATTCCGCTGAATGTCTGATAGGGGTTCCTTTGTGGGTTATGTTCTTCTTCCTTGCTTCCCTGAGTATCCTTTGTCATTCATTTTTGCCATTTTTACTACTATATGCCTTGCAGTATGTCTTTTTACATGGATAAATCTAGGATTTCTGAAAGCTTCCTCCACACACGTTTCTCTCTCAATCCCTATATTTGTGAAGTTCTCTTGTATTATTTCATTGAGCACACTTTCTGCTCCATTTTCCTTTTCCATGCCCTCAGGAATTTCGATTATTCTTAAGTTGCATTTTCTCATTGAGTCAGCTATTTCTCCGAGATTTTCTTCATGTTTTTAAATTCTTATTTTTCTTTCTTCCTCTTTCTGGAGCCATTCAGCCTGTCTATCTTTGATTATGCCAATTTGCATTTTCTATGGTGTCTACACGGGCATTCAGCGAATCTGTACTCTGTCTTATCTGATGCGTTGTATTTTTCATCTCTAGTATTTCTGATTGATTCTTCTTTATAGTTTCAATCTCCTTTGTGAAGTAACTCCAGAACTCTTTGAGTTCTTTGTCCACATTTCTCTTTACCTTGCTGAGCATTTTGGTGATAGCTGTTTTTGAACTCATTTTCACTTAGTTTGCTTATTTCCAAGTCCTCTGGACATACTTCTGTGTTTTTATTGTTTTCCTTTTGGACTGGAGCTTTTATAAATTGCTGGATGGCAGAGGAGCGGTTTTTGTGCGTGATGGTATAATTCGGTTGCAATTACAGCCTGTCGCGTCTAGATGGGGGTCAAGAGCTGTGCATTCTGAGCCCTCTGTCTTCAGCCACGATGGCGCTGCACAGCGTGGGTTGGGGAAGGAGGAGTACTTTCTCTTGTGCCCCGACCTGGATTCCAATCAGCTCTTGCTCTCTGGTCTCCTGGGGCCCTGGCTTGATGGGGTTCTCTCATGTGAAATCTTTCCCCCATTAGAGGGTTTCTGCTGCAGGGGTCTTTGGGAATCCTGGGTGATCCCCAGATGCGCAGCCCCTACCCCGCTCCTTCCCTCACCCGGGCAGCGATCCCAGTCTCTAGGGGAGGGAGCGAAGTTCTCTCCTACTCTGTTCCACCTCCTCCAAGTGTGGCTCCAGCCTCTCTGCCCTCTGCTGTTTGGCTGCTGTGGGTCTCCGACAATTTGTGTTATTAGGATTTTTTTTTTTGTGGTTGGAAATCAGTGGTTCTTTTTGGTTGTGATTTGGAGGGGAGAGAGTCCCAGGTGAGCTCATGCAGCAAAGTTTCTGACCTCCATCCTTTTGTTTTTAAGGTAAGGTATGTCTCTTTTCAACAGTATATAATTAGGTATTTAATTTAATCTGACACTTTGTTCCTTAAATTGCTGTTTTTTCCTTTATATTTAATGTTATTATTGATACATTTAGGTTTGAGTCTACCATGTTGATATCAATTTGTTTACTCTTTGACCCACTTTATCTTTGATCTCTTCCTGGCCGCTTCCTTATTTTCTTTTGCATTATTCAATTGTGTTTATTCCATTTTTCCCTATCTATAGCTAGTTACTTACATATTGTTTTATTATTCTTTTGGTGAGTGCCCTAGAGATTCTAACATTCCTCATTGAATTATGAGAGTGTTGAAAGTTATTATTTTGATCACTTTCTGGATAATGCAAAGACCTTACCACACTTGAATTCTGTGTACTCTTCTTCCATCTTTTGTGATATTGTTACACACTTTGTTTTTCATATATTTTATGTTTCATAGGTTAGTATTAAAGGTAATACTATAGTTGAATAGTAACTATGTTCTTACTTGTGTCGGTGTCGCAATCCAATGTACACATCAGGATAGATGTGGAGAGGGCTGATGGCCATTTTGAGTTCATTATAACCAGTGTTTCAATATATACATAACTTACATCTGTTAAACACACGCACGTGTTCTGGACAATGTAATTAGCGACTGCCAAGAATTCCTAGTGATTTCTCAAGAAGCCCTCCCTCGGCCTCTGTTTTGATATTATCATGTTATTGCTGTGCTTGTATATTTTTATCTCGGAGCATCCAAGGCCTCCTAGGTAACAGACCCTCCTGCTCCTAATATCGTGTCTCCATCTGTGCCCCCAGGCGACTGTGCCTGGCTTAGGTTGCCTGCCCCTGGAGGTCTCACCCGTCATTGGCTAACTGGCCTTCTCACCTCTGGGTCACAGTTTGTTGGCAAGCCTTTTCCAGTGATTATTAACCCTTCCTGGGTCAGGGGTGGCTACAACTTGTACCCGGACTTTTGCCATTTGTCGTGTTCTTCATTCATTCCGTTGTTGATGTGCTTCCATCTGTTATTATTTTCTTTCTTCCTGGAGAATTTCCGTTATTTCTTCCAGTGACATCAGTTTGGCTACCAATTCTAATAGATTGTGTTTGTCCAAAAATGTTAATTTTGTCCTCACTTTTGAAGGACATTTTTGCTGGATAAATAATCTAGATTGGTTGTTTCTTCCAACACTTTAAAGATAGTCCAGTGTTTTCTGGTTTTTATCGTTTCTGTTGGAAAATCAACTGGAGGTTTTCTCATCATTCCTTTAAAGGTAATGAGTTGTTATCCCCTCTGTATGCTCTTAGCATTTTATGTTTGCTTCAGATTTTCGTCAGTTTTTCTGTCATGGGCTTAGATAGAGTTTTCTTTGTTTTTATCCTGCTTGGGGGTTTGTAGAGCTACTGGAAGGCTTGGGCTGCTCACCTTTTGCCAATTTTGGAAAGCCTTTTCCTTTCAAAAATATTTTTTTTGTCCCATTCTCTCTGTTTTCTCCTTCAGGGACTCCAATTATACTGTTATTCACTGTGTCCCATTTATCTCCTATTTTCTCCTGAGTTTTTATATATATTTTTTTCCTTGTACTCTCACATAGATATTTTCTACTGTCATATTTTTCAGTTCACTAATCCTTTCTTTTGCTATATTCAATTTGTGATTAAACCCATTTATTGAGCTTTTAATTTCAGTAATATTTTATTTCTCCTTTAGAATATCCATTTGAATATCATTTTGTGTTTTTTTCTATTTTATTTTTAACTTTCAAAATGTGCATTTTTGCTGAAAAATGCATATTATAACTTTTAAGTAATCAAGAAATCCATGAATCTGTTTTCCTGATAAAAATATACATTGTAGCAGCTGGCCCCGTGGCTGAGTGGTTAATGTTCATGTGTTCCGCTTTGGCGGCCCAGGGTTTCGCTGGTTTGGATCCTGGGCGAGGACCTATCATCACTCATCAAGCCATACTGAGGCGGCATCCCACATAGCAGAACTTAAGAGGACCTATGTATACAACTATGTATTTTGGGCTTGGGCCAGAATTAAAAAAAAAAAAACGATTGGCAACAGATGTTAGCTCAGGGCCAGTCTTAAAAAAAAATTGTAACAGGTAAGGCTAACATCTCCTTGGACTTGGTAATTAATCACTAATCCTCATCCCCATCCCCATCCCTTCCTCCCTCTGCCCCTCAGGTAACTATGTCATCAGTGTTTGTTGTGGTTGACTTCATTTGTTATTAGTCTTTTATGGATAGTTTCACATGTTTCTATTTGGCACTGTTTCCTTTTAGCACTTTGAAGGTATTATCTCATTGACTTCCTGCATTAATTATTTCTGATAGGAAGTCATTTGTCAGTTTTATTGTTACTGCTTTGAAGATTCTTATGCCTTTATGGCTACCTGTAAGGTTTTCTTTTTTTGGTTGTCAGTAGTTTTTACCATAATATGTCTAGCTCTTTTTCTTTTTATTTGATTATTTAAAAAATTTATCCTTTTTGTGATTCATAGTGCCTCTCAATCCTATGGCATAATGTTTTTTTGTTAGTTTTGGAAAATTCTCAGCCTTCGTATGCTCTAATCCCATTTTTGTGTGTTTTCTTCCCAGACTTCAGTTTTTACTCCTATGTTTGACCTTTCATTTTATTTCCTATGTCCCTTGCTCTCTTTTCTACTTTTTGTTTATGTTTTCATTCTAGATATTTTAGCCTGATCTAATTCACTAATTTCTTGTTAAACCTATCCATTGAGTTCTTAATTTCAGTTGAAAAAAAACTTTCAGTTTTATAATATTTATTTGACTTTTTTTAGGTCTGTACTTCTCTGCAGACACTTTCAATCTTGTCTTTTTATTTTTCTGTGCATTAGGTAATTAAAGTTACCTTAAAATCTTTGTTTGATAACTTCATTATTTTGGTCATATGTGGGTATATTTTTCTTTTCTATTATTTTTCTTGATTTTCAGATATTTGACTTGTAATTTTTTATTGGGTGCAGATGCTATATGTGAATAATTAAATATATAATTTGATTTCTAACATGATAACATGTTTTTCCCTAGAATATTTACCTTTGTTTTTGGCAGATGGCTAGGGACACTGGCAGTCGTAGTTTAATCTTGTCAGAGATTGATATGATTCAAAACTGTCCCCATTTTTTGTGAGGGCTTGTGTATTTTTTAAAAAAATTATTTTATTGAGGTCATATTGGTTTATAACATTGTGTAATTTCTAATGTACATTATTATGTATCAGTTTGTGTATAGACTACATCTTGCTCACCCCTAGTAGTCTAGCTTTTATTCATCACTATACATGGGCCCTTGAACTCTTTCTCCCTCTCCTCCTCCTTTCCCCTCTGGTAACAACTACTCTGTTCTCCTTATCCATCTGTTTGTTGATCTTCCACATATGAGTGAAATCATATAGCGTTTGTCTTTTCTGTGTCTGGCTTATTTCAATTAGCGTGATACTGTCAGAGTCGCTCAATGTTGTTGCAGACGGGACAATTTTGTCTTTTTTGCGGCTGTGTAGTATTCCATTTGTAGATATACCACATCTTCTTTATCCATTCATCAGTTGATGAGCACTTGGGTTGCTTACACATCTCAGCTGTTGTGAATAATGCTGTGATTAACATAGGAGTGCATAAATCTATTTGTGTTGTTGATTTCAAGTTCTTTGGATAAATACCCAGTGGTAGAATAGCTGGGTTGTATGGTAATTCTATTTTTAATATTTTGAGAAATCTCCATTCTCTTTTCCATAGTGGCTGTACCAGTTTGCATTCCCACCAGCAGTGGATGAGGGTTCCCTTTTCTCACATCCTCTCCAACATTTGCTGTTTCTGTCTTGGGAATTATTGCCATTCTAACAGATGTAAGGTGATATCGTAGTTTTGATTTGCATTTCCATGATGATTTGTGTTGTTGAACATCTTTCCATGTGCCTGTTGACCATCCATATATCTTCCTTGGAAAAATGTCTGTTTATATCCTCTGCCCATTTATTGATCAAGTTATTTCTTTTTTTGTTGTTGAGTTGTATGAGTTCTTTATATATTTTGGAGATTAACCCCTTGTCGGATATATGATTTGCAAATATTTTCTCCTAGTTGGTGGGTTGTCTTTTTCGTTTGTTCAGGGTTTCCTTTCCCTTGCAGTACCCTTTTAGTCTGACGTAGTCCCATGTGTTTATTTTTTCTTTTGTTTCCATTGCCTGATTAGATATGGTATTTGAGAAGATACTGCTAAGACCAGTGTTGAAAAGTGTACTGTGTATATTTTCTTCTAGGAGTTTTATTGTTTCAAGTCTTACGTTCAAGTCTTTAATCCATTTTGAATTAATTTTTGTGTATGGTATAAGATAATGGTCTACTTTCATTCTTTTGCATGTGGTTGTCCAGTTTTCCCAACACCATTTATTGAAAAGACCTTCCTTTCTCCATTGAATGTTCTTGGTTCCTTTGTTGAAGATTAGCTGTCCATAGATGTGTGGTTTTGTTTCTGAGCTCTCATTTCTGTTCAGGCTGTCTGTGTGTGTGTTTTTGTGCCAGTACCATGCTATTTTGATTACTATAGCTTTGTAGTGTATTTTGAGTTTAGGGAGTGTGACACCTCTGGCTGTGTCTTTTTCCTCAGAATTGCTTTGGCTGTTTGGGGTCTTGTCTTGTTCTATATACATTTTAGGATTCTTTGTTCTGTTTCTGTGAAGAATGTCATTTGGATTCTGATTGGGATTGCATTGAATCTGTAGATTGCTTTAGGTAGTATGGACATTTTAACTATGTTTATTCTTCCAATACATGAGCATGGAATATCTTTCCATGTCTTTATATCTTCTTTGGTTTCTTTCAATAGTGTCTTATAGTTTTCAGTGTATAGGTCTTTCACCGCTTTGGTTAAATTTATTCCTAGATGTTTTATTCTTTTTGTTGTGATTGTGAATGGGATTGTGTTCTTGACTTCTCTTTCTGCTAGTTCATCATTAGTGTGTAGAGATGCAGCTGATTTTTGTAAGTTGATTTTGTACGCTTCAACTTTGCTGTAGTTGTTGATTATTTCTAAAAGTTTTCTGGTGGATTCTTTAGTTTTTTTTATATGTAGAGTCATGTTGTCTGCAAACAGTGAGAGGTTTGTTTCTTCCTTTCCAATTTGGATACTTTTATTTCCTTTTCTTGCCTAATTGCCCTGGGCCATACCTCAAGTGCTGTGTTAAATAAGTGGTGAGAGTGGGCACCCTTTTCTTGTTCCTATTGTCAGAGGGATGCTTTCAGTTTTGCACCCCTACCTATGATGTTGGCTGTGGATTTGTCATATATAGCCTTTATTATGTTGAGGTCCCCATTTCATTGAGAGTTTTTATCATACATAAATGGATGTTGGATCTTGTCAAATGCTTTCTCTGAATTTATTGAAATGATCTTGTGATTTTTATTCCTCATTTTGTTAATGTGGTGTATCACATTGATTGATTTGCAGATGTTGAACCATCCCTGGTATAAATCCCACTTGATCATGGTGGATGATCCTTTTAATGTATTGCTGTATTTGATTTGCTAGGGCTCTTCTATTTCTGATTCACCATTACTCCTGGGATGAAAGTCTTCTGGGTTTGAACCTAAAGCCTGGGTTGGCCCTGGGCAAATTTTGTCTTTATACTTTTGTGAATCTGTCAAGCTTTGCTTGGCTTCTCAATCTTGCTTGCGATTGTTGAAATTGGCAGGTGCCTCTGGGAGAAAAGCAACCCTGATTGCTGGACTCACCTATTTAAGTTTCTGTTTTTCTCTGATCTTGGCCCTATAGTTGCTAACTTCCTCCACTTTTCTCTGGTGCTTTTAAACAGATGTTAAAAAATTTGTTCAGCTTTTCCAGTTTTTCTCAACTGCATGGTTGGTCTGAATTACCTAGCCCTTCATAACCAGAAGGGAAACCGACAGATTAGAAATTTATTTCTTATAATTAGATTTCTGTTTCATGTAATAGTTCAATGCAGGTATTCAGCATTCAGCCTTTCACACTGTAATTCAGGGACCAAATTAACTCTCATTCTCTAGAGAGTTCTGTGTTGGATCCTCTGTATGTGGCCAGTGATTGGGAGGAAAGAGAGAGAATATAAGTGGTGATGTAGATTCTTTTCATAAGCCAGGTCTCGAAATGGCTTACTTCATTTTTTCCTGTATTCTAGTGTGCAGAACTTAGTCACATGGCCATCTACCTGCAAGAGAATCTGGAAAGTGTTGTGTAGCTTTGTGATAGGAGAAGAAGCTCATGGTTTTGGTGAACATATGGTAGTCTCTGTCACAGAGGCTGTTATGATAATTTATGCTTGACATGATAATGGTTTGTATTGGAGTGATATTAGTGGATTTATGGCTTCAAGATATATTTAGGAGATAGAATTGGTAAGATTCAATATATCTGCTCTAACATAGATCCCAAAACAGAGTAGCTCATATAAGATTGAAGGTTATTTTTTTCCCATGTAATAGTCGAGACAGCCTCAGTTCATCTAGGGCTTTACCTTTAGAAAGGCAATTACTAAATTCCAGCTCATCAGTCCATAATGTTAAGAAAATTGTATCAGTTATTTAGTTTCTCAGTAAGTTTCATGTAAATATATGCGAGTGTTACCATGCTTAGAATTTTAATGTACTCCTGGTGTTCACTGACTGGTAATCTTGTCTTCATTCTACTTAAAATATGAAGGGCTTTAGTAGTCGGAATTTGAGAAAGGTTCTTTCCTCAATTATTTGAAAAGCTGAAGAGCCACTTAAAAAAAAGAAAGATATTTCATTTTATGGAAAAGCAGTATTATCGATGGATTTTGAAGAACTTGTGTAACTAGAAACTTTCATGAAATTACAAAGATAAAATTTAATAAATGATGCTTGAAGCCATTTCACGATTATGAATAAAGTTGCTAAAAGTAGAAATTAGTTAGGTTTTTTTTTTTTTTTAAACCTAAGAGAAAGAGAAGTTAATAAGTTCTTTTCCCAGTCCAGGAGCAAGTCTCAGAAATACATATACCCTTTAGTGAACATTCTGAACACTTGCTTTCCTAGATTATATGCTATAAGAGTTGAACATAAAAACTTTCACTCAAGACTGATATATATGCTTTTAATTGAAACATTTAGTATTTGAACAAGCCTCTGTAAAATCTCCATACAGCACTAGGTGGCACACTGTGACTTTGGATGAAAATACATGTATTTTGTTCATCTCCTTGAAGAAAAGAACCTAGGTGAAATTAATAGTTGAAATAGATATTTATAATGTTATGAAGTATTTCAGACTCATTTATTGCATTTCAAACCCTGATACTTAAAGTGTTTAAAACTATTGTACTTAAGTTACTACTGACATTTTTATAAGAATAGGATTATTAAAAATTAACCATGTATTACAGAAAGTACCTGTGCTTTAAATTGAAAAATGGTTTTCAGTCGGGGGTTGTAGTAAGATGAGTGTTATAATGTTTTTGCATGTGAAGTATTGGAATTAAGAATGAAAACAAAGTCTTGAGCTGGTGGCTTTTTCTTTGTATGTATATGTATTAGGTAGAAAATAAATAACTTCACAAAATTTATGGTGGAACCGAAATGTTCATAGAAGAAAAGAATATTAGACTTCAAGTTTTCTGGTCTACGATTACTACAACACTGCTTTCTTGTGATCATTTTAGTTCCTAGAAAATCATTACTTTATGAAGACTCTTGAGTTAGAATATAATGTGTAGGATAGTGAATTTTATGATATCTATCTACCTATAAGAGTTTCTATGATTGCATGAGGGAATCATCTAAAAAAGAGCTGAAAAGTAGCCCAGGTATTTAAACTTATTCATCTGGCCTAAAAAGAATATTGATACTTCTTGGTTAAAACAATGCTCAGGTAACCTAAATGATAGGTGCCAACCTAAGTTATACAGAGCTAATGATCATTGGGAGATGTGTTTAAGTAAAAGGAGGAGATTTTATGGTGTTACATTGATTAGAAAGTATGGGAATAGAGAAGAGATGATTCACGAATTTTGCACAGGATAAAGCTGGGACAGTGATCACAAACTGATGAGTTCCAGTGAACACTTATGAGTTAGATTAAGTAGATGCCATGTGGATATCAGGGTAAGGTCAGAGGAACGAAGGAATGTGGGTGCAGGGTATTTATTTTAAAGATGTAAAAACTTAAGAGGAAAATTTGGGTCAACCTCATAGCACAGAGTATTAGAGTAGAAGAGAACAATCTTTGTTTTCCTAATGGTTTGGGCTGGTTGGTTGGTTCATTCATTTGTGTACACTGAAACTCAATTCTTACCAGTCATGGATTTAGCTCCTGTGGTTATTCCCTCTTTCCCTGTGTAACTCAGTTTCTCTTTCTAATGGATCATTATCATCAGCATAAAAATATATTATCACCTATCTTAAAAACTTTATTTCCACTTTCTTCTTTCTCTATTCTCCTTTATGACGAAACTCAAAGGTTTTTTATACTTGCCATCTCCATTTTCTCACTCATCATTCTCTTGAACTCTCTTCAATCAGGATTTTGACCCTACTAATCTACTGAATAGGCAATAACAAGTTATTGACTTATTAATTTTTATAAATTATTACTTTTATCACTTTTTGGACAATGCAAAGCTGTCATTGTAATTGTTACTCCTTTAAAGGTGAGGTTTTTTTTTTTTCCTCCTCTGTTTGCTTTTAAGATTTTCTCTTTGTTTCAGGTTATCATCAGTTTTTCTGTGACATGCTTAGGTCTGGTTTTCTTTGTGTTTGTCTTGCTTGGAATTTATAAAGATTCTGGAAGAATTGAGCTTGTATCTTTTGTCAACTAAAAGCAAATTTGCCAGTTAGTTTACCCTAAAGATGAGTTTATTCGGGAATAGCCAAAAGAAATTGCAGTTTGGGATGTGCATGCTATGGCAAACCAAAGGCAAATCCTGGAAACAAAGGAGAGAAGTTTGCTTTTTAGAGAAACAGGAGGGGAGGAAGGGGCTGTTCCAAGCAAAAGTCCATTGGAGGAAAGTAACAGTTCAGGGCGGCAATATCTTCTCATTGGCTGAGCTTTGGTGTTCCTCGTTGGCTGGGTTATTGCTCGTCGGAAGAGAAATCTTCCTTCAGCAGTAAGGTAGTTTTACTTTGTGACCAAGATGGAAGTGTAAGTCTCTTTTTGTTTGGTGTAATTGACAATGTATGATAGGGTGTGAGAGCTCTCCTTAGAGGCCTTCCCAACTCCGATTTACTTAAGGTTTCTTTTGTTAATTTCCGTATTTCTCTCAACTTTGTTTTATACTATCAAATGCGTTAGTGGGGCAGTTGGTGAAATTTAAACAATTCTTTTAATTTAGATAATAGTTCGTATCAATGATAATTTCTTGATTTTGGAGAGTATCCTTTGCTATAGGAAATAGACATTGGAGTATTTTAAAGGGCAAGGGGTATCATGACTGCAGTTAATTCTCAAGTGTTTTAGAAAAAAAATACATGAGGGTATTTTGACAATTCTTTGTCCTAATTTGAAACTTTTCTGTAATTTGAATTTATTTTAAAATAAAAATTAATTTCTATCTCCCAGTTGGCTTCTCACCACACAGCCACTCTCATTTGTTTATATATTGTCTATGACTGCTTTCACACAAAACAGCATGATTGAGTAGTTGTCACAGAGACTATATGGTCTGGAGAGCCTAAAATAAAAAATTATTTATTGGCAATGGAATATCATCTTCAACCACCATATTGAGGAAACAAATAATGCTGATAACATTATGTGTTGGAAAGGCATGTGACAATACACACTTGTAAAAACTTTAGGAGAGCCTTAAGGGTCTGGAAGATAAAGACAGCTCCCTGAATCCAAATCTCTCCATAATCCTACAGTCAACTTCCTCCAAATCATACAATCAACAAGGAGAACAAACAAAGCTACATATAATCAAGATTTCAGCATTACAAGAAGACGAGGAATACTGTAACCTTCAAATGTAGGCTCATAACTAAACACCAAATTCGAAGCTAGCTCCTACTGCTACTGAAAACCTTTAGAAACAATCAAGTGAAGTTGCACGTTTTTTCAAATGGAATCTGGTTGTTTCTCTGCCTCCCCCCTAGAATAATGGTATTAAATAAAGACATATTAGAAACAAACAAACAAATTATTTATTATCTGGACCTTTGTAGAAATTTGCTGACCCTTGCTCTAGAGTATAGTGACTTTTTTCTTCTCTTCAAGTCATACTACTCATTACTAAGTTCCTTTGTTTGAGAATAATGTATTGCTTTTCTTTCACATATTCCCCAGATAAACGAGCAATTAAAATCAACCAGTAGGTGAGGAGAACCCAAAAGGGAACGGAAAGAGTAACATATTACAAGTGAATAACCACATTAAAAGGGGTGAGGATGAGAAGAACTAGAGTAATTTTGGAAAACGAAATCCAGTAGTTTCACCAGATCCTGTAAGGCTAAAGATAAGAACTTTATAGAAATGCTATAATCTTGTTAATAAATGTGTTTCTCACGGAGATATGGGTTAGCAATCTTGAAACTACTTTATGTATATATTAGAATTGAAAAGGTAAGTAAATATATTGTAGAGAATGAGAGCTAGTTTTCTTACTGGTGGAGAAATAAATTACAGATAAGGAAAGGGGAAGGCTAAAATGAACCTTGAGGTGTAAAGTTGAAATCAGAAGTATCAGTGTAACTCATGGATTTTTATATATCTATGTAGATAGATACAGAAATACAGATGTGTGTATTGTGGACTAGTGTGCATACATATATTTTCTGTTTTCTCTCACGATTCTATGGGTTGACTGGGTGGTTCGTCTGTTGTGCCTGGGGTGCTGGGATGGCAGCAGACATCTGGGGGCTTGACTGGGCTGGAACATCCAGGATGGCTCAGTGGGTGGTGTCTGTCAGCTGGGAGTTCAACTGGGGCTGTCAACCAGAGGGCTGCCTTTACATGCTATCTCTACTGGTGTCTTGGGCTTCTGATGGCATGACAACTGGGTTTCAAGAGAGTATCCCAAGAGGGAGTATTCCAAGAGAGCCAAGTGGAGACCTCAAAGCTTATGACCTAGTCTCAGAAGTTATGCACTGTAACTTCCACCTCATTTTAGTGGTTGAAAGGCAAGTCACAGAGCAGGATTCAAGGGGAGGGGATTACACAGGGGCATGAACACCAGAGGTTTGGTTTACCTAGGAGAAGGGGAACATCTTTGAAGACTAGCTACCATAGTGATTAATTCATGTATTATTTTTTGCTCTTCCTTGTTTGGTTCACTCATTTGGAATGTTAACTCTTTGAGGTCAAGTACAATACAGCCATCAACTGCATAATGATGTTTCAGTCAGTGACAGACTGTGTATATGATAGTGGTCCCATAAGATTAGTACCATATATCCTAGGTGTGTAGTAGGCTATATCATCTAGGTTTGTGTAAGTACACTCTGTGATGTTCACATAAGGATGAAATTGCCTAACAACACATTTCTTAGAACTCATCCCCGTTGTTAAGTGATGCGTGACTGTATCTATATTTCTTTGTATTCGCTTCAGTGTCTTACACAGTGCCTTACACATAGTAATTGCCCAGTAAAGGTATTGTTGCCTAATGATTCCAGGAATGCTAAAAGTCCAGGCTAGCAAAAACTAGAAGAGAAGATGAATGCACCCGTTAATTGGACTGGGACTTTGGGCTGGGTTCCCTAGGGAACTTTTTTCAGAAAGAGGCAGATTTCCCACATGGACTTAAGGGTTAGGCAAGGAGGCTGCATCCTCATGCTCATAGGGATTCTTTATAGAGCCCCTTTCTTTTCATTGATACTTGGCTTCTAAAAACAGGCTGTTTTCAGATAGCATATATTAGTGGGGAGGTAATTTCTTTTACGTTACCATACCTGGCTCCCGTTGGACCAGGGTCTTGGTCAGGCTGAACCTGTAGGCTAGTGTTGCTTTCAGCTAGGTGGGGCTAAAGCAGGCAAGAAATTGTACACACACACACACACTCATACTCATATATGTATATATTTACGTACATGTATATATGTATATATTTGTACACACATCTACATACATATACACACACATTGTGTGCAGTAGTTTGAGTTTTAAAATTTGCAATTTAAATATGTCAGCTACAGGAATTATTGTTTAGATCCCAATAATTTGGAGATAAAATTTTGCAGTGGAAATTTACAAATGAGTGGAAATTTACTTCAGTGTTATCTCTAGGGAAAAAATAGAATCGAAAACATTTTATGCCACAGAGAGCTTTCAGGGGGAATACATAACATGTTTGTGAAAACTGCTCTCTTCCACACTTTGTCTTGTTGATTTGTAAGGGGTAGTGCTGAAATGGGAACAGAGCATGTTTGTGCTCCTTAGGACACTTTTTCATCCTTTGATTGTATTTATTCTTGAAATAATTTGTTTATTTTAAAAATTGTAGGATTGTCTTCTTAGAACTAAAAAATTTCTGTAACTTACTTTCTTTTCTCTGTTTAACCACCTTTCCAGTCCCAAATTAGTTTCAAGGGTTTCCTTTCTGAGAAAATGTGAAAAATAATGAATTTGTTTGCCAAATATATTTTATATGTTGACTGATCTAATAATCTAATAAATATTGTCTTTTCTGTACATAGGCTTCATTCCAGCGCTCCAATAGTCATGACAAAGTAAGGAGAATAGTTGCAGAGGAGGGTCGTACAGCCAGAAACCTAATAGCTTGGAGTGTTCCACTAGAAAGCAAAGATGATGATGGTATGTATTAAAGTTTCATTTTTGTTGTAAAGAAGGATATATTTAGTCCTGAACAGTAGATAGACTGACTGAAAACTGTTTACAATGAGAACTGGTGGGCAGTTAGTATATATTAAAATAGAAATGCATTTTTTATTTTTTTATTGTAACTAACATAAATGATTTCATGAAGGTATTATTGTTTTATTGTTTCACATAAGGATGAAATTGGGTTTGTTATATTATTAGGACTGGCAGATTAGGGTTTTATTTTTTAAAGTTACAGAAGATTTAGATGTTTTTCTTTTACTAAATTCTTATAAAAATAAAAAATAGGTTTTAAAAAAATTCGCTGTATTTACCATGATTAGGTACAATTTAATGAATGATTTAGAAAAGATAAGTATATTTCTTTAGGTTTCATTATTATTTAAACTAGAAAAAATATCTTTTCTCTTCAGTCCCTTCATTTTAATGGCTAGGAGCAGTGCAAGCACTGCCTAGGTCCTGGGGATCTAGAAAACTGGATAGGGAAGCAGAAGAGAGGAGATTGAAGTGTGCCAAAGGAGGCCTCACTGAAAATTTCTGGGGACTTGTAGATATTCCTTACATTGGGTTTGCATGATGTCTTTTAATGCTTAAATTTTCTTACGTATTTTTGGAGGGATTCCAAAGAAATTAAGTTGTATCCTTTTCAGTGCCTCATAGGACGCACATGATGTTGGTTTGTCTTGTTACTAGTGATGCCAACTTTTTTTTTTTTTTATTGAGTTAATGATAGGTTACAATCTTGTGTGATTTCAGTTGTACATTAATGTTTGTCATTCGTGTTGTAGGTGCACCACTTCACCCTTTCTGCCCACCCCCCACCCCACGTTTCCCCTGGTAGCCACTAATCTGTTCTCTTTGTCTACATTTTTAAATTCCTCATGTGAGTGGAGTCATACAGAGATTGTCTTTCTCTAACTGGCTTATTTCACTTAACATAGTTCCCTCAAGGTCCATCCATGTTATTGCAAATGGAATGATTTTGTTCTGTTTTGCAGCTGAGTAGTATTCCATTGTATATATGTACCACATCTTCTTTATCCATTCATCTGTTGATGGGCACTTAGGTTGCTTCCACGTCTTGGCTATTGTAAATAATGCTGCAATGAACATTGAGGTGCATAGGACTTTTGGAATTGCTGACTTCAGGCTCTTTGGATAGATACCCAGTAGTGGAATGGCTGGATTGTATGGTAGTTCTATTTTTAATTTTTTGAGGAATCTCCATACTGTTTTCCATAGTGGCTGCATCAGTTTGCATTCCCACCAGCAGTGTATGAGGGTTCCATTCTGTCCACAACCTCTCCAACATTTGTTACTATTAGATTTAGATATTTTTGTCATTCTAATGGGTGTAAGGCGATATCTTAGTGTAGTTTTGATTTGCATTTCCCTGATCAGCGATGATGAACATCTTTTCATGTGCCTATTGTCCATCCATATAACTTCTTTGGAGAAATGTCTGTTCATGTCTCCAGCCCATTTTTTGATCGGGTTGTTTGATTTTATGTTGTTGAGTTGTGAGAGTTCTTTATATGTTACGGATATTAAGCCTTTGTCAGATATATGACTTGCAAATATTTTTTCCCAGTTAGTGGGTTGTTTTTTTGTTTCAATCCTATTTTCATTTGCCTTGAAGAAGCTCTTTAGTCTGATGAAGTCCCATTTGTTTGTTCTTTCTGTTGTTTCCCTTGTCTGAGAAGACATGGTGTCCGAAAAGGTCCTTTTAATACTGATGTCAAAGAGTGTACTGCCTACGTTTTCTTCTAGAAACCTTATGGTTTCAGGTCTCAGCTTTAGGTCTTTGATCCATTTTGAGTTTATTTTTGTGAATGGTGAAAAAGAATGGTCAATTTTCATTCTTTTACATGTGGCTTTCCAGTTTTCCCAGCACCATTTGTTGAAGAGACTTTCTTTTCTCCATTGTATGCTCTCAGCTCCTTTGTTGAAGATAAGCTGTCCATAATGTGTGGTTTTATTTCTGGGCTTTCAATTCTGATCCATTGATCTGTGCACCTGTTTTTGTACCAGTACCATGCTGTTTTGATTACTGTAGCTTTGTAGTAAGTTTTGAAGTCAGGGATTGTGATGCCTCCCGTTTTGTTCTTCTTTGTCAGGATTGCTTTAGCAATTCGGGCTCTTTTGTTGCCCCATATAAATTTTAGGATTCTTTGTTCTAATTCTGTAAAGAATGTCATTGGGATTCTGATTGGGATAGCATTGAATCTGTAGATTGCTTTAGGTAGAACGGATATTTTAACTACGTTTTTTCTTCCAATCCATGTACATGGAATGTCTTTCCATCTCCTTATGTCGTCATCCAATTCTCTCAGAAAGGCCTTGTAATTTGCATTATGTAGGTCCTTCACTTCCTTAGTTAAATTTACCCCGAGGTATTTTATTCTTTTTGTTGCGATTGTGAATGGTATTGTGTTCTTGAGTTCTTTCTCTGTTAGTTCGTTATTAGAATATGGAAATGCTACTGATTTATGCAAATTGATTTTATACCCTGCAACTTTGCTGCAGTTGTTGATTACTTCTAAGAGTTTTCCAATGGATTCTTTGGGGTTTTCTATATATAAGATCATGTCGTCTGCAAACAGCGAGAGTTTCACTTCTTCCCTCCCTATTTGGATTCCTTTTATTCCTTTTTCTTGCCTGATTGCTCTGGCCAGGACCTCCAGTACTATGTTAAATAAGAGTGGTCAGAGAGGGCATCCTTGTCTCGTTCTTGTTTTCAGGGGGATGGTGCTCAGTTTTTGCCCATTGAGTATGATGTTGGCTGTGGGTTTGTCATATATGGCCTTTATTATGTTGAGGTAGTTCCCTTCTGTGCCTATTTTGTTCAAAGTTTTTATCCTAAATGGCTGTTGGATCTTGTCAAATGCTTTCTCTGCATCTATTGAGATGATCATGTGGTTTTCATTCCTCAGTTTGTTGATGTGGTGTATCACGTTGATTGATTTGTGGATGTTGAACCATCCCTGTGTCCCTGGCATGAATCCCACTTGATCATGATGTAGGATCCTTTTGATGAATTGCTGAATGCTGCTTGCCAAAATTTTGTTGAGAATTTTTGCATCTATGTTCATGAGTGATATTGGCCTGTAGTTGTCTTTTTTCGTGCTGTCCTTGTCAGGCTTTGGTATCAGTGTGATGTTGGCCTCATAGAATGTGTTAGGAAGTGTTCCATCCTCCCTGATGTTTTGGAATAGCTTGAAAAGGATAGGTATTAAATCCTCTCTGAAAGTTTGGTAGAATTCCCCAGGAAAGCCATCTGGTCCTGGGGTTTTATTCTTTGGGATGTTTTTGATTGCTGTTTCAATCTCTTTCCTTGTGATTGTTCTGTTCAAATTGTCTGCTTCTTCCTGAGTCAGCTTTGGGACATTGTAGGAGTCCAAGAATTTATCCATTTCCTCTAGGTTATCCATTCTGTTAGCATAGAGTTTTTCATAATATTCTCTTATAATCCGTTGTATTTCTGCAGAGTCTGTTGTTATTTCTCCTCTTTCATTTCTGATTTAGTTTATTTGAGCTTTCTTCCTTTTTTTCTTTGTAAGTCTGGCTAGGGGTTTGTCAATTTTATTTATCTTCTCAAAGAACCAGCTGTTTGTTTCATTGATCCGTTCTACCACCTTTTTCCTTTCAATAGTATTTATTTCTGCTCTGATTTTTATTATGTCTCTCCTTTGGCTGACTTTGGGCTTTGTTCTTCTTTCTCTTATTCAGTTAGGTGTAGTTTAAGATTGCTTATTTGGAATTTTTGTTGTTTGTTAAGATGTGCCTGTATTGCGATGAATTTTCCTCTTAATACAGCTTTTGCTGTATCCTTTATGAGTTGGTATGGCGTGTTACCATTTTCATTAGTTTCCAGGTATTTTTTGATTTCTTCTTTAATTTCTTCAATGATCCATTCTTGTTCAGCAGTGTATTGTTTATCTCCGCATCTTTGTGCCATTCTCAGCTTTTTTCTTGTAAGTAATTTCTAGCCTTATAGCATTATGATCGGAGAAGATGCTTCTTATTATTTCAATTTTTTTAAATTTGTAGAGGCTTGCCTTGTTTCCCAACATATGGTCTATCCTTGAGAATGTTCCATTTGCACTGGAGAAGAATGTGTATTCTGCTTTTCTAGGATGAAGTCATCTATATATGTCTATTAAGTCCAATTGTTTTACTTTTTCATTTAGCTCCACTATTTCCTTGTTGATTTTTTGTCTGGATCATCTGTCCATTGATGTGAGTGGGGTGTTGAGGTCCCCTACTATTATTGTCTTGTTTTTAACATCTTCCTTTAGGTCTGTTAATAGTTGCTTTATGAACCTTGGTGCTCCTATGTTTGGTGCATAGATATTTATAAGCATTATTTCTTCTTGAGGAAGTGTCCCTTTGATCGTTTTATATTTCCCCTCTTTGTCTCTCTTTACATGTCTTAATTTGAAATCCACTTTGTCTGATATAAGAATGCAACCTCTGCTTTTTTTTCTTGCTATTAGCTTGAAGTATTGTCTTCCACCACTTCACTCTCTGAGCCCTGTGTGTGTCCTTGGGGCTGAGGTGTGTTTCCTGGAGGCAACAAATTGTTGGATCTTGTTCTTTAATCCATTTTGCCACTCTTTGTCTTTTTATTGGATCGTTCAATCTGTTTACATTGAGACTGATTATTGATGCATGTGGACTTAAAGCTGTCAATTTGTTGCTCATTATTTGGCTTTCCTCCTTTTCTCTTCCTGTGTGCTTTATCCTACCCGTTTGATAGTGCAATTTCTTATGCTGGGTTTCTTCGATTTTTCCTTATTTATGTTTTCTGGCTCTGTTCTGTTATTTAGTTTAGTGTCTACCCTGAAGTTTGTATTTGGAATCTCGTGTATAATATAGTGTGATCTCTGGTGGTCTCTTATTTACTTGGCCTAGACTAATTTAGTCCCTTTGCTCTTCCCCTCCTAAATTATTGTTTTCATTTCTTATTCCAACTTGTGTTATGCGTTTGTTGTTAGAGTGATAAGATCGTCTTTGCTTTGGTAGTTTCCTTACCTTTATCCTAATGCTATAGTTGAATATTTGCTATCCTATTCTGGTTCTATTTGTCTGTCTCCCTACTCTGTGGTTTGTGACCCCTTTCTCCCTTTTTTCTTTTTTCAGGTATGAGAGCCTTCTTGAGGATTTCTTGTAGTGGAGGACTTGTGGTCACAAATTCCCTTAATTTTTGTTTGTCTGGAAAAGATTTAATTTCTCCCTCATATCTGAAGGATATTCTTGCTGGATAGAGTATTCTTGGCTGAAGATTTTTATCTTTTAAAGTTTTGAATATGTCACTCCATTCTCTCCTAGCTTGTAAGGTTTCTGTAGAGAAATCCGCTGAAAGTCTGATAGGAGCTCTTTTGTAGGTTATTCTCTTCTGTCTTGCTGCCCTGACTGTTCTTTCTTTGTGTTTCATTTTTGCCATTTGTTCTACTATATGCCTTGCAGTAGGTCTTTTTACATTGATAAATCTAGATCTGAAAGCTTCCTCTACACACATTTCTCCCTCAATCCCTAGATTTGGGAAGTTCTCTTCTATAATTTCATTAAGCACACTTTCTGTTCCATTTTCCTTTTCCACATTCTCGGGAATTCCTATAATCCTTTAATTCTTTCTCCTCATTGAATCTGCTATCTCTCTAATACTTTCCTCATTCCTTTTAATCCTTAGTTCTCTTTCTTCCTCTGTCTGGAGCCATTCAGCCTGTCTATCTTCGATTATGCTAATTTGCTCTTCTATGGAGTGTACCCGGGCATTCAGGGAATCCATATTCTGTCTTATCTGGTCCATTGTGTTTTTCATCTCTAGTAATTCTGTTTGATTCTTCTTTATAATTTCAATCTCTTTTGTGAAGTAACTCCAGAACTCAGCTTGTTTCTCTATCTTTCTCTCTACCTCATTGAGTTTTTTGATTATAGGTGCTCTGAACTCATTTTCACTTAGTTTACCTATTTCCAAGTCTTCAGGAGTTAATTGTGTGTTTTTATTGTTTTCCTTCTGGTCTGGGGCCTTTATAAATTGCTGGATGGTAGAGGAGGGGTTGTTTCACATGGTGGTAGAATTCGGTTGCAGTTACAGCCTGTTGCCACTAGATGGGGGTCGAGTGCCACACGTTCTGAGCTCTCGTCTTCGGGCAAGATGGCCGCGCCCTGTGTGGTTTGCCGGGGCAGGGAGAGCTGGTTTCTCCGCACACTGATCTGGATTCGGTCAGTTCTGTTCTATGGTCTCCCAGGGCCCTGGGTTTATGGGGTCCCTGCGTACGGAAGCTTTCCCCCGTCACTGGGTTTCCACTGTACCGGTGGCGGGAGTCCTAGACGATCCCCCGGTCACGCGGCCCCTCCCCTTCTCCTTCCCGACCCGCACGGCCATCCCAGTTTCTAGGGGAGCCAGCGAAGTTCTCTCCTACCCCGTTACAGCTCCTCCGAGGCAGGCAGCAGGGACTCCGTCCTCTGTCTTTTGATACTGTAGGTCTGAGTCCTGGCATTAGGTTCATTAGCTGAAATTCAGGTTTTTTTGTTCAGTCCTTTCTTGTACTTTGGAACGGAGAGAGTCCTGGGTCGGCTCACCCTGCCGTTTTGCTCCACCTACTTCCGATCTGAGGTGTTTTTTCAGTGATGTCAACTTTAATCCCTTTGTTGAGATGTTATCTTCCAAGTTTCTCCAGTATAAAGTAACTAATTTTTTCCTTTGTAATTAATAAATAATTTGCGGTAAGATAGTTTGAGACTATGTAACTATGCTGTTTCACTTGAAATAGTCTATCCGGCTTTAACTTCCATTGATAATTCTCAACGGAGTAAATTATTCCTCTCGTCGTTGCAAAATGGTCATTTGCGAACCCCATTCTTCTTTCTACATTTATTAGTTGGCATTCTAATGTAAGGAAGAGCTTTCTCTTTTCCTCTTTGGGTTTATATATGTCTGTATGTATTCAAATTTGTATGGACTCATGGTTTCTTGTTTCTTAAGCATCAAAGCATCACTCTGCTTTGACGCTTAAGTTGTTCTAAATTTCTCTAGTGGGAGACCTGCTAAGCTGGCTCCTGTTGGTTTTTGACGTGTTCTCATTCTTTGAGAACATCCTTACACAGCTGGATGTTTCAAGCTATACAACAGTTCACCCATGTTTTATTCTTTTTTATTTATTTTATGTTTACATTTTACTTTTTACATTTCTATTTAAAATTTTAGTTTTTATTGATTTTATCTTTTTACATTTGTATTTCTGATTGGTTTGCAGTTTGTTCTTACGTGTAGTGTGAAGTCCGTCTATTCTTACATGGATCTAATTTTATCTTTTTTCCATATGGGTAATAAGTTGCCCCAGCATTGCTTAGTATAAAGTCTATCTTTGACTCAATCATTTGAGATGCCACTTTTATTGTAGATTGAATTTCCATATATACCTATATTCTGTTCCGCTAGTCTTTTTATCTAATTGATGTGAGTGCCACATTGTTTTAATTATAGAGGCATTATAGCATTTTAAAATATCTGCTAGGATCAGTCCTCCCTCGGTGACTTTCTTTGTCGGTCTTCCTAGATGTTTTTAGAGAGCTTTTATATTGAATCACAAGAACTATTAAATAGAAGGAGGAATTAAATTTATGTTTTTAAGTTTAGCTCCTTACTAGCTAAAATTTTCATAGTACTTCATTTCTTTGATAGAAGATATATGTCAACACTATTTACTGTAAAAGTAACAACATAAAACCTATGAATGTCTTATGGTTGCTATGTGTTATAAATGTTATGTTATGAAATTTTGTTTTCCCATTTTCCATGCATTAATCTGAAAATGTTTTTATTCAAGTTGCTTCTATTCAAAAAACATAAAAGGAAAGTACAATAATGAATCACATCTGTATATAACCTGATTTTATATATAAGTACATAAAAAATTGGCCAGTGCAATTTTAAAAGCTTTATTCATGCTTATTGAAAAAAATAAAACTGTGAGCACAGAGAATTATAGCTTTCTGAATATCTGTAATAATGATGACAAAAGAAGAATGTTAACTTCATAATTTTTGATAAGGATTATTTTATGTTGTTAAAACTTAGCCAGTTATAGGAAAGCCTTTATTTTGCTTTTTAAAAAATTGCAGCTTGTTCTTGTTTTATTACTACAGTATATACTCACATATTTCTGAGTAAAGTAGTTCAATTTTAAAAAGTTTTCTTCTGTTCTTTGTCTTATTTTTGTTTCCTCTGATACTTGTTCTAAGCTGGTTATTCTATTGGATATTCTAAAAGATCTGGTGATACTCTGTTCTCTATAATGAAAGGATGAATAAAGGGCTGTGTAGGTGAGTGTAGAGTTCTCTGCCTTCATCGCTGGTAGAACAGTGAGGGAGGCCCACTTATGTTCAAGTAAGTTGTTGGTAGGTGTTATGGCTTACTTCGTTTGTACTTCTTCAGAGTACAAAGGAAAATTATTCTGTTATATATTATAGAATTTTACTCCTGTTTTGAATTACTCTCAAGAATAGAATAATTATAAAATAGTAGTTACTATCTTTCTTATAAAAAAGAACAAGTAGGAGTGATGTCAGCATCATGGCAGAGTGAGCTCTTCCTTTAGACTCTTCCCCACAAGACACGATAAAAAAGACACTCATAAACCAACAGAGGACATTCACACAACACGATAGATGTCTGAGAGACCTACATAGCCATATGTCTGAAGGGGGAGGTGCTGGACCCTCCAGAAGGCAGGTGAAGGAGGTAAGGACATCTTCTCTCCCTACCCCAACAGCAGTGACCTAGGGCACAGGACCATGCACAGCTCTGAGAAGAGACAGGGGAGGGGACGGTCCTCCAGAGGGATGCCTTCACTCTCTGAGTTGCCTCCCAGCCTGTGGGAAAGCTCCACACAGAAGATGCTAAGTAATCATGAGGGCGTAGTCACCAAGCAGAGCACCCCAGGAGGACAGAGAGTGAATGCAGAATGGGAGTGTCCCCAGGATTGCAAATGTGAAAGAAAGCATCCCTCCCCCTGCCTGGTGCATCAGCTTGGCCAGTCGGCCATAGCAAGGGACCCCTGCCACAGACCTGGTGCACATGTGTGTACAGCAGCAGCAGCCAGCAGGCAGATGCAGACGGGCTCTGTCAGCATAGCTTCCAAAGGACAGGCACAGCTGCCAGGGATTGCGGTGGGCTCAGAATACACAGCTCCTGCCTCCCTGCCAGTGGCAGTGAGTGGAATCTGCGACCAGGTACTATCACTATGCGACGGCACAAATCCAGTCCATCCCTGGGATGAAGAAGTATATTAATACTTCAGTCCAGAAGGTAAATGATGAGTACCCAGAAATCAATCCTGAAGGTGCAGAAATTTACAGTCTAAATGACAGAGAATTAAAAATAGCTATCATAAAAAAACTTAACGTGTTACAAGAAAACTCAGTTCAATGAAATCATGAATAAAATTAATGAACAGAGGGAATTCCTCACAAAAGAGATTGAAACTATAAAGAAAAATCAACCAGAAATGTTGGAGATGAACACAGTGAATGATATACAGAATAATCTGGAGTCCTTAAATAATAGAGCTGATATCTTGGAGGACAGAATCAGGAATGTAGAGTACCGAAATACAGAGATGCTTCAGATGGAGGAGAGAGAACTAAGACTAAAAAGAAATGAAGAAATTCTCTGGGAAATATCTAACTCAATTAGGAAATGCAGCATAAAAATTATAGGTATTCCAGAGAGAAAAGAGAGGGAAGAAAGGAGCAGAGAGCTTGTTCAAAGAAATAATAGCTGAGACTTCCCAAAGCTGGGGAAGGAGCTGGAACTACAAGTAAAAGAAGCTAATATAACTCCTAATTACATCAATGTAAAAAGACTTTCTTCAAGACATATGTTAGTAAAACTGGCAAAAGTCCAGGACAAAGAAAAAATATTAAGGGCAGCAAAGCAGAAGAAAATAACCTACAAAGGAACCCCTGTCAGGCTTTCAGCAGATTTCTCAGCAGAAACCTTACAGTCTAGGGGATAGTGGAATGATATATTCAAAATTCTGAAAGACAGAAACTTTTAGCCAAGAATACTATATCCAGTGACACTATCTGTCAGATATGATGGAGAAATAAAAACATTCCCAGATAAACAAAAGCTGAGGAAGTTCATTGCCACAAGACACTGCCCCCCACAAGAAATGATCAAGAAGGCCCTCATACCTGAAAAAAAAGAGAAAGGGTTTACAAAGCTAGGGGATAAACAGGCAGACAAAATCAGAAAATGACAACTCTCTATCAGAACAGGTTAGCAAACACTTAATTATAATATTAAAGATGAAGGGAAGGAAAACATTAAAAAACTATGATCATTGCATTTTAACTACAGACTCACAACACAAAATGGAATAAGTTGTGATAACAATAACTTAAGTAGGGAAGAGGAAAGGGATAGAACCTTCTTAGACTAAGGAAATAAGAGGCCATCACAAAATTTACTCTCTTGTCTATGAGATCTTAATACAAACCTCATGGTAGCCACTACACAAAAAATCAGAAAGAGACACAAATGATAAATAAAGAGAAAACTGAGAAAACCATGATAGAGGACCACCACACTAAACTGCCAGTCTGAAATACATGGGAGAAGAAACAAGGGAAATACTGAATAACCAGAAAATAAGTAGTAAAATGGCAGCACTAAGCCCTCATATATAAATAATCACTCTAAATGTAAATATATTGAATTCTCCAGGCAAAAGGCATAGGGTGGCTGGATGGATTAAAAAACAAGACCCAACAATATGCTGCCTCCAGGAAACACGTCTCAGCTCTAAAGACAGACAGTGGCTCAGAGTGAAGGGGTGGAAGATGATACTTGAAGCTAATGGCAAACAAAAGAAAGCAGATGTTGCCATACGTCTATCAGACAAAATAGACTTCAAGATAAAAAAGGCAATGAGAGACAAAGGGGGCAGTATATAATGATAAAAGGGACACTTCACCAAGAGGACGTAACACTTGTAAATATATATGCACCTAGCACAGGAGCAACAAAGTACATAAAGCAACTATTAACAGACCTTAAAGGACATATTAACAGCAACACAATAATAGTAGGGGACCTTAACAGCCCACTCACATCAATGGATAGATCATCCAGACAGAAAGTCAACAAGGATAGTGGAATTAAACAAAAACTAGACCACATGGACTTAATAGATAGATTTGTAGAACACTCCACCTGAAAACAGCAGAATACACATTCTTCTCAAGTGCACATGGAACATTCTCAAAGATAGACCATATGTTGGGAAACAAGGCAAGCCTCAATAAATTTAAGAAGATTGAAATCATATCAGGCGTCTTTTCCAACTATAATGCTATGAAACTAGAAATCAACTATAAGAAAAAAGCTGGGAGGGGCCAGCTCCATGACTGAGTGATTAAGTTCATTTGCTCTGCCTCGGCATCCCAGAGTTTTGCTGATTCGGATCCTGGGTGTGGACATAGCACCACTCATCAAGCCATGCTGAAGCGGTATCCCATGTGCCACAAGTAGAAGGACCCACAACTAAAAATATATACAACTATGTACCAGGGGGTTTTGGGGAGAAAAAGGAAAAATGAAATCTTAAAAAAAAGAGAGAAAAGAAAAAAGCTGGGAAAGTGAAAAACAAGTGGATGCTAAACAACATGCTACTGAACAACCAATGGATCCCTGAAGAAATTTAAGGAGAAGTCAAAGAACATTTGGAGACGAAAATGAAAATATATCCTAACAACTCATATGGGATGCAGCAAAAGCAAACCTAAGAGGGAAATTCATAGCAAAGCAGGCCCACCCTAACAAACAAGAAAAATCTCAAATAAGCAATCTTAAATTACACCTAAGACACCTAGGAATTAAATTACACCTAAGAGACCTAGGAAAAGAAGACCAAACAAAGCCCAAAGTCAGCAGAAGGAGGGAAATAATAAAAATTAGAGCAGAAACAAATGACATTGAAACCAAAAAAACAGTAGAAAGGGCCAATGAAAGAGCTGGTTCTTTGAGAAGATAAACAAAATTGACAAACCCTTAGCCAGACTCACTAAGAAAAAAAGAGAGAAGGCTCAGATAAGCAAAATTAGAGATGAAAGATGAGAAATTACAACAGATATTACAGAAATACAAAGGATTATAAGAGAATAAGTTGGACAATCTAGAAGCAATGGATATATTCTTAGACTCATACGACCTCCCAAAACTGTATCATGAAGAAACAGCAAATCTGAATAGACCAGTCACTAGTAAAGAGATTGAAACAGTAATCAAAAATCTTCCCCTCCAAAAAAAGTCCAGGACCAGGTGGCTTCTCTGGAGAATTCTACCAAACATTCAAAGAAGACTTAATACCTGTGCTTCTCGAACTACTCCAAAAAATTGAAGAAGATGAAACACTTCCTAACACATTTTGTGAGGGTAACATCACCCTGATCCCAAAGCCAGGCAAGGACAACACAAAGAACGAAAATTACAGGCCAATATCACTGATGAGCATAGATGCAAAAATCGTCAACAAAATATTGGCAAACCAAATACAGCAGTACATTAAAAGAATCACCATGATACAGCATAATCAAGTGGGATTTATACCAGGGATGCAGGGTTGCTTCAACATCTGCAAATGTATGTGACACACCATATTAACAAAATGAGGAATAAAAACTACATGATCATCTCAGTAGACACAGAGAAAGCATTTGACAAGATTCAACATCCATTTATGATAAAAACTCAATAAAATGGGTACGGAAGGAGTGTACTTCTACATAATAAAGGCTACATGACCAACCCACAGCCAATGTCACATTCAACAGGGAAAAACTGAAAGCTATCTCTCTGAGAACAGGAACAAGACAAGAGCACCCTCTCTCGCCACTCTCATTCAACATGGTACTGGAGGTTCATGCCAGAGCAATTAGTCACTAAAAAAAGAGAGAAATAAAAGATATCCAAATTGCCAATGACGAAGTGAAGCTCTTTTTGCAGACGATATGATGTTATATATAGAAAACCCAAAAGAATCTGTTGGAACTGTTAGAAATAATGAACTACTACTGCAAAGTGGCAGGGTACAAAAATCAGCTTACAAAAATCAGTTGCTTTTCTATACTCTAATAATGACCTAACAGGACGAGAACTCAAGAATACAATCCAATTTACAATCACAACAAAAAGAATAAAATATCTAGAAATAAATTTAACCAAGGAGGGAAAATACTTATACACTGAAAAGTGTAAGACATTATTGAAAGAAATCTGTGATGACATAAAGAAATAGACATTCTTGCACATATGTTGGAAGAATAAACATAGTTAAAATGTCAAGGCTACCTAATGCAATCTATAGATTGATGCAATCCCAATTAGAATCCCAAAGACGTCCTTATGGAAGTAGAACAAAGAATCCTAAAATTCATATGGGGCAACAAAAGACCCCAGATAGCTAAAGCAATACTGAGCAAAAAGAACAAAGCTGGAGGCATTACAATCCCTGACTTCAAAATATACTACAAAGCTGTGGTAATCAAAACAGCATGGTACTGGTACAAAAACAGATACACAGATCAATGGAACAGAATTGAAAGCCCAGAAATAAAACCACACATCAGTAGACAGCTCATCTTTGACAAAGGAGCTAAGAACGTATAATGGAGAAAGGAAAGTCTCTTCAGTAAATGGTGTTGGGAAAACTGGACAGCCACATGCAAAAGAAAGAAAGTAGACTTTTATCTTTCACCATACTCAAGAATTGACTCAAAATGGATTAAAGACTTGAAGGTAAGATGTGAAATCATAAAACTCCTCAAAGAAAAAATAGGCAGTACACTCTTTGACATATGTCTTACAAGGATTGTTTTGAATACCATATCTACTTGGGTAAGGGAAACAAAAGAAAAAATAAACAAGTAGGACTTTATGAGTCTAAAGAGCTTCTGCAAGGCAAAGGAAACCATGAACAATACAAAAAGACAACCCACCAACTGGGAGAAAATATTTGCAAATCGTATATCCGACAAGGGGTTAATCTCCAAAATATATAAAGAACTCAAAGAACTCAAGAACACAAAAACAAACAACCCAATCAAAAAATGGGCAGAGAACATGAACAGACATTTCTCTAAACAAGATATCCAGATGGCCAACAGGCACATGAAAAGATGTTCACCATTGCTAATCATCAGGGGACTGCAAATCAAAACTACATTGAGATGTCACCTTACACCTGTTAGAATGGCTGTAATAAACAGGACAAAAGATAACAAATGTTGGAGAGGATGTGGAGAAAAGGGAACGCTCATCCACTGCTGGTGGAAATGCAAACTGGTGCAGCCACTATGGAAACAGTATGGAGATTCCTCAAAAAATTAAAAATAGAAATACCATATGACCCAGCTGTTTCACTACTGAGTATTTACCCAAAGAACTTGAAATCAACAATTGAAGGAGACTTATGCACCCTTATGTTTATTGCAGCAGCATTCACAATGGCCATGACATGTAAGCAACTTAAGAGCCCCTGACTGATGATTGGATAAAGGAGATGTGGTCTATATCTAGAATGGAATACAACTCAGCCAGAAACAGAGACAAAATCGTCTCTTTTGCAACAACATGGATGGACTTTGAGGTTATTATGTTATGGGAAATAAGGCAGACAGAAAAACAAACACCACATGATTTCACTCATACGTGGAGGGTAAACAAACACATTGACAAAGAAAACAGATTAGGTGTTACCAGAGGGGAAGAGCGTTGGGGAGGTGGGCATAAGTGGTAAAGGGACACACAGATATGGTGCCTGACAAATAATAATGTACAACTGAAATTTTACAATATTAGAACTTATTATGGACCTCAATAATATAGTTAAAAAAAAAAAACGAAATTAGAAGGATGTATCCAACTGGAAAAATCCAAATAACTGAAAACCTCCCTTCTCAAAACGAAACTATGTATTTCATAGATCAGATAAGTTAAAACAGAAAAATACTGAGTTTTTATATGGTAAAACATGTATTCTTTCTTTTCTTGTTGAAATAAAATTTGAATTTAAAGAAGTATTTTCAGGCCTATATATATGTTGAGGTGTATCACTAACTTGACTTTGTTTTTAAATTGTTGCAATATCTGACTTCCTTAAGAAGTTGTTTTATTCCTGTTCTGAGAAAGCCATTCATAAAAGCAGTCTTTGGGACCTTGGAAAGTTAGTTGTTGTTTATTATGTCCGTGTTGAGCATGTATAGATTGTACTATTCTGTGGTTTCCAGAAGGAGATTATGTGTTAGTAAGCCTGAATGATTTATACAGTTCAATTTTATATTATCTGTTTGTTGGTCTATATATTTATCTGTTTATTCTTGCCTTGAAGGAAAATCTAAATGTCAAGCTGGTGGAAAATCCAAGAGAACAATTCAAAGCACTCATAAAACTACTAAACAGGTACAGCGCATATAACTTTTTACTTACTGACTTTCAGTTTCAATCAAAAAATCTAATTTTGCAGGATTTGAATATTGTCTATTTTGTCTTCATGGAAAAATTTAATGTCACATTATTTAAGAAATGTGTATATAGTACTGTGTTCTAGCTTGTAGTAAATACTTTTCATAACAACCCTTTGATGTAGGCATTATTGTTATCTTACTTACAAATGAAGAAACTGAGTTAGAAGGGGGTTGTGTAACTTGCTAATCATTGACACAGTGAAGGTTTGAACCAGGCCATCAATTTCCACATGCTCTTAACTACTCTGTTGCACATCCCATATTTGTGAGTTCTGTCATGATTTTCTTTCTTGGTATAATCCTGCCTTTAGGTTATAGTCTAGTAAAGCTATATTGACCCTTTAAAAAGTTTCAAATTGCTTTACTAAAGTTTTAGAGAATACAGGCCTACCTTATTTTTAAAAATGTTTTTAGCATAATTATAGTTAACTTTTTAGTCCATAGTTATTTTCTCTAAACTTTTCATATGTATTATTTGTTTGATATTATTAAATATAGGAATATGTATTATGTAAACCAAAACCTTCACATAAGGAAAACATCTAATCAAAACTTCATTGTGATTTCATAAAAATCCCTCACTCCTCACACACACTCAGGCATCAATGGTAAAATATTTTTTTAAAAATTGAAAAGACAAAGGATTTTAAAAAATGAGATAAACATCTCTGGATCAGAAATAAACATACATACTGACAGATAAGTGGAGTTGGGGGCACAAACTTAATGACTAAGTCTTATGGGATAAGGGAGGCTAAAATGCCCTGATTGTGGTGGGGAAACAGATCCAAGCTCAACTTTAGGCTTGTGTAGAGTTCTACACTAGGAGACAATAAAAGCGCAACCTACTTGGGGTTGTGGCCTGTGAGAGCTGATGTCTGAAGCAATGAAAAGGAGTGACTCTCTGGTTCATGACTGGATATGCTCCATTCTTGAAGGGTGAGAGCTTTAAACTCCCAGTAGAAGACCTCGGAAGTGGGACTGTAGTGGGCCAGATGATGGTAACCATGAAACTACTACCCATGGAGTGAGAGTGAGCAAAGTGAAAACTAAAATACAAGAAACTGAAACTCAAAATAAGCTTCAAAGTAAAATATGAAAGCACATGAGGAAAGTACTGTCATAATTTATAGATAAGACATTCCACCAATGAGAGTAATGAAAAAAGGGCATTTTTCTAAAGAGGACTTTGAAATAAATGAGTTTAAATTCCTCAAAGGAAAGAATAACTGTAAAGGAAAATGGAGAAATTCTGAAATAAAATAGGTGGATATTAAGTTTGAACATTAATAGATAAGAATGAACCAATTAGAAATCTTAGAAATAAAAATGTTGTCAATGAAAATTTGAAAACCTGCAATTAAAGGATAAATGATATATTGGACAAGAAGATTAGTCAAAGAATTTGTTAATTGGAAGATACTACTGAGGAGGATTTAGTACATAGCTCAGAGAACTAGAGATGGAAAATAAGAAAGAAAATTTAAGATAAAGAAATCCTAATCTTATCTTCTAGGACTTTCAAAAGTAGAGAATAAATAGTGGGCATGCAATATTTGAAGAAATAATGTTGAAAATTTTCCTTACTTTCTGAGTTCTCGAGAGCTTCAGAGCATAGCTGTGGAGCTCAGCAAGATAAATAAATAATAGATTTATACCTAGATAGATTGTAGAGAATCTGCAGAATGTTAAGGGAAAAAAAAACCTTTAAAAATACCAGGAAGTAAACAAAACCACAGGGGAATGACAGATTAATAGTCTTTTTATGAACAAAAGGACAATGGAGCAATATTTTCAAAGTTAGAAGGCAAAGTAACTTTTAACCCAGAAGTCTATGCCCAACCAAATGATCATTCAAGTGCAAGAGTGAAATAAAGCCATTTTTAGATATCGGAAGACTTACATGGTTGCCACCTATAGACCCTTAATGAAGGAACTATTAAAAAGTTAGTTCAGCAAGAAGGAAAGGTAACCTGGAGGAAGGAGCTTGATAAAAGGGTATCTGTAAAGTATATTGGTAGATCTCTTTAACTATTCATGATTTTTAAAAAAACTCACACAATTAAATTTAGAAAAGTTTAACTGTAATTTTAGACAATATTAACATGGAAGATGGATTGTAGGGAGTTTGGAGGGGAGTTAGAGTGATAAAGTCCTTGTCTTATTTAGGAAGAAGTCTTTGTTAGGAAAATACAAGTGTAAGTGTGTGTGTGATAAAAATTTAAAAGAATAAAACGAGCAGCTGTGATTTTCAAAGAAACAGAGGAAAAGAGAAAGTGAATAAACCAAAGCTTTTCAACTCAATAGAAGGCAAGAGAGAGAAAAAAAGAAGCAAAGAAAAATCATGGTAAGTAAAAAACACACAAGGTTGTGGTAGACAAGTATAAATATATCAGCAATTAATCTTGTAAACTGATTGGATCCATCTCTTAAAAGGCAGATGATTGAGTTAAACCTCTCATTTCAAAGTGTACACATAGCTGTGTACAGGAGACATGTTTAAAACCTCAAGGAAAGGTTTAAAACAAAGGGATAGAAAAAAATCCAGGTATTCTATATGTACTTTAAAACTAGTATAGCAATATTCATATTAAATGAGATGGAATTCAACGTGAAAAGCGTTGATGACATAAAGATGGAAGTTATATAATGGTAAAAAGAATAATCATCTAAGTATAGCAGTACTCAACTTTTATGTACCTAATAGCATAGGCTTGAAATATTTAAAGCCCAGACTAACAGAATTACAAGGGTCACAGTGCATTCATAATCATATTGGGAAATATTAATAGCCCATACACAGAAACGGATAGATCAAGCAGTAAAAAACACCAGTAAGGATATAGAATTAAGAATAAAATTATACTTGATCTCATATAAATGTGTGCGTGTGTGTATGAATATGTGTGTATTTATTGGTACTCAAGAAATAGTGCGCACAGAACATATGCAAAAATTGGCATACTAGATCATAAAGGAAGTCTCAATTAGTAGAAGTCAGACAAGAGAATAGAAGTCAGAACATATTCTCTGACTATAATGCAGTTACATTAGAAATAGAAGGATATTTTCCCATTATGTACGAAAAATAAATTTTCAATGGACTAAAGACCAAATGTGAAAATAAAAATTCAAAACTATCTAGAAGGATATTTTTATGACCTTTACTTAGGAGTGACTTCCCTAGACCAGACAAAAAGCACAACTCATGGATAAGTTATATATCAAAATGAAATTTATGTACTAAAAACTTGGCTAAACAAAGTTAAAGGTGAGACTGATTGGGCGAAGGTTCCATATCAAGAATTTATGAAGAGCTAAAATTGGAAAAAGAAACGCAATAAAAAAGCAGGGGAAACCTGAATAGCCTGTAAACACATGAAAAGATGCTCAGTTTCAGTAGTGATCGGGGAAATGCCTCTTGACTACTTGTGAAACCCTACCACTTTGCCCTCTAGAACTAGGTTCGTCACCAGCAAAATCTCTCTCTCTTCTCTGAACCTTCCCTTTACCTTCTTGTTCTAACTCAATACCAACTCACTTGTGAGGACACTGCCTCCACCACAGGCTTTTTAAGTAATAGTTGTATTTTTCCCCCACAGGACTCCTACCTCTGGTCGTAGAGGTGGGTTTCCTGCTTGCTCTTTACTGGTATTTCAGACAGTTCTCCAGTGTGGGGGAGGGAGGGAGGGAAGAATACGCAGAGCACGGAGGATTTTTAGGGCAGTGAAAGTACTCTGTATGATAGTATAATGATGGATACATGTCATTATACATTTGTCTGCGCCCATAAAATGTGCAGCACCAAGAGTGAACTGTAAGGTAAACTAGGGACTTTGCATGATTATGATGTGTCAGTGTAGGTACATCAAGAAATCTATGTTCAATTTTATATGCTCATGCATTTTTCTGGGAATAGGTTCATAAGTGTTGTCACATTCTCAGGTGAGTTGATAAGCCCTTCTGAGAGAGATATCAGAAACCTCCATTTCTTCCTTCCTTTTCCCCTCTCCTTCCCTTTCTTTCTTTTTTCTCTTAAAAGTCCTTGATTAAAACAGTGTAACTTGATGGAATTCACTTGTGTCTAACTTTTCCCAAAAGTTTAGGTTGCTTTGTCTTCTACTGAGTGTCTTAGAATCAGTTAGGCACAGTAAGCCATAGCAGTGGGCTGGTTACCTGATTTTGAATCTTGGCTTTGTCACTTACTTAGTGTGAGACCTCGGGTTCATCATTTACTTTAGCTAAACCTCAGTTTTCTCCCCTGTAAAATGGAGATAATAATAGTACCTATGATATAAAATTGCTTCAAAGATTAAATGAAATATAACTGTAATGGAAAGCACTTAGTACAGTGCCTGGCACACAGCAAGTATGCCATGAATGTTAGAGGCTACCTACCTCCGTTATTATTATCACTCCTGTTATTTTTATCAGTGGTAGGGTAAGAAATTCTATACTGACTTATCAGCCTCTACAATTTGATGTATATCTTCTGCCTTTCACAAGTTTGGCAGTTTTTGCCGTTAGTTTATTTACAATTTTTTCTATGAGCATATTTCATTCCCCTCTTTATATTTCTCAATATGATCATACCTAACATTATTTGAGTACTATTGCGTGCTAGATTCTGTGTGAAATGCTTTGTGAACATTGGAGCAGAGGTTGAAAGACTAGGTTCTGGTCCCAGTTCTGTCACTTAGCCTCTTGACTTTGTCAAGAAAGTCAGTCCTTCTGAGTCTCTGTTATCTACAAAATAGGAATAATAATTATCCTGTCTTTACAGTTTGTTGTGATGATTAAATGACATTACGTTTTCAAAAGCCCTTCAAAAAATATAAATAAGCATGCAAATAAAAAGTATTACTGTTTTTCTCAAAGTTAAATGTCAGATTTGCATAGCACATTGCCTTTTAGATGGAATTACCTTGCTATAGTTTCTGCTTTTCCAGAATCTTTCTTAGTAAAAGCCTCACATAGAGCAATCACAAAGAATAGAAACATCTTAACCTGAAATCAGTACTGCCTGTTCTACATTGTAAGAAAGGATGGTAAAGTATTTGAATCATATATACATGGATGCGTGACATGGTAAATACATAAATGGGTGAAAACGAGTGAAAGTTTTTTTGAGAATTCTATAAGATTATAGTCTGAATTCACAGGGAGTTACTAGCCGTTTGCTGATCAATGTAGAAAAACTTTGTGAAGGAGGTATAATTTAGGAAACCCCAAATTCAGGAAACTTAAAATTCTCAAGTTAATTTTAACTTTAGATGGGTGTATATAGAAAGAGAAATGAGGTGGTCTGGAATATCTGCTAACGGGCTGTCAGCACAGGGCCTTGGACAGCATTGTAATGGGAAGCCAACAGTGTTAATTGTAGAACTCTAACTGAAAGATGGTCTCCTGTGGCTATATGATCCTGGAAACTCAGCCTCTGAACCTCAATTTTCTAAGCTGTAAAGTGGAGCTAATAGTACATACTTGAAAAGTTGTGTGCAGGGGGTTAGAAGATTATGTGAAGTTGATTTATGATCTATAATCCTATATAAATTGTTAATTATTATTGTCACAGTTGTCAGGAAAGTAATGGACAGAATTAAGCTTTGCTTTGGGATAGATGTTAGTTGAATGGGACTTTTAGTACGGTTTAATCCAAGGAGAGGATGTTTGCCATAATAACTAAATCAGTTACTACTGGGGCTAGAAAGAACTTGGACAGCAGTTGAGGCAAAGGTTTTGTGGGTTGTTGATTATTACTTTAAATTTTATTGTTTAAATATTGAGAATTTGGGCTGGACTAAGGCTGTCACATAAAATATTTGCTAATTTTTGTTTGCTAAATCTGGCAAACCCTAGTTTGGATGGAGGACCATGGAAGGAGGGTGAGCAGCTCCATTTCATCCTCTTAAGTGTATTTGTCTCTGTGTGTGTATGTTTTGTTTGCTTGCTTTTTGGTGGTGGAGATTATGTATAAACCAGAGATTTGCTATGAAAGATCTATTTTGGATATTCTCCATTTTGGGGCTCTTCTATGAAAAAGAAAAAACAGACAAGCAAACAGGAATGACACACACACTTACAAAACAACCCAAAGAAACCTGGGATTGTTTGTTGCTCTAAATGTAGTAGAAGGTTAGTATTGATTTATGCATTAGTTTCAGTAGCCATAGAAGAGATAAGCAACTCCTTTGGTACTTAGATGTAAACTACATGCTCATGTTTTTGGTGGAGTGATTCTGTGGTACAGTCAAATTTTTCATGTGCAACTGAGGAAAGAATAGGTCCCATGAACTTTATTTGGTGAGTCTGCTCTGTAGCTGGCGCTTGGTTTTATTAATTCACTACTGTTCTTTAGGTAAGCTGTTTTGCATTTATATATTAATTTTTGCTTTTAATGGAAATTAAGTGAATATAACTATAGTATATGTCATTTCTAAATGAAAAGAATATATGCAAGCAGTTTCAAAATGTTGAAATTGCTATTTATTATTTGCGAATGTATGTAAATGTGCCATACATGTATTCCAGTGAGGATCCCGTTTAGTGCTCCTTTTTGACTAACGGTCTGTTCACCATTGAAGTCATCCTAATCTTCAATAAGACACGACTGAAGTAAAAATTAACCTTACAAATCTGCCACTTTTGTTTAAGATGAGAAACTGTGTTTTATGAATTCAGTGTGATATGATATAAACTAAAAAGAAGAATGTCATGTTTTTAAGTATTCATGTTGAAAAATGTGCTTTATACAAAAATCCAATCCATGGAGGCTTTTTGAAAATATTTATTCATGTTTTATTTCACCAGAACACTGCAGTAGACTGTAAAATAACATCATCTACAGCTGGAGATAAACACTTTGATAAAAGTCCTACTAAAACAAGGCACCCTCGGAAAATTGATCTAAGAGCTCGGTACTGGGCATTTCTTTTTGACAATCTTCGCCGAGCAGTGGATGAAATCTATGTAACTTGTGAATCAGATCAGAGTGTGGTGGAATGTAAGGTAAGGTTTTCTGTGAGCCTTCATTATCCATTTGAAGCCAATTTTTGCTACACCTAACTCGATCATTTACATCAGTAAATAATACTGTAGTGTTAACTGTAATTGCTGTGCTGTACATTAGATCCCCAGAACTTATTCATCTTGTAACTTAAAGTTTGTACCCTTTGACCAGCATTTCCCTATTTCTCCCATTCGTTGCAACTTCTGTTCTCTCTGCTTCTATGAGTACTTCAGGTTTTTCTTGGTTTTGACTTTTCAAGAGTAGTCTTGTTGTTTGTATTACCTAATCACATTCCTTTACATTCCGTGCAAGATTCAGTAGAAAGCTGTTTTGGTACAGTCCTGGGAAAGAAATAAAAGGGATGGATAGTCACACACACTTAATTAAGAAATCTCTTATCTTTGTCTTCCATTGGTACTGTCGGTGGCACAGTGAGATTTTCACATTCTTTAGTTTCATGTTTAATTGGACATTGCTCCCTTTCCATTGAGATACTTATCACTCTCCTAATTTACTCTGGTCAGGGAAAAGTGAGATTGATGGCTAACTGTAAACAATCTTGGGTGGGATTGGCATATCATTGTAACATGTGTTTTCTAATTTTAGATAACCTTGTGTTTGTAGTAGGATATCAAACACACACACAGCATAATCTGTCTCTAAAAATTCACTAAAAAGCCTGGCCTTTTAGTGAATACAAACTATAATACTATATTATTTTATACTGAGTAAAATTATTTTGAGAAAAACCAGAGTGATTCATCTTCATAGAAATATTACAGAGATACCTTCTGTTTCTACAGTGACCATGGTTAAAAACCTTGGAATTCGTTATTTAATCTTTGAAATATATGAAGGGTCAAAGAAAAGTTATGTTGAGACAGCAGCTGTGTTTCCTCTCAAATTGGAAATAGCCAAAATAGGTTTTGGACTAGCTTGAAAATGATTCATCAGAAGCGGTTTTCAGAATAAACAGTAATTGAAATCATTCAAATTTATGGTTTGGTTGTCACAATTAATATTGTTACTATCAGCATGTAAAAGTTTGTGTGTGTTTTAGGAAAAAAAATTTTAAGCAAAATCATATCCTTGGAGTTTAATAAATCAGCATGTTTTGGTAGAAGACACTATCAGGCTAATTTAGGGTTATAGATTCTGTAAAATGAGTGTGTGGTCCTAGATAATCTCTATGTCAACCCTAGAGATCAATCAGATCAGCAGATTCTTTGACTTTATTATTAAGAATAACAAATGGTTGATTGAAGAAATCAAATTTGTTTGTAAAATATGTACTTCTTTATAGAAGTGAGTTTGACCAATTGCAACCAAGTCTCTGTGATAAGCAGAAACTCTTGGATCTGTCTCTGAAACTGTATTTGAGGAAGCTAGACTTGGCCATAAGTCAGTGTGGCTTTTACTTCTGTTTCTGTAATTCACCTACCCAAAGCTTTGTGAAAGTTTAAAGTAATAGAAATTTGTTGTGCAAATGTAAGAATGGAGAAGATTTTGACAAAGTGAGAGGAGTAGAGATGTGTTCTCTGTTCTTTGTAGTGTGCCAAGATGCTCAAAGGCTTATGCTGAGAAATAAAATCTGGGAGCTTAAAAGTTATTTTCAGGGGCCAGCCTGGTGGTGTAGCGGTTAAATTTGTGTGCTCTGCAACCTGGGGTTTGCCAGTTTGGATCCCAGACGCGGACCTACGCACTGCTTATCAAGCCATGCTGTGGTAGGCATCCCACATATAAAAAAAATGGAGGAAGCTGGGCACAGATGTTAGCTTAGGGCCAGTTTTCCTCAGCAAAAAGAGGAGGATTGGCAGTGGATGTTAACTCAGGGCTAATCTTCCTCAAAAAAAAAAAGTTATTTTCCTACTCAACTCTACTCCTCTTCCTTTCCAGGACTTACAGGTGGTGGTGATGTAAAAAGATGCAGTTTAACATTTGGTCTAAGCATGTGCTGGATATATAATAACTAGAGTTCCATTTTTCTTTTGCTCTATTCTCATTATAAAAACACCTCTGTCCATTATCTTATTTGATTTGTACCTTTGTGAGATCTATAACCCAGGGAGTTTTCCTCATTGTACAGGTAGATTTAACCCTTGTTTTGTGGATGTACTGACAGAATTTATCCCTGTTTGTGGTTTGTGTGTTTTAGCCTTAGTTAAGTAACCGCAATTCAGTTCTTTGTCTCATATGTAAAATGCAGTTAATAACACCTGGATTATGTAACTCACATGCTAAGTGTAGCAATATAGTGAAATGTATATTTCCTGCTTCAGCCAGGGTTGCTGACCAGAGCCCACCACTGTAATCAAAGGAGGCTAAATTTCTCATTTTTTAGTTTGAAGATGTGCCTGTTATGCCATGGGCCACTTCGTTGTGTGATTTGCTAAGAATCGACATTCCAGCAAAACTACACTCAAACCATCACCACCACATTTCCTTTTCTTCCTTATAAAGTGGGCTAGAGGGTGGGCTAGGGGAGATTGCTTTTTGGAGAGTACACAGTTAATGACGCAGTATCCATCTTCTCAACTTGTTCTCACAAAAGTTTGAAGTGGGGCTTGAATTGCTTGTGAAGTGTGTGAGTGTGGCTGTAGGAAAGGGAGACTGGCATTTTATTCTCTGGCTGGATCTTTGCTGACTGATTTTGGTGCCTCTGGAATGGGGGAAAGCATGGTAGGAACACATTGTGCTTTCCTTTCTCTGTTTACCATTTCCACCTGGGGAGAACTGGAACTGGAATGTTGGGGCACCCTTAGGTATAGAGACTCGTGCTTACATTTGCTTTAGAGATTTCATAGCACAGTAGGCTCGCTGGGTAGTGCATGCCAGCTGGGCTTGAAGGCACTATAGGGTACTAGGCCTTGGAAAGAGATAGGATGAGAGTTCTTGGTGATCAAGTAAAGAGGACCCCCAGAGTCTCATGATTTATGTGAGGGAAGGAGTGTGGACATTAGTGAAGATGTTGGAGTCATAGGAGCTTCCTATGGGTGCACTTGATTAGGTGACAATATGCAAAACTGATGGAGTTGGGCAGACACTGCTTGGGCAGAGGAAGCCAGGATGAACCTGAACACTGCCTAGTGAACAACATATGCTACCTGTGCAGAAGTCACCATCTTCTGCAGAGATCAGTAGAGACCACTGACCTCAGGCTGAGTCAGAGAAAGATTAGGGATACATCTCTGCCTGGCAGCACTCGACTCAGCTGGCAGTGCGGCATTACCTTAGTCCCTGGAGAAGGACTAGCTGATGACTGTAGCAGACTCATCACTAGTATCTGGTGAGCTCTTGTAAGCAGAATATTGCTTTGTTCCCACAAGCTGCCACTTATGGCGAAGGACATAAGATTGTAAATGTAGGGGCCTGGGAAGGGGAGTACAGGGAAGGAAGGAAGGAGAAGACTCAGTGAGAACAAGCCATGCCCGTCTCTACCATAGGCATCTGCTAAAGGCCATATAATTCTCACTTGTGCTAATAAGAAGGTTGTTTGAAGATGGGATTTAAAAACTATTCTTTGATAATTGAATGTGATTGAAAAACTGTGAAATTTCACTTAACATACTCAGCATGTTTAGGATTCAACTGAGTACTTATGGGGAAAAACATGGAAGTATTCTGTGTTTATATCTCAATGAGTTGAGACTTCTCAATTTAACAAGTTAAGTAAGGATCAAAATGAGATGTGAGAAAATGCTTTGAAATGTATGACATGTAATAAAAACAAAATAAACTTTATAATGAGATAAAAGGAAAGTCACAGATGGAGAAACAGGAATATAGGTCCACGAGTAGAGAAGGAATAATCATAGAAGTAGGAAGAAGAGTAGGAGGATAGGATTGTCCCCCAAACCATGGCAGAAGTAAGAGTGTTGCAGAGATCAAGAATGACTGCAGTTGAGAGAGTTGAAAGCCTTTTCAATTTGGCATTCAAGAGGAACAAGAGCACATGGGATCAAGGTGAAAATTTGCGGTAAGAATGTGAAATTCCATCTGATAGTTCTTTGCCCTTTTTATTTTTGAAAAGTAGGAGGTATGGGGTTTGTGGGGTTGGAGGTTTGAGGAAAGTGGCAAAGTTCTGAAGTAACTGTGATGGAGAATGGAAGGGCTGACTTACAGAAATCAGGATTGCCCAGCAGCCTTGAAGGTCACAGGTGAGATTGGAAATTCTTCTTTCCTGTATCTTCATTTTCCTTATTGGATTCCTCTCCCCTCAGCATTAAACATGCCTGTTTCTCTTCCATCCTAAACAAAGAGAACAGCAAAAAGAAACGCCTAAACTCTTTCTCTGCTTTACTTATGCTTTCACCTACTCTCCCATCATCCATTTTTCTCCTCCCTTTCTCAGCCAAGTTTGTTGGAAGAACTTTCTACATTTGCTGCCTCCATTTCCTTTTCTCCCAGGCACTCATTAGTCTACTCCAACCTGGTGCCACATTCCTATCATCAGAGCTCCTATTAAAGTTGCTGGTCACTTCTGTATTATTTAGTCCAGTGGTTGTTTTCAGTCCCTTCCGTGATCTCTGAGCAGCATTTCACACTGTTGACCGCCCCTTCTGCTTACAGCATCCTTTCCTTCGGCTTTCCTGGAACAACCTCTGCTAGTTTTCCTCCTCCTTTGTTGGCTGCTACTTCTGCCTTGTTTTTCTTTTCCACCTGACCTGTAGCTGTTGGGAGGTCATCAAAGTTCCTTTTAGGCCATCTTCTTTTCTCACTATTATATACTTTCTCTCTCTGCGGTTTTGTCCAGGCCATGGCTTAATTTACTATTCATTTGCTGATGATTCTTAAATTTATGTCTCTAGCCTATAACTTTCTTCCGATTTTCAGATCTGTATGTCCAACTTGTCTAGTTGGCATCTTTGTTTGGATGTCTCACAAGTGTATCAAACTGACATATATAAAACTAAGTTCATGATCTCATCCTAAACCCCAAACCTAGAGATGTATTTCTCTTTCCTGAGTGAGCAGATATTCCCTCATCCTCCTCCCTTCACCTCATTCCAGCCACTGTCCATTGTATTGGCCCCTTTCAGAATCACTTCCTAAATCTTTCCAATATGTCTCTTCTCTCATTCTCTACTGCTGCCATTCGAGTCCAAGCTGCCATTATAAAGTTCCTGGATTACAACTGAATTTTTTTTTTTTTTTTTTGAGGAAGATTAGCCCTGAGCTAACTACTGCCAATCCTCCTCTTTTTGCTGAGGAAGACTGGTCCTGAGCTAACATCTGTGCCCATCTTCCTCTGCTTTATATGTGGGATGCCTACCACAGCATGGCTTTTGCCAAGTGGTGCCATGTCCGCACCCGGGATCCAAACTGGGGAACCCCAGGCCGTGGAAGTGGAATATGCACACTTAACCTCTGCACCACCAGGCCGGCCCCACAACTGAAATGTTTTAACAGGACTCCCTGCATCCTTCTAGTCCTTTCTCCATATTACAGACAGAATGATACTTTAAAACCACAAATATGATCTCTTATTTCTTTGATTATAGCTCCTCAAAAGTTTCCCTGTGCTCTGAGCATTAAAATCCTCAGCATGACATTCAAATCTTGAGTGACGGGATCCATGCATACCTCATTTCACACCGCTTTTCTCTCCTCCCTTCAGCCTCATTTAAATAAGCCTTCTTTCAATTACTCGAACATACCATGTGCTCAGGTTATCTCCAGGCCTTCCCGTGTTCTGATTTTTCTGCCCAGAACACTTATCCCTCCTCCTTGCCCAGCACCTCTTCACGTCCCCCATCCCTTTTACCTAACTTCTATTCATAATTTAGGTTTCAGGTTAAGTGTCACTTCCTCAGGGGAGTCTATCCTGATGTTTCAGACTAGATCAGGTTCCCCTCTAATATACACTCCATAACATACACTTCTCCTTAGAAACACTTATCACAATTGAAATTAAATAATTTTATATTTAGTTGTTTTAACCTGTCTCTCTTACTAGACACTAAGCTCCATGAGGACAGAAACCACACTGTCTTGTTTACCTTTCCATCATCAATTCTTGGTACTGGCACTGGAACATAGTAAATGCTCAGTAAATGTTAAATGGTTGTGTGAATCAGGGAGACTACCAACACTTTTGCAGTGATGTCAGTCTTCACAGTTATGTGATTCCTCTCTCCCCTCAATGATACATAGCAGCCAATCACATGCTAAAAATGTGCAAAGATTGTGGGTATATGGATTAATCATGGGTTGGTATTCTTTAGGCAGATGTAGTGGCCATTTCACTTGAGTAAAGGAGTTGAAGAGGGTAAGAGAGTAATTGGAGTAGTGGACCGTGGAACCTAAGCTGGATGGGGAAGGAAATGACTAGGAGAAGGCTGGTATATAATGGAGAGAGTAGAGAAGCTAAGTGTTTGCAAATATTCCTCGGACATGGTAGGAGTAGATAAGGTGGATTCTCTGTAGCTAGAAAGTAATAGGTTTGTATTTATATTTTATATTTATATTTTTAAAGTTATTATTTAGATATTCCAAATACTTGTTTTTTACCTTCTTATCTGTCATATACTGAGATATTTTAAAGTCTCCCACTACTTTTGCAATTTCTTCAGTCTCTTTGAATTTCTAAGAATTTTTGCCTTCTACATTTTGTTGCCTTGTTTTTAGTTGTATAAAAGATCATATGAGTTATATTTTTGTTGTGTTTAACATTTCTCAGTATAAAAATGACCCTTTTGCCCAGTTTAATGTGTTTCTTTGTGAATTCTATTTTGTGTGATATTATAATCTCTCTCTCTTTTTTTTGATTTGCCTGTTACCCCTTGGCTCAGGTGTTGAAATTTTTTTCAGAGAACATGAGATGCAGCGCAGGGATAGCAGGCTAAGAGTTCACCTATACATTTATAGGAGTGGGCTTCACTTACCCCACCATTGTCTTACATTAATAGCTCTTTTTTTAATTTAATTTTTCTTTTTATTTCTTCCATATGTGTACATATTGTGAAATGATCCCCACAATAAATCTAGTTAACATCCATCACCATACTAGTTACAGTTTTTTTTCTTGTGATGAGAATTTTTAAGATCTGCTCTTTTAGCAGCTTTAAAATATACAGTACAGGATTATTAACTGTAGTCACCATGCTGTACATTACATCCCCAGGACTTAATTATTTTATAACTGGAAGTTTGTACTTTTTGACCTCCTTCATGCATTTTGCCCACCTCCCTCTCCATTAATAACTATCTTTTCCTCTATCTGATCTTTCTAGCCTTATTCTAGTTATTTATTCTTTGCTGTGTTTCATTCATTGTAGCCTTACAATAAAATTTTATTGATTGATTAAAAAATAAGGGGCCGGCCCCATGGCTTAGTGATTAAGTTTGGCACACTCCACTTTGGTGGCCCAGGTTCACGGGTTTGCATCCCAGGCACAGACCTACACCACTCATCAGTCATACTGTAGCAGTAACTCATATATAAAGTGGAGGAAGATTGGCACAGTTGTTAGCTCAGGGCTAATCTTCCTCAGCAAAAAAAAGAAAAGAAAAGAAAAATTATTTTTTCCTATGTATATAACATCTCCCAAAGCATTATTTTATGATTCAGTGTTTAAGTTGTAGAGATAGATGAGCTGTCGTTGTTTTAGTCTGTTTAACATGACACTTAATTGATGATCTCTTGGTTGACAAATCTTTGTTCTTTATACCTGGTTCTTGTGTATATTATAATCAATAGGACATAGATTATTTTTCTTTTGGATATTTGGAATAACTTAATAACTTGATCCTGCAGTTACCATGTCATAACTATTACTGGGGTTAGTCAAACCTGACTTCTCTGGGCTAAGTTCCTAGTTATAGTAGCCTACCTCTTAGCTTAGTTATGGTAGCCTAGTTGTTCATACCATTTTACACAATACTTTCACTTTTAAACTATTTCTTCCTGATTTTATTTCTGTTAATGAAACCACCATTCTCCCAGTCACCCATGTTCTTTTCTTTGTCAGCTGCAAAGTTCTTATCCATTCATCTTTTGCATTGTTTTTTTTTGTTTGTTTGGTTTTTTCCATTTACAAACCCCCTACCTCTTTCCTAGTGTCAATACATTGCCTTTTAAAGACCCATATTACTCTCTGGTGAACTATTTTCTTGTCCTTTTGGGTATGTCCATCTCTACTTTTTTTTCCCCATTTACAGTTCTTTTTACTAATGACATTATTTCTAAAGTACAGTTCTGATCATGTTACTCTCCTGCTGTAAAAATTTTATTGGTTCTGTCTCCATAGGCTTCTGAATCCAGAATAGATTAATCATTTTGGCTTTTAAAACCTCCTACTATATCGTTTTAGTTGACTTTTCCAGGTTTGTTATAATCTTTGCTAAGTTGCCTCTAAACTCTATTAAGAGTTCAGAATTACAGAGGAGTTTAAAAAAGCTGAGTCCTCAGGGTCCAGCCTCGATTGTAGCATTGCCTTAGAATTTGGGAGGCTTTGGGATTCCAGCTGGGGACCGTTTGTTAAAAAGGGATTAATTTTCTCGTTTGGGAACTGAGATAATGCAACAGGATGAAATAATCTGTTCCCTGAGACTTTGTTGACCTTGATCTCAGTAGCTACTATCTGTAGCTTTTAGATAAAGAGAAGAAAGTGGGTAGGATCTTGGAAAGTGGATGTTTGTTCAAGTCATTTTGGCACAAGAATAGTAACTGGAGGGTGAAATTCATTGCCACCTGATTTCTTTTTGTTGAATTCATTTTGTGCATAGTTGTATTTTTGGGGGCCTCTCTGGGTATGCCTTTCAACCCATTTCATTTTTAGATATGAGTTCTCAATGAAGTCCAGAGAGATAGAACTTATTTGAACATCATTGTCTTAAACATTGGGATATGTTCATGTTGAGACTAGATAACTGGGTCTGAGGAACTGCTATTTCAGTTTCCTGAAAACTCTCTTTTGATTTGAATTTCCTGTTATGGAAATGACTATTGTTTGGGATTTTTACTTATTAGCATGTTATGACAACTGTTTGTGGAGTACAGGTGTTTTTTCCTATTGATGGGATATGTATTTGAAGGACTGAGAGACTTCTGAAAAGCAAATATGAGAAAAAATAGATAACAGGATTGAAGAAAAAATTTAAATGAGATCTTTTTTACTCAATCTCTGGTGTAAAGATTCTCCCCCCCAAGTTTCATAAATGGTAGTAAAAACGCACATGACATAAAATTTACCATATTAACCATTTTTAAGTGTACAATTCTGTGGTATTAAATATATTTATAATGGTGTATAACCATCATCCTTATCTTCATAACTCTTTCATCTTGAAAAGCTAAAACTCTATACCAGTTAAACAATAACACTCCATTTCCCGCTCCTCCCAGCCCCTATCAACCACCATTCTACTGTCTGTCTCTATGATTTTGACTGCTTGAGTACCTCATATAAGTGGACTCATCATACAGTATTTGTGTTTTTGTGACTGGCTTACTTATATAAGGTTCATCCATGTTGTAGCATATGTCAGAATTTGCTTCCTTTGTAGGACTGAATAATAGTCTGCTGTACATGTATACTACGTTTTGCTTATCTAGTTATCTGTTTATGGACACTTGGTTTGCTTCCATATTTTAACTATTGTGAGTAATGCTATGAACATGGGTGTACAAATATCTCCTCAAACTCTTGCTTTCACTTCTTTGGGATGTATATCCAGAAGTGGAATTGCTGGATCATATGGTAATTTCTATTTTTAGTTTTCTGAGAAACCACCATACTGTCTTCCATAGTGGCTGTATCATTTTACATTCCTACAACAGTGCACAAGAGTTCCAGTTTTTCCATATCTTCACCAACATTTGTTGTTTTCTGCTTTTTTGGTAGTAGCCATCCGAATGGGTATGAGGTGTTATCTCACACTGTGGTTTTAATTTGCCCTTCTCTAATGGTTAGTGATTTCGAGCCTCTTTTCAGTGTGTATTGGCCATTTGTAAATCTTCTTTGGAGAAATGTCTATTTATGTCCTTTGCCCATTTTTTTGAATTGGTTTGTTTGGTTTTTTTTGTTGAGTTTTCATTCTCTATGTATTCTGGATATTGATCCCTTATCAAAAACATGATTTATAAATACTTTCTCCCATTCTCTGGGTTGTCTCTTTATTCTGTGGATAATGTCTTTTGATGCACAAAATTTAAAAAATTTCACGGTGTCCCATTTGTATGTTTTTTGTTGCCTGTACCTTTGGTGTCATATCCAAGAAATCATTGCCAAATCCTGTGTCATCAAACTTTTGCCCTGTGTTTTCTTCTAAGAGTTTTATAGTTTTATGTCTTAAATTTAGGTCTTTGATCCATTTTGAGTTAATTTTAGTGTATGATGTTAAGTAGGGGTCCAACTTGATTCTTTTGCATGTGGATATCCAGTCTTCCTAGCACCATTTGTTGAAAAGACTGTCTTTTCCCCATTGGGTGGTCTTGGGACTCTTGTCAAACATCATTTCACCATATATATAAGGATTTATTTCTGGACCCTCTATTCCATTGGTCTATATGTCTGTCTTTATGTCAGTACCACACTGTTTTGATGCTGTAGCTTCGTAGTAAGTTTTGAAATCAAGAGGTGTGAGTCCTCTAGTTTTGTTGTTCTTTGTCAAGATTGTTTTGGGTATTTGAGATTTGAGATTCCATATGGATTTTAGGATGGGTTATTCTATTTCTGTAAAATACATCATGGGCATTTTGATAGGAATTGCATTGAATCTGTACATTGCTTTGGGTAGTATTGACATTTTAATATTGTGTTCTAATCTATGAACATGGGATGTATTTCCATTTATGTCTTTAATTTCTTTCTGCAGTGTTTTGTGGTTTTTATTGTACAAGTCTTTCACTTCCTTGGTCAAGTTAACTCATAAGTATTTTATTCTTTTTGATGCTACTGTAAATGGAATTGTTTTTGCGATTTCTTTTCATATTATTTATTGTTAGTATATTAAAATACAACTGATTTTGTTGACTTTTTGTTGACTTTGTATCCTGTTACTTTCCTGAGTTCATTTATTAGTTCTGACAACTTTTTTGTGGAGTCTTTAGGATTTTCTACATGTAAGATCATATCATCTACAAACAGAGATAATTTTACTTGTTCCCTCCAGTTTGGATACCTTTTCTTTTTCTTTCCTAATTTCTCTGGCTAGAACTTACAGTACTGTGTTGAATAGAAGTGATGAAAGTAGACACCCTAGCCTTGTTCCTATTCTTAGAGGAAAAGCTTTCAGTCTTTCACTATTGAATCATGTTTGCTGTGGATTTTTTGTTTATGGCTTTTATTATATTGAGGGAGTTTGCTTCTATTCCTAGTTTGTTGAGTGTTTTTATCATGAAAAGGTGTTGATTTTTGTCAAATGCTTTTTCTGCTTCAATTGAGATGGTCTTGTCTTTTTTTCCCTTCATTTTTGTTGATATGGCATATTAAATTGATTGATTTTTGCATGTTGAACCATCCTTGTATTCCAGGAATAAATCCCACTTGGTCATGGTGTATAATCCATTTAATCTGCTGCTGAATTCTGTTTAGTGGTATTTTGTTGAGGGTTTTTGCAACTATGTTCGTAAAGATTAGTGAGCTGTAGTTTTCTTGTAGTGTCTTTGTCTGGCTTTGGTATCAAGGTTATGCTGGTCTCATAGAATGAGTTAGGAAATATTCTCTCCTCTTCAATTGTATGGAAAAGTTTGAGAAGGATTGGTATTAGTTCTTTAAATACGTGGTAGAATTCACCAGTGACGCCATCAGGACCTGGACTTTTCTTTGGTTAGAGATTTTTGATTATTGATTCAGTCTCCTTACTAGTTATAGGTCTATTCAGATTTTCTGTTTCTTTGTGATTTAGTCTTGGTAGGTTTTGTGTTTCTAGGAAGTTATTCATTCATTTCATCTCAGTTATCCAATTTGTTGGCATACAGCTATTCATAGTATTCTCTTATAATCCTTTTTATTTCTATAGAATTGGTAGTAATAGCCCCACTTCCATTTCTGATTTTAGTAATTTGAATCTTCTTTTTTTCCTTAGTCCATCTAGGTAAAGGTTTTTCTGTTTTGCTGATCTTTTCAAAGAATTGACTTTTGGTTTCATTGATCCTTTTCTATTTTTTTAAAGTTTCTATTTTGTTTATTTCTGCTGTAATCTTTGTTATTTCTTTCTGCTAGCTTTGGATTTAGTTTGTTCTTTTGTAGCTTGTTAAGTTGTAAAGTTAAGTTTTTGATTTGAGATCCTTCTTGTTTTTTAGTGTAAGCAATTAAAGCTATAAATTTTCCCTGAGCACTGCTTTAATTGTGTTCCGTTAGTTTTGAGGTGTTCTGTTGTCATTTTTGTTTGTCTCTAAGTATTTTCTAATATCCCTTTGATCCATTTGTTGTTTGAATGTGTTAATTTCCACAAATTTGTGAATTTTCCACTTTTACTTGTGTTATTGATTTCTAACTTTATCCTGTTGTGGTTGGAGAAGATACTTTGTATGATAGCTATCTTTATAAATCTATTGAGACTTAATGGGTGGCCTAATGTATGATTTATCCTGGAAAGTGTCTAGAATAGAGATTCTTAACCTGGGATTCTTAAATCTGTGTGTATCATCTGAAGGTATTATGAAATTATTTTGTTCATGTATATTATTTTGAGTCCATAACTTTCATCCAATTCTTAAAGGTGATTGTCACCTGAAAAAAATATACCACATATCCTGGATTAACCTGTATTTCACTTAACCTCTCCTGTCTTAACAGTAGATGAGAAAGGATCATGGAGGGATAATGATACAAACTTGGAAATTTAACTTCCTCTCTGAGAAGTTAAAAAGGACTGTTATCCTAGATAGCCATCCCTGGAAGGGCCTAGTCAACTAGTCTCCTGTCAAGGTGATGAGGCTCATTAGAAGTGCTTCTACTTTTTCTGCTCTATTGTTTTCACCAGGCCTCATTCAGCAGTGCTGGTAATTCGGTCACAATTCTTGATTGTAGCAACATGTTAGACTTCCAGATCCTCAGTCTTTTTCTAACCATGCTTATGGCTTCAGCCTGTCTGGAGACTGCCTCATCTTGAATCCTGTTCACTTGATATAATCCCCTTCATGAGCCCCATCAAAGTTTTGCTCAGTATTCCGACCATAGCTTCCAATACCAGCCTTCAACTCTTTATCAACGGGCTCTGCTTCATCTCAGACTCAAGCCCCTTGTTGGAGTGACTCCTGCTACAATTAAATTAGGCAAGCATCTCCCATCTTTTCATGATTCCCATAAAAAATTAAATATATTGCAATATATAAAGTAGGATAACTGAATAAAACAAAGCAAGAAGATTAAAAAGGTAAACATTAAATCTATAATGTTTACTGAGTGACATTCAGATTCTGTTGTTTGGATGAAGACTATTTAACAGGAATTTACTGGTACCCTGGGGGCAAATCAAGGAATTTTAGCTGATATTCTTGAGGAACAGGGAGAAATCTTTAGGAAATGAATTTTCAAAAAAAAAGTTGAATCCTAGGAGATCCTGCCCAGTGTTCTTAGTCAAGAGGCTTCTTGTTTTCAGAAGAGGATAAGATGAATGTTTAGGTGAGATCTAGTTGCAGTATTATGCAGCTGCACTACACTCATCCCTCTTTTGTTCACTATTTTTTTAGTATTTAATAGAGGCACAGTCATATAAGTGATGCTTTGCAACGGTAATCCATGAAGATGTGCTGCCACTGAGCTTGCATGACAGAGTGAATTGGTAATAGTGCTAAATTCAGAAATAACAATAATTAGCTCTCATACTACTCATCTGTGCAATCTTCTTGTTATATACACTAATGTCTCAAGTGAACATTCTCTTAAGCTATTCTTTCAATTTGGTTGGAATGTTGTAATTATTGATTATGGGATTGAGGTCTTTATTTTGGTTTGTTATTTATTTCATTAGGTGATAATAAAAATATGAACTAAGTAGCATAATTTACTTATAATTTACTTATTAAATATACCAATTATCCTCCAATAAAATAATAAGTGAAATTGAACGATTTGGAGAGTTTACAGATATAATTGTTCCTAATCATGTATAACTAAGACAAATTTCCTAGTAATATATTTGTTTAAAGATTCAGGTATCTTCTCTGGTTTTTTCCTTAATGAGTATTTACATTGAAATTTGATCATGATCTGTTTCTTGTGTAGAAGTATTTCTGTGGTGTCTATTTTTAGGAAAATTGGAATCATCTTTAGTGAAGACCATGTCGTCTGCTGTTTTTGTTTTGCCGTATTTCTGGATATATACAGTAAAAATATATAGGTCTTAAATCTAGTTTGTGGTACTCTAATAAAAATTTAAGGGACTCAAAAAATATTTCTAGAATCTTTCATGGTAATTAGTTTATTTTTAATGTGTCATTTTTATTATTATTTAGCTCAAGCTGCAATGATTTTTTTAAGAGGTATTTTTGTTTTGAAATTATTTGCCTCAGATAGGATTTTTTTTGATAGTTATAGGATAAAAAACTTAAAGAAATTTTTATATTTGATTTAATAGCCATGCTAATGATGTAATTCCACTAATAATGTAGTTTAGCTGTGTTCACGATAGAGTAAAACTCTAAGATTTATCTTTTTTTTTTTTTTTTGAGGAAGATTAGCCCTGAGCTAACATCTGCTGCCAATCCTCCTCTTTTTGCTGAGAAAGATTGGCCCCAAGCTAACATCTTTGCCCATCGTCCTCTATTTTATATGTGGGATGCATGCCACAGCGTGGCTTGATAAGCAGCTCATAGGTCCACACCTGGGATCCAAACTGGCAAACCCCAGGCCACTGAAGCAGAGCGTGTGAACTTAACTGCTACGCCACTGGGCCGGCCCCAATCATGATATTCTTTAAGAGAGTTGAGTCATTAAAGTATTGAAAAGATGAGTTTATAAGGATCCTGGGAGATAGAGAAATTTCTGTAAAAGGTATAGTCTCGTTTCCTATTTATAACAAGAGTATTTCTTTTATTGTCAAACTTCGCATTAAAAAAAGAGAAATATAAACAGATATTAAAGTTTAGCTGTGCCAGAAAAAAGAGTGGAAAATATCATATGATTGATACTAGAAAACAAAATGGAGGAGAATGTAAATTAGAATCATAAATCATGATATCTGAATATGATCTTAGAAATCATATAATCCAACCCTCTTATTTTACCAATAGAAAACTGTGAAACTAAGTAACATGTCTGATATTACATAGTGAATTAGCAGCAGAGCTAAAGACTAGAACTCAAGCAGTCTTACGTTTCATTCAGCAACTATTCATTGAGTACTTATTATAGCATGCACTGTTTTGGGTGCTATTCATCAGCCTGAAAAAGTTGTAACTATAGCAAAAATGTTTCAGTTCAAACACATCATATTGATTTAAACATCAAAGTTTTTCTTTTTTCTTTCTTTAAGATTTTCTTTTAGGAAGGAACTTCCATGCTGCTCCTGCTGTGGATATTGTCCTGGGTTATTTACACTTTATTGAAAGATTCTGTTTTTTAAAAATTTTTTCAATAATTTTCACTGCTAATTTGAAATAATAGAAATTTACCAGAAAATGACTGCAACATAGAACATGGATCTTCTTGGTGTCCAGATCACAAGGCGTATCAGCAAAGGTTATAATTCTATTATTCCTCTGAATTATTAAAAGAATTGAGATTCAATTACTGAAGAGAAGGGAGAGTCAGTTTATGTCTTTGGAATACATTTTGTTCTTCCATGTGTGGTGACTCAGTGGAGGTTAAGATTTTAGTAAAATAGGTTATTTTTCTCATAGACTGTGAGATGCATTATTACAAATACATGTATCTTGAGGGAGAAAAGTCTTTTCTCCCTTTCAGGTTTGTAAATAGCACTAATGTGTTTTGAATATGTTTTAACATTAGTTATTACACTTGTTAATGTTCATAGAAGGAGAAGTCACTTCGGGCTATAGGATTGTGGAAAAATTTTTACATATGGTATTTGTCCTGTCCTTTGAAAGGGGAGTAGTAGACCTTATGTAATAGTAGTTATTTCAGTGTTCCCTTTAAGCTAGTTGCATGAGTTTGGAAAAAATGACCAAACTTTATTCTACCTTTGGGTTTGTAAAGAAGAGTTTGGTCTAGATGAGGGGTGAGGACCTTCAGCCTGAATATAAGCATTTAGTTTGGTATTGAGAGAATATTCCAGGGAAAAGAAATTCCTTATGCAGTTGTTTAGAGGTAGGCATGCAGGCATCAGTGGGGAATTTGATCTTGAGTATGTTGAGTTTGAGCCTTATAACAATCTATTTTTTCGCATCTTTGTCTACTTATTCTTAGCTGCAGTAGGTCTCTGAGTTTTCTCAGTGGGAAATACCGTAAGAGAAAAGCATCTAGTCAAGCCAACTTGCAAATAAGTTGAGATGAAAATTAGTCATCGTGGTAAAATATTTGTATCACTAACCAGGAAACTGCAAATTTTATATATCCACAAAGATCCTGGTGAAGATTAAATTATAGGAGGAAGGTTTCCATTAGCAGATTTTTGTTTACAGGTTTTCATTTATTGAATATACTATGTATTCTTTTTCCAGGTTTCTTATATTGCAGATTAAGGGGAGATATTTGAAAAGAAATGATTGAAGATTGAAGATGACTGAGTGATATTATTAGACAGTTTTGAAGGTGGTTTACTTGCCATTTTGCTTTCAGATGATTTCTGTTTTGAATGGTTTATTCCGTTAGTAGCTTTTAAAAACTAGATAAGCTGTTCTTAAAAAATAATGCTTTTTAAAACTTGATTCCCTTTTGGTAAAGCTCTTTCTTTCATAAGATTCCTTTTATCACTGACTTCTCAGGTGATACATGTTTCTACCCCTTCATCACCACAGTCGGAGACCACTGTGCTCATTCCTCTGACTGAACTGGAGGGCTGTATTGATGTCCTGGGCCCAAGGGCTTGTGCACTGGTATTGTATGTCAGCAGGACAAAGGGATGGCGCCAACCATCCTGCTCTGTGTGCCAGTAACTAGAATTAATTACAAACCAATCAAATCCGTTGCAGCCAATTGGTAAACTAATTGGTAATTTTAGCTGTACATCTCTATGTAGCTATCTGAATGCCTATAACATTACTTTCAGAGCCACTTTTGTTCTGTTTCATCCTGCTTGACAAAATGGCCTTCATAGCTGGAGGGAGAAAGATGTGCATCAGTGACTATGAGGCTGCTCCAGCTGCTTGTCTTGTTTGTATTCCCTTGTTCGTAAAACATGACTCGGATTACAGAGTGGTATGGTACCACTCTGATCATTTCTGATAACGATGAGCTAAACATTCCTTAAGATAGGTTGTTTAAGCCACCAAATGTACTTTCTCTTTGCCAACTAGTATCAGAGGTATTGCTGCTTATATTCTTACCCTTTAGACGGTTTTTCCTTCTTTTTTTCAACGAAAAGGGAAATCAGTAGAAAGCGTCTGAAATAAATTATTCTGAATTAAATCTTTCTGTGCTCTAATGGGGGCGATTTAAGTTGAATGAATTTAATTAAAGAATTTGAATTATATTAGTAGAAATGAGAAAAGGAAGCCAACTAAATTTTTAAATTTTTCCTTTTCCTGATTGTTGAAGACTTTTATTACCATTGATTTGGCACTAAGGATTACTTTTGAGAGGAAATCAACAATAATTCTTTGTTGAGAAAAATCTTTTAAAGTAGACTATAACTTTTATGACTAAAGTAATATTGGTACTGTATTTCGTTTGTGAATAATTTGGCAAACATTTATTATTAGTCTTGGGTCTGATTTCTAAAGTGTATCTATATCTTGTAAAACATTTATAAGTGAAAAGTGTTTTTGAGGTCTTTGAGTGCCACTAACACTAGAAAGTCAATATAAGACTTAGTTATGGAAACATAATGTATTTATAAAACAAATGATCATTTTTATAACTGGATGGCAATTTCTGGTGGTCATCTTCTGGGAGTGTTGGAAAGTTGCCTTTTATAGTAAAATGAGACTGGTACATCTTTATAGTGAGATGAGAACGGTATGAGACTAGTAAAGTGAATACACTTTAAAGTTCTTTGTCTTAAGTGTTTAAATGACAACTTTGGCCAATTGACCAATATCTACACACATAGTTACACCTGAGGTTAATTCCTCTTTTTGAGCAATGGAGTGGATCTTTGTGGCTTGTGCTCTTCCACTCTTTTTTTACATAAAAATTCCATAGCCATTAGTATGTGAAACTATCAGAGCCAAGAAAAAAAATCTTTGCCAAATGTGTAGAATGAAGTGTCACAGTAATGTAATTTTGGAATTATCTCGAGAAGAAAATTATAGTGCAGTATAGTCATTATCATGAATGTGTACAGTAGAGCACAGGTGATCTATCTGTGTATCCTAGTTAAGCTGATTTGGGAATGAGTCTTTGTGAAATCCAGCCCATTTTATCTTTGGAACTGCATAAGAAAGATTGGTAAACTTTTAGGTATTTACTTTTCCAAATATGTTTCTTTTTAAACTGATGATTTCACATATATATTAGTGGAACTGAAGATTGAGTATTTAGAAGGGACTAAGAATTATTATTTTTTTGAATTTTTACTTCAGATACTTTCAATTTAGAAGTAAATGTTAAAAAGGTAAAAAATGTTGAGGAAAGCATTGGAGGGAAATACACTCTTGATAGTGTATTTGCTAGTAATTTTTCATTCCTGTCTTTTCTTCCTTCTATTTTTTACTGATGGTATAGGAAGTCTTAGAAATATGACTTAGCAGAAAGAGCAGTGGGCCAGGGATCAGTGAGTTTGGTTCTGTGTCACCATGAGCAGGTCACTAAACCTCAGTATTATCTTTAAAATGAACTGGCTGACTCCTGGCAGTATGACTTCAGTACTCATTAAATAATTCTCTGGGATTTGCTCATTATTTAATATCTTTTGCAGCTAATAGTTTTTTTTTTTTTTTAAAGATTTTATTTTTTCCTTTTTCTCCCCAAAGCCCCCTGGTACATAGTTGTATATTGTTAGTTGTGGGTCCTTCTAGTTGTGGCATGTGGGACGCTGCCTCAGCGTGGCTTGATGAGCAGTGTCATGTCCGCGCCCAGGATTCGAACCAACGAAACACTGGGCCGCCTGCAGCGGAGCGCGCAAACTCAACCACTCGGCCACGGGGCCAGCCCCTGCAGCTAATAGTTTTACTTAGTTCTTTAGAATAAAATTTTCTAAAGACTGGAGAGGATAGAAATTTACTCTAAGGGATTGTAAATTATAACAGTTTATTCTGTCACAAGGTGTCACTAATAAATGTTACATTGGGCCATCTGAAAGAATAATCTGCTTAATTCAGTCAGGCAAAAGAGCAGCATTTTCTGGCATGCTGCTGGTGTTTCATAGCATAGTATACCTATGTTCTATGGTTTGAGTTTTCATAGATTTAGCGTTTTGGCACATAGTTCCTAACAAACATTTAGTGAGTAAATCATAGAATCTCAGAATTGTAAGTAATGATGTCTGATGCACCCGTCCATTACACAATTACCCTTAACCATATTCCCCCAGTAATTAATTCTCTTTTGAAACAGCTCTGCTAGGTGAAAATCTGTCATTTTTGCCCAGCATTCTTTGTTCCATAACTTATATTTGCATACAAATAGTATAATGACAAGGCCCTTTTATATTTGAAGATAGCTGTTATGCCACCTCTTTAGTCTTTTCAAGTCTAGTCATCTGGTTCTTACTATGGTTCCTATTCTGACATGATTTTAAAGTCTTTCTTATGGTCAGACTTGCTTTATTGTGTTCTGTTTTATCTATCTAGTCTCCTTAAATTGTGCTTAGAATGGCTTATCAGTCAAGCTCTTGGTAGCCAGCAACAGAAATGGACTCTAGCTGATTTAAGTAGAAAAAATAATTTATTGGGAGGAGATTGGATAGTTCACAGACTCAACAGTAAGGCCAATGAATTAGGGTTAGAAAATAGGCAGAAACCAAGGGAGGTTTTGCAGCAGAAACATCTAGCTAGAATTTTTTTTTTTTTAAACAACACCATTGACTATCTTTGCCTTACCTTGCTTGAGATTCAAAATCTCAGGCAAGTGAGTCTGATTGGTTAAGTCTCAATCATATTTCTATGCTTTACTGCCAGTGTGGTAGGGAGGAGGAGGATCTCCTCTTTTCACTTTTGTATAAGAACTCAATCCCCAAAACTAGGATGGGAGTGGAAACGCTAGTTAGCAGTAAAAAAAAAATTAGAAAAATATGTTTGATAACAAATGGAATACCCTTAGAGAAGGTGGTCTCATTTTACCCTGTGTTGGTCAGACCCCCAGCCTTTTCATAGATGTTATTATACGTGCAGAACTGTGAGGCCATGTTTGCTCTTTCCTTTGCCTCAGCAAACTATTTACTCAACTTGAGTTTAGTGTCAAATAAAATTCCTGTCTTTTTATATAGGCGCTGTGTTGTTAAGATCAACTTTCTCCCAATCCCTTACTTTTACTGGATCAAAGGATAGAACCAGAAAATCCTGTCTTTTTAGATTTGCCTAATTACTGTAGACTGTCTAGAGCACTTCTGGCCAATAGAAATATAATGTGAACTGTATATTACTTTTAAACTGTCTAGTAGCTACATTAAAAAAGTAAAAAGAAACAGGTAAAATTAATTTTCATTTAACCCAATACATCAAAAAAATTTCAATGCATAATCAGTATAAACATTATTAATAAGATATTTTACATTTTTTTTTTTTTAGGTCTAAGTGAGTTCAGACTAGCTACCTTTAAAGCACTTAATAGCCACGTGTGGCAAGTGACTACCCTATTGAACAGTGCAGGTTTATATATTTTTTGGATTCTGTTGTCTACTATAGATTTATTTCATCTGTAAATTGGATGGGCATGCCCTGTATTTCTTTATCAAAATCACTATCAAAAATAAACAGCTTTTACTAGTTTATTTATGAGTGGAGGGGCTTCCACTCCCAGTAGAGATGGAATAGGGAATTCAGGTCAATTCTCCCACTGAAGACAATTAGAAGAGCTAGATGATATGTAACAAATCTACAGAAAGCTTAGGAGAGTGAAGAATTCTTAGGCAGTTAAGAATTATAGGGACATGATCCAGGAAAAGATAGAAATCATAAAGGGGAAGCCCAGCAAAACACTTCTGAATAATCCATTGGTCAAAGAAGAAATTCCAATATAAATTAGAAAATATTTTGAACTAAATGATAATAAAACAGTATGTATGAGATGGAGTCTAAATCATGCTTAAAGGGAACTTTATAAGTGCTAAAATTCATATATTTGAAATGAAATAAAGGTTGAAAGCCAATGATCTAAGTATCCAGCTCAAGAAGTTAGGGGAAGAAAGTAAACTAAACCTAAAAAAATCAGAAGGAAGAAAATGGTAAAGATAAGAGCAGAAATTAATAAAATAGAACTGTCATACATTAGAGATGATCATCAAAGCCAGAAGTCACTGCTGTGGCCAATCAAGAAAAGGAGTTAAAAGGTATGAATAACCAATATCAGTGATGAAAAAGGTAACATTATTACAGGACCTACAGACATTAAAAATACAAGAACAACTTCTCCTTTATGCTCTTCTCCCATCTCATTTAAAGAATATGTATTAGAAGTGGCTGGAAGGTTCAGATTGGTTGCAGAAGAGATAAAATCAGTTAATGTATTGTAGATAAGGAGAGGAATGTTACTCATTTTCAGAGAAAGTATTTACAGATATGGAAAGAGGGAAGTTTAGAATGAACTCTAGGTGATTGATTAGAATTTGAAAGCATCGATACGAACTCATGGTTATTATTATCTATACATAGCTATATATGAAAAGTAGGTGTAGATGTGGATATATATTATATGTGTGTGTATATATATTTAAGTATATATTCTATATATATATATATATTTTTTTTTTTTTTTTGCTGTCTGCTGGGAGGACTTAGAAACATTGACACACCTGTAGCAGCGAGCACGTTAAACACCTAATGTTGGTCAAGATGCTATTCTGTGATAAAAGGAACCAGAGCCTCTTGGAGAAATGACTGATTCTAGGGCAGAGGCAGGGAAAATACAAGATGAGCCTGAAAAATCTTTTTGTGATGGAAAGTTAGGAAGTGCTCAGAGAATGATGGGGGCATGTTAGAAAGACATAGGAGCTGCATTAAGGGCCTCCCATTGGCCAAATCTGCAACAATTTGAGCATCAAAATAATGACAGTAATGGATCAGTCAGTAATACAGGAATTGATGAATCCATACGGATATAAATAAGTAAGTGGATAAACAAATGAAGGAGAAGGGAAAGCTCCTCTTTTACGAATGCTAACTAAGAAATGTAGAAAGAATGATGGAATTAGAACATCATCATTTGGCAACTATTAAAATAATAAATGATTCATGTGAGAATTGTCAATGGATCTTATATTAATGAGTGAAATTTTGGTGGAGAACAGGATATTTACATAGTTACAACATATCTCCCTACAAAATATTTATTAATTATAAAGGAAAAAAAGGAAGTTTAAGTGGGAGAGTTGGTAGATACCTTCTTAACCAAATAATTAAAGTTATTATCACCAGTAATAGGACATACAGATATCAGGTGCTTCCTTATATAATATACTGAGAAGAACACAACATCACTAATGTGGTGTTCCTGCCATAGCCCCAGTCTTAATAATTTAATTTAATTTGAATTTGAATTTAAGTTGATTGACATGTTACAAAATAACTGATCTGTATTCTTTAAAAATATCAGATCATGAAAGACTGAGGAAGAGCTGTTCCAGAATGAGGGTGACATGACAATTAAATACACTATGTGATCCTGGATTGGATCCTGGATTTAAGTCTTTTTTCTCTCAAGGATGGAGGTGGAACACTTGGTGAAATTCGAGAGTTCTATGGATTAATTGGTAGTATTGTATCAGTGTTACTGTCCTATTTTGATGGTTATGCTGTGTTTATATTAGCAAGGGAGTGTCCTTGTTTTTAGGAAATATGCTCTGAAATATTTAGGAGTAATGTGGCATCATGTCTGCAACTTAATGTCATATGGTTCAGAAAAAAGTTATATATGGAGAGAATGACAAAGTAGATGTGCCAAAATGTTAACTATTGAGGAATCTGGCTGAAGGGAGTTCTTTTCACTGTCCTTGCAATTTTCCTCTAAGTTTGAAATTACTTCAAAATAAAACATTAAGGAAAACAATATGAAGACATTGCAAATAACTTTGTCTACAAATTTGAGAATTTAGATGAAAGGTATTAATTCCTAGGAAAATAAAACTGACACAAGAAGAAATTGAAAAGCTACATAGACTTATAACTATTAATCAGATTGAATTTGTAATTAAAAATACTCACCCCCAAATAATTCCCAACTTTAGTGATTTTACCGGTGAATTCTTCTAAACACTGAAGGTAGAAACAATGCCAGTAAACCAATATCCCTTATAAATATTGATGCAAAATTCTCAACCAAAGTACTAGCAAACCAAATGCAGTAGCACATAAAAAGGATTATATGCCATGACTCAGTGGGATTTATCCCAGGAATGCAAAGGTGGTTCAGCATATGAACATCAATTAATGTAGTAAACCATATTAATACAATGAAGGGACAAAAACCACATGATCATCTCAATAGATGGCATTTGACACAAGTCAACACCCTTTCATGATAAAAAACACTCAACGAACTAGGAATAGCAGAGAACTTCCATAACTTGATAAAGGGCATCTGTGAAAAACCGACAGCTAACTTCATACTTAATGGTGAAAGACAGAGTTCTCTTCCGTAAGATCAGGAACAAAGCAATGATGTCTGCTCTTACCACTTCTAATTAATATTGTGCTTGAGCTTTTAGCCAGGGCAATTAGACAAGAAAAAGAAATAAAATGCATCCAGATGGAAGGGAAGAAGCAAAACTATATTTGCAGGTGGCATGGTTCTATATGCAGAAAACCCTAAAGACCCTATGCACACATACAAAACTATTAAAGCTAATGAACAAATTCAGCAAGGTTACAGGATACAAGATCAACACACAAAAAATCAGTTGTGTTTCTCTACATTGGCAACGAACAGTCAAAAATTGAAATTAAGAAAGCAGTTCCACTATAGTAGCATCAAAAAGAGTAAAACATTTAGAAATAAATTTAGCCAAAGAAGTGCAAGACTTGTCCACTAAAAACTACAAAACATTATAAAAAGAAATTAAAGAAGATCTAAATAAAGGGGAAGACGTCTGAACTCATGGATTGGAAGACTTAATGTTTGGGCACCACTCCCCAAAGCAACATACAGATTCAGTGCAATCCCTATCCAAATTCGAATCTCCCTTTTTTTTGCAGAAATGGACAGGCTGATCCTAAAATTCATATGGAAATGCAAGGGACATAGCATAGCCAAAGCCATCTTGAAAAGGAACGAATTTAGAGGACCCATACTCCCTGAATTCAAAACTTACTACAAAGCTACAATAATCAAAACACCGTGATACCACTGTTTTGATTATTGTGGTGGAACAAGGATAGACATATAAATCATGGAATAGAATTGAGAACCCAGAAATAAATACAGACATCTGTGGCCGCTGGTTTTTGACAAGGGTGCCAAGACCATTTAATGGAGAGAGAATAGTCTTTTCAACAAATGGTGCTGGGAATAGATATCCACACACAAAGAATGAATTTGGATCCCTGTGTCACCCCATGTACAAAAATTAACTGAAAGTGGATCAAGGACCTAAATGTAAGAGTTAAACTATAAAACTCTTTGAAGAAGACATAGGTGTAAATCTTTATGACCCTTGGACTAGGCAATGGTTTCTTAGATATGACAGCTAAAGCACAAGTAACCAAAGAAAAAAATAGAAAAGTTGAACTTCATCAAAGTTAAAAACTTATGTGTGTTATAGGACACTGTTGAGTGAAAAGACAATCCACAGAATTAGAGAAAGTATTTTCAAATCGTGTGTCTGATTACAGTCTAATATCCAGAATATATAAAGGACTCTCACAGCTCAACAATAAAAAGGATAAATAACCCAGTTAAAAAATAGGCTAAGGATTTGAATAGACATTTCTCCAGAGAAGATATACAGATGTCTAATGAGCACATGAAACTATGCTCAACGTTTTTAGTTGTCAGGGAATTGCAAATGAAAACCACAATAATATCACTTCACACTCGTAAGGATGACTAGAATCAAGAAGTCAGGAAATAGCAAGTATTGGTGAGGATGTGAAGACTATGGAAACCTCATATATTGCTTATGGGAATGTAAAATGGTGCAGCTGCTGTGCAGAAAATTTTGGTAGTTAATGTTAAATGTAAAACTTAGAGTTACCACATGGCCCAGTAAATCCACTTCTAGATGTACCCCTGAGAGAATTAGAAATATATGTTCACAGAAAAACCTGTACATGAATGTTCTTAGCAGCATTATTCATAATAGGCCAAAAGTAGAAATAACCCAAATATCCATCAACTGATAAATGAATAAACAAAATATGTTTGTTCATGCAATTATTTAGTCATAAAAAGGAATGAAGTATGGCTATGTGCTACCAGGTAGTAGAACCTTGAAAACATTATGTGAAGTAAAAGAAGCCAGCCACAAAAGACCACATATTATATGATTCTGTTTATATGAAATGTCCAGAACAGGCCAATTCTTAGAGACAGAAGGTAGATGAGTGGTTTCCAAGGCCTGTAGAGTAGTGGCTGCTAATGGCTACTGGGTTTCTTTTTGGAGTGATAAAAATGTTCTGGAATTAGATAGTTGCACAACTCTGCATATATAACTGAATTGTGTAATTTAAACTGGTGAATTTTATGTGTGTGAATTATATCTCAATAAAAAAAATTGAGCCAAAAAATATACCAGTATTACACAGACTCTTCTAGAACATAGAAAAAGAGGGAACTTTCCAGCATAACCTTGATAAACAAAGCTTTTATGAGAAGGGAAAATATAGACCACTTAGGAGTACAGATACACAAGTCCTAAACCAAATACTGATATATTGAATCTGGTGATTCAAAAATAGGACAATACATCATCACAGTCAAGTTAGGTTCATTCCAGTGCTGCAGTGTTCGTTTAACATTTGAGTGTGAAGTTAATGTTATTTATCAAATTAGATGAATAAAGGTGAAAAATCATATGATTGTCTCAATAGATCTAGGAAAAATATTTGATGAAATTCAGCACCCATTCATGATAAACCCAGAATAAAGACAAACATCCTTACTGATGTAAGGAATCTGCCCAAAAAACTAAAGTAAACATCATACTTAATGGTGAAATTTTGAGAGTTTTTCTTCTGAAATTGAGAATAAGACAAGAAAACCAACATCATTATTTCTATTCTACATTGTGCTTAAGATTCTAGCCAGCACAGAAAGACAAGAATCAGACATAAAAGGTATAAGACTTGGTCAGGAGGAAATAAATATATCATTATTGACAGATGACATGTATATATATATTTAGAAAATTCAGAAGAATCTAAAGAGAAATTATGAGAGATATTGAGTGTGTCAAACTTGCTGGATATAAGTTCAAAATACAAAAACAACACAGTAACAGAAATGAAAATGAAAAATCTTAAAACAACTAGCATTTATTCTTAGGGTTGAATCTAATATAAGATGTGCAAGACTGAAAACCATAATACATTATTGAGACACATTGAATAAGATCTAAATATATGGAGATGTATATCTGCTCATAGACTAGAGAAGTCAATATTATAAAATGTCAGTTTTCTTCTAGTTTATCTGTAGAATCAATGCAATTGCAATTAAAATTCCATTTTTTTCCCCCTGGGAAATTGACAAGCTGATTCTAAAATTTGTATGGAAATGCAAAAGGCTGCAATTAGCCTAGATAACCTTGAGGTCAAAGATATAGTTGGAGGATTTATTCTGCTGAGTTTTGAGATTTATTTTAGAGCTACAGCTATGTAAGATAGTTTGGTATTGGTACAGGAGTAGATAAACAGATCAATACAATCGAGGAGAAAATCCAGTAATAGACCTATGCTCTAAGAGATAATATTGGAGAATATCTTCCTGACCTTGTGGTAGGGAAAGATTGCTTAAAAATGACACAGATGTCAGTATCAGTCTTTAGGTAAAGAGTCATAAGTTAGACTACCTTAAAATTAGGAATTTCTGTTTATCAAAAGATTTCATTCCATTAGGAGAATGAAAAGGCAAATAGATGTGTGCAACACATGTAACCAACAAAAGGCCCATATCCCAAAAGATAGAAAGAATTCCTACACATCAAAAGAAAAAGACAGTTGACCCTCTAGAAAAAATGGGCAAGAATCTTGAATAGGCACTTAACAGAAAGAGGATGGCCAATAAACATGTGCAAAAGGGCTGAAAATCATTAGTAATAAGAGAAAAACCTGTTAAAACCAAAATGAAACCTTTACACAACCAGAATGGCTCAGGTTAAATACAAAGAAAACCTCAAATGGACAATACCAAGTATAGGTGAGTGTGTGGAGCAAGGAGAAGTCACATACATTGTTGGTGGGAGTGGGAACCACTTTGGAAAACAATTGGTATCATGTACTAAAGTGGAACATACACTTACCCTGTGACTCAGCAGTTCCACTCTTGGGCTTATATTCAATAGAAATGCGTACATATGTAGAGGGCATGCACATGAATAACAGCATATAGTTTGTAATATCCCAAATTTGGCAATCACCTAAATGTTCATCACAGTGGATTGGATAAATATAAATATTGCATAAACAAATATTAGAGTAAGTACATAAATATCAGTGAATGTTGATAAATAGCAGATTGGAAGTTAATTGGAATGTTAAATAAACATTCATGCAATAGAATACTGTTCAGTAGTGACCTTGGATAATGACAGTAAGTGAATTGCAGGTACACTCTGCAATATGGATGAACCTGGTAAACAAATGTGCAGAAGAAGTCACAAAATAATACATACTATATGAATGCATTTATATAAATTTCAAAATCAGATAAAATTAAGCTATTAGAAGTTAAAGCAGTGGTTACCTTGGATCAGGGATGGAGTAGTGATTGGGAAGGGACACCAGGGAACTTTAGAGACTGGCATTGTTATATTTTTGTCCTGGATGATAGTTGCATGGGTCTTTGCTTTGAAATAATTTATCTGTACGTTTATGTTTTGTGCACTTTTCTGTTTATTAAACTTCACAATTAAAGTTAAAAGAATGGTCATTTGGGGAGGTCTTGAGAAGGAGTATCAATACCATCTCTTGGTCTTTGGACTCTCTGCTTCACTAATTTCTTACCAAACACAGAATAAAAATAAAACAAAACCCAAAAAACTAGACCAGTAGGTTTTGCTGCTTCCTCAGTGAGGAGTATAATATAAAAATTATTAATTCATAAGTTCTTCACTCTAAAGTTTTTTCTTGAAGCTTTTTAGTCTCAGAGTGGAATTTAGTGTTTATTTTTTGTTTTGAATTAGGAGGTGCTAATGATGCTGGATAACTATGTAAGAGATTTCAAAGCATTGATTGACTGGATTCAACTTCAGGAAAAGCTAGAGAAGACAGATGCTCAAAGCAGGTAATGAACTCTGGTCTTTATATTTATAGCAGCCAGCAGTTTCAAAAGTAATCATTGAAATTGATAATGAACTTGACTTCAGCTTAACTTGAAACTTATAAAAATCTAAAAGTTGGGAGCTGCATTTCTCATTCAGTTCAATAGCAAATATTTATTGCCTACTGGTGTAAGGCACTTTTATCCACTACAAAAATTTAATTGCTAAATATGATACATTTACTACTCTCTCGAATTTGTATTTTGTAGTTTTACTACAAAAAAACTGTTATAGGTGTTCAGAGAAGGCTATGGTCATATCTCTTTTTGGGGATAGATCAGGAAAGATTTCATGGAGGCTGCTGAAGTGTTTAAAGGATGTGATGGATTTTAACAAGTAGGTGGCCCTTCATATTAAGGGAGTAAATTAAGACAGCTGTGGAAGTACAGAGTATATGTGAAGTGAAAGTAATGTGGGGAAAGGTACAGGATTTCTTCTTAATGTAGTAGGCAGTGAGGAAAATTGATGATTTTTGATTCAAGGAATAGTGAGAGATCAAAGCTACTTTAGAAACCTTCATTTGGAATCAGCATACAACATCTGAGTGCTATGTGCCAGGCTCTGGGACTATTGTAGTGAAGAAAACAGACACAGTCCCTGCGCTCATGAAGTGTATAGTACATTCACAGGAAAGACTGATGTTAAATACTTACCAATGTATAAAGTGTTATCAAGAAGAAATAACAGTGTACTTTGCTACAAAGCCATAGTAATCAAAACAGCATGGTACTGGTACAAAAACAGGCACACAGATTAATGGAACAGAACTGAAAACCCAGAAATAAAACCACACATTTGTGGACAGCTAATCTTTGACAAAGGTGCCAAGAACATACAATGGAGAAAAGATAGTCTCTTCAATAAATGATGTTGGGAAATCTGGACAACCACTTGCAAAAGAGTGAAAGTAGACCATTATCTCATGCCATACACAAAAATAAACTCAAAATAGATCAAAGACTTGAAGATAAGACCTGAAACCATAAAACTGCTGGAAGAAAATATAGGTAGTACACTCTTGGACATTGAACTGAAGAGGATCTTTTTGAATACCATGTCTTCTCAGACAAGGGAAACAAAAGGAAAAATAAAGTGAGATTTCATCAGATTAAAGAGCTTCTGCAAGGAAAAGGGAACTAAGATCAAAACAAAAAGACAACCCACCAACTGGGAGAAAATATTTGCAAGTCAATATATCTGACAAGGGGTTAATCTCCATAATATATAAAGAACTCACACAACTGAACAACAAAAAACCAAACAACCTGATCAAAAACTAGGCAGAGGATACGAGCAGAATTTTCCCAAAGAGGATATACAGATGGCTGATAAGCACATGAAAAGTTGTTCAGCATCACTGATCGTCAGGGAAATACAAATCAAAACTACACGAAGATACTGCCTTAGACCTGTCAAAATGGCTATAATCACTGAGACTAAAAGTAACAAATGTTGGAGAGGGTGTGGAGAAAAGGGAACCCTCATACACTACTGGTAGGAATGCAAGCTGGTGCAGCCACTGTGGAAAACAGTATGGAGATTTCTCAAAAAACTAAAAATAGGACTACCATATGACCCAGCTATCCCACTACTGGGTATCTACCCAAACAGCTTGAAATCAGCAATCCAAAGTGACCTATGTACTCATATGTTCATTGCAGCACTATTCACGATAGCCAAGACATGGAAACTGTCCAAGTGCCCATCGACCAATGATTGGATAAAGAAGACATGATATATATATACAATGGAACACTACTCAGCCATAAAAAAAGACAAAATCATTCCATTTGCAACAACATGGATGGACTGGAGGGTATTATGTTAAGTGAAATAAGCCAGACTGAGAAAGAGAGACACCATGTGATTTCACTCATATGTGGAGGATAAACAAACACACAGACAAAGAGAACAGTTCAGTGGTTACCAGGGAAAGGAGGCAGGGGAGTGGGCATAGGGGTGAAGTAGAACACTTATATGGTGATGGAGAACAAATAATGTACAACTGAAATTCACAATGATGTAAACTATTATGAACTCAATAATAATTAAAAAAAGGAAATACAGTGTACTTTGGGAGTATAAGGAAAGGCACCATCAACCAGTTTGCTGAGTCCAGAAAGACTTCCCTGAGGAGGTTATATTTAAGTGAGACAGAAGTATCAAGTAGGAGTTAGCTTGACAAAGAGAAGGAAAGAGTAATACCAGGATATCTGATATCCTGGAGGTCGAAGAGAGCACAGAGTAGTCAAGGAATTTAGAGTTTAGCAAGGCTGGAGTGAAGAGGACAAGAGGGGAAGAGTAGCATGAGATGAACCTAGAGAGAGGTAGGCTGGGACCAGATGAGGGCTCTGTAGACCTGATAAAAACTTTACACATTATTTTGAAACATAAAAGATTTCTAAGTAAGGAAGTGACATATCAGATTTGTATTTTTAAAAGATATTTCTGGCTTCAGTGTGGGAAGGTTGAGGTGCAGCAGTATAGGTACAGATGATGGGTACTCAGACTAGAGTAGTGACAGTAGGGGGAGTTGAGAGATATTCCAGAGATAGATAATCAACTGGACTTAGTATTATTTTCTTTACGTGCAAAGGCAAAAGAACAATTTATTATTTAGTTTAGATTTATAAGTGATACCTGAGCCCTTGTGAGCTGGGCCAAGTCACATGCAGCTACAATGATGCTTTTTTCCTTTTTACTCAGAGAAGACATGCCTGGGCTGCCTCTTTCCCTTGGATTTAACCTTTGTTCAATCTCAGTAAGTGGAACCATCCAGTAGAGAATCCATCTTTTGTTCCATTCTAATGTATCAGTCCCATGGGGAACCAAGAGAGTGAAGGAATCCCAAGAGACAAATCCAAGAAGGCTTGATCCGCAGAAAACCAAATCCAGGGAAACCATGATATGTTGATTCTTTTAACGTTTTTCTTTCTCACAATGAAAATTTTTGGTATGATTTTATGGTGCCTGCTTTACCCACATCCCTGGATGGATGAGGCTTAGTTGTCTTTGTTTATACCAGGCAATTTCACCCTTACCTGCTGATAATAGGTGATCAGATCTGGGGGATACATACCTTTATGGGTTAAATCAAGTTAAGAGATCATTGTACTGATTTAGAATTGGTGACTATATTGCCCTTTTGAAGATAAGCAAAGGAAAGCAGATTCAAAGAAAATGGAATGGATGTACAGAGAGAAGCTGGGATGAGAGAAATTGTGTGGTCTTTGATAGCTTAGGAGTATTGCTTTAAAGCCTGTCTCTTCCAGGTCTAATCCTCACGAGCCCTGATTCTTTTCCCTCCACCTTGGATGTCCTTGACCTTGTACAGTTTATATCCTTACAGTAATCTTTCTTTTTCTTTTCTTTTTTAAGTTTCTGATTTTTTTGTTTCCAAAAAAGATCTGTAATGTAACCATCAATGCATTAGAAAAGCTAACTAGATTTTTTTCTTCCTTGTAAACTCCAATCACTAGCAGTAGCTGTGTTGAGGATTATATTGAGAAAGAGTCTGACGACAAGTCCAAGCTTAACAGCCATCCCTGTCCTCACACCATAGTTTAAAAATATACTTGAGGCATCTTTTTTTACCTTAACCATTTATCATCATTTCTCCTCTTTGCCTCCTGAGGCAGCTCCTAGATATAGAAAGAAACCTTAAATTCCCTGTAGATGGCATTATCTGTCTTACATTCCTCAAATCATGCATCAGGATTCATTTCACCTGGATTTGAGTTTTAAGTTAAAACTAAAATTATACATATTTAGAGAAGAAAATTTAGATCAATATTTATATATGTTTATTGTGGGTAAGAGCTTTGTAAGACAAAGGCAGAAATCACAAAGGAAAATATTGATAGGCTTGTTTTAATGGGGAGAAAATATGCCTTTCTGCATTAAAAAAAATTAAATTAAAAGTGAAATAGTTAGATCATCTATGCCAACAGATTTTTAGCCATAATAGTAATAATAATAGTAGCAGTAGTAGTAGTAAATGATTTCAGATCAATTAGAAAATGATGCAAATCCCAGTGAAAAAAATGGGCAAAGTATACCAATGTGAAAGTCCCAAAATAAGAAATTCAAATGACTGGTAAAAAAGTTCAGCCTCACTAGTAGTGATAATGAACATATAATTTAAAAAATGAAAGCTAATACCAGTTGCCAGTGAAAATTTGTTTTAATTAAACACCTTTATTGAAATTCCTCTAGGAAAAAGAACTCGTCACAAGACTGAAACTCTAGCATGGGAGTCAGCAAACTTTTTGTGTGAAGTGCCAGATAGTAAATATTTTAAACTTTGTGGGCAACTTTATAGTCTCCTTCATAAGCCAATGATGAGATGCCAACTGTTGGCAGGGTTTGAGGGAAATGAGCGCTTTTCATCTTGTGGAAATATAGTCATGTACCGCATAACAACATTTTGGTCAATGATGGACCACATATACGATGGTGGTTCAATATGATTAGTACCATATAGCCTAGGTGTGTAGTAGGCTGTACCGTCTAGGTGTGCGTAAGTATACTCTATGATGTTCATACAAAGAAGAAGCAATTAATGCATTAAGTGACACTTGACTGTATAATTTGTTATAACCTTTGTGAAAGGTGATTTGCCAATAAATTATCAAAAGCTTTGAACTTTATTTGAATAACCTTTTTATCAATTCTCTTTTCTAACAATCAGTATCTCTTTCTAATGAGAGAAAAACAATCACTGGATTGAATGGAGATTGAGAGGCAATGAGATTCTAGGGAGTTATAGAGGTCTGACTGAGGGCATAGAGATAGAGAAGACATTACTTGAGAAAAACATGTCAGCTGATTGGTTGTGGGGCCAGTGTAAGAGGAGGAGAGGTTAGCTTTCCTAGCAAAGAACAAGGAAATGTTTATGCTCCCACTCTCATGGGTGATTAAGAGGTAGAGGAAGGAGACTTCATATTTTCCTCTGTGTTCTTCATCTAACCCTCATCACTGTTTTTCTTTATTGATCCCTGTTCTAGACACTTAGTTCTCCAGGATGTCAGACACAAGTAGCATGAATTGTACCATTGCCTTTTTAAGTGTGTTTTTAGCTGGGCGTGTGGAGGCTTTTAAAAATTAGTAGTATATCTGATGTCTTGTAACCCAGTGGCCCTTTTTAGATAAGTAGGGTTATGTTGCTATGCTGCAGTGGGTGGAACATCCTGGACCATACATCATCTGTGATTGCTTACTGGTAATATGGTAACTTTCTGGTAAAAAGTGCTCCAGGGAAAGACTGTGACCTGATGATGTTTTTACCTACTAACAATCAAGAGAAAAGATCAGGATTTTAACCCCCTTTCTTCTGTTAATTTAATCTACTGTGTGTCTTAAATTGGCAGGCCAACTTCACTGGCATGGGAAGTAAAGAAGATGTCTCCAGGACGTCATGTGATTCCAAGTCCATCAACAGACAGAATAAGTGTAACATCAAATGCTCGAAGAAGCTTAAATTTTGGGTGAGATGAACTCAAAAAAGCCTACTAAGCCTTGCATTACAGTAAATTATTTTCTGTAGATAACATACTTATAGTATTGTGAAATTGATATTCCACTACTGAAATATCCATGTAATGTGTTTATATTTGAAAGTGTTTGAATAAAAAGTTAAAGAAATCCAGGAGAGTAAAGTTTAACTTTCAGGAAATGTAATATGTTCAAACATAATTTTAGGATCCAGAGATTAAAACCCATAAATGTGTTTCATGCTAAATGATTTGTAACATGAACTGGCAATTTCTTTTCACAATAATAGATCTAAATATATCATAAACTGTGTTATTGTCATGCAAATTACATTTTTATACATTGTAAACCCATTGACACAATTTTATAATTATTGTTTTATGCAGTTGTCTTTTAAATCAGTTAGGAGAAGAAAAGAGTTTTAAAGAAAAAATACATTTATATTGTCTTTTGTATTTACCTATGTAGTTAGTTTTACTGAGGCTCTCTATTTCTTCATGTGGATTCAAGTTACTGTCTAGTGTCCTCTCATTTCTTCCTGAAGCACTTCCTTTAGAATGTCTTGCTGGGCAGGTCTGCTAGTAACAGTTTTTCTCAGTTTTTGTTCATCTGAGAATGTCATAGTTTATCCTTCAGTTTTTTGAAGGATAGTTTTGCAGTGCATAGAACTCTTGGTTGAAAGTCTTTCTTTCAGCCCTTTAAGTATATCTTCTCACTGCCTTCTGGCTTCCATGGTTTCTGATGAGAAATAAGCTGTTAGTCTTACTGAGGATCCTTTTATGAGATGCCTCACTTTTCTCTTCCTGCTTTCAAGATTCTCTTTTTCTCTTTGTCTTTTGATAGTTTGACTATGATGTATCTAGGTATGAATCTCTGAGTTTATCCTCCTTCAAGTTTTTTGAGCTTTTTGGGTGTATAGATGAATGTTTTTCGTTATATTTGGGAAGTTTTTTCCATTATTTCTGCAAATATTCTTCCTCTTTGTCTTCTGGGAATTCCACTATACCTAACTTGGTGCTCATGATGGTGTTCCACAGGTCTTTGAGGTTCTGTTCATTTTTCTGCATTCTTTTTTTCTTTCTGTTTCTCAGATTAGGTAATATCAACTGACTTCTCTTCAAGTTTGCTGATTCTTTATTTTGGTCTCTCAAATCTGCTGTTGAGCCCTTCTGGTGAATTTTTCATTTCAGTTATTGTACTTTTGAACTCCAGAACATCAGTGTAGTTCTTTTATATATTTATGTTCTCTTTATTGATATTCTGTATTTGGTGAAACATTGTTCTCATACTTTAGTTTTTTAGACATGGTTTCCTTTTGTTCTTTAAACATAATTATAATAGCCATTTTAAAGTCTTTGTCTAGTAAGTCCAATATCTGGGCTTCTTTGAGGATAATTTCAATTACTGTTCTTTTTTGGGTGTGACTGGGCCATACTTTCCTGTTTATTTGCATATCTTGTAGTTTTTTTTTTTGAGGAAGATTAGTCCTGAGCTAACATCTGTGGCCAATCCTCCTCTTTTTTGCTGAGGAAGACTGGTCCTGAGCTAACATCCATCCCCATCTTCCTCTGCTTTATATGTGGGATGCCTCTCACAGCATGGCCTGATAAGCGGTGCATAGGTCTGCACCCAGGATCCAAACGGGCAAACCCGGGCCGCTGAAGCGGGACGTGTGAACTTAACCGCTGTGCCACTGGGCCAGCCCATCATGTCTGGTAATTTTTTGTTGAAAACTTGATATTTTAAATAATGTAGCAGCTCTGGAGATCAGATTGCTACCCTCTCCAGGGTTTGTTGTGCCTGTTTGGGATGTTGTTGTTACTGTATATTTAGTGATCTTAAACTAGTTTTCTGAAATCCCTGTTGTTTATCGTGTGTAGACAATAAAATCTCTGCTCAGTAATCTTACTTGTCAGCTAATGATTTGACAGAGATTTCCTTTAAATACTTTGAACCAAAAAATCTCCCACCTCTTGTTTGCTTCTTTGTATGTGTTGGGTATGCCTTCAGTGCTCTGGCAGTTTTCATTTCTGCCTTTGCTGTCACTTCCTGCTTCCTCAGAGCCTCAAGGTCATTTAGAAGTGAGAGATTAGGGCCTTCTCAGATCTTTCATGTATAAGCACACAACCCTGTACATGTGTGGGGCCTTCTCGATTTCCAGGAATATATTGGAGGTTTTCAAAACCCCCAATGGATATCTCATTCTCCAGCTTTTTCTTTTAAGTTTTTGGTTAGCCCCTTGTTTTCCCCAAATGTTATTGCCACCTATGGTAGCTGTGATGTTAAACATTCATCTCAATCGTTTTCCTTAAATGCCCCTGGGGAAATTTGTTTTTAAGACAAAAATTTGTTTGGACTCTAATTCTTTAGAGTGAGTCTTAATGTTTGATGTGTAATGGGAGGGTCATTAAGTAGTTTGCTTGGTTGGTTCTCTTTCCTCTTTCTTCTGTTAAACGTAACCCTTCTTGACGACTACTCATCCCTCCCACCATGTCACGGTTATTTTCATCTCTTGTTACTACTGAACCTTGCATATACTTGCATTATTATTATATTTGCAGTGTGTTATCATTTTTTAATGTTTACTTTTTGTACTTATACTATGACCTTCTTTAAGGTAGGGTCTTTGTCATATCTTCTGTATCCCAAGCATCTAGCACTGTACCTGGCACTTAAAGTAAGAGCTCTAAGTGTTATTCAGTAGAACCAGATTTTTGCTTTCAAATGATATTATTAGTATTGACTTAGGTGGAGATTGATGGACTTTGGAACCTTATAATAATTGGACTTCAGTGGAGTGGGGGAAAGACTTACAAGCAAACAAGACCAAATGTTTGTATATTCAAGCACCATTTTTAAGGGAAGTTCTCTTATAATGCATTCCATGGTCCATGGTTCAGAGTATTGTATAATGCATGGTTTATTTTAACACCAGAAGTCTTTAATGTGTGTAAGAAACATGTTTCTTTTATTTTTATTTTATTTTTTAATTTATTTTTTACTGAGTTCATAATAGTTTACATTAATGTGAGATTTCAGTTGTACGTTCTTTCTTTTTTTTTTTTGACTTTTTATTAAGATTATGATAGTTTACAAGCCTTGTGAGATTTCAGTTGTACGTTATTGTTAGTCATGTTGTAGGTGCACCACTTCACCCTTTGTGCCCTCACCCCACCCCACCTTTCCCCTGGTAACCACCAATCAATTCTCTTTGTCTCTATGTTTAGCTTCCGCCTATGAATGGAGTCATACAGAGTTCGTCTTTCTCTGTCTGGCTTATTTCACTTAACATAATACCTTCAGTGTCCATCCATGTTGTTGTGAATGGGATGATTTTGTCTTTTTTTTATGGCTGAGTAGTATATACCATATCTTCTTTATCCAATCATCAGTTGATGGGCATTTAGGTTGTTTCCACGTCTTGACTATTGTAAATAATGCTGCAGTGAACATAGGGGTGCATGGTAATTTTGGAATTGCTGATTTCAAGTTCTTTTGATAGAGATCCAGTAGTGGAATGGCTGGGTCATAAGGTAATTCTATTTTTAATTTTTTGAGAAATCTCCATACTGTTTTCCATAGTGACTGCACCAGTTTGCATTCCCACTAACGGTGTATGAGTGTTCCTTTTTCTCCACAACCTCTTCAACATCTGTCACTTTTTGTTTAGGTTATTTTTGCCATTCTAATGGGTATAAGGTGATATCTTACTGTAGTTTTGATTTGCATTTCCCTGATGATTAATGATGGTGAGCATCTTATCGTGTGTCTATTGGCCATCCGTATATCTTCTTTGGAGAAATGTCTCTTCATGTCCCCTGCCCATTTTTGGATTGGGTTGTTTGATTTTTTGTTGCTAAGCTGTGTGAGTTGTTTATATATTATGGAGATTAACCCTTTGTCGGATAAGTAACTTGTAAATATTTTTTCCCAACTAGTGGGTTGTTTTTTTGTTTCAATCCTGTTTTCCGTTGCCTTGAAGAAGCTCTTTAGTCTGATGAAGTCCCATTTGTTTGTTCTTTCTATTGTTTCCCTTGTCTGAGGAGTTATGGTGTCCAAAAAGATTCTTTTGAAACTGATGTCAAAGAGTGTAGTGCCTATACTATATTCTCTTCTAAAAGACGTATTGTTTCAGGCCTAATCTTTAGGTCTTTGATCCATTTTGAGTTTATTTTTGTGAATGGTGAAAAAGAATGGTCGATTTTCATTCTTTTACATGTGGCTTTCCAGTTTTCCCAGCACCATTTGTTGAAGAGACTTTCTTTTCTCCATTGTAGGCCCTCAGCTTCTTTGTTGAAGTTTACCTGTCCATAGATGTGTGGTTTTATTTCTGGGCTTTCAATTCTGTTCCATTGATCTGTGCGCCTGTTTTTGTACCAGTACCATGCTGTTTTGATTACTGTAGCTTTGTAGCATGCTTTGAAGTCAGGGATTGTGATGCCTCCAGCTTTGTTCTTCTTTCTCAGGATTGCTTTAGCAATTTGGGGTCTTTTGTTGCCCCATATGAATTTTAGGATTCTTTGTTCTGTTTCTGTGAAGAGTATCATTGGGATTCTGATTGGGATAGCGTTGAATCTGTAGATTGCTTTAGGTAGAATGGCCATTTTAACTATGTTTATTCTTCCAATCCAAGTACATGGAATGTCTTTCCATCTATTTATGTTGTCATCCATTTCTTTCAGGAAAGTCTTGTAGTTTTCGTTGTATAGATCTTTCACTTCCGTGGTTAAATTTATCACAAGGTATTTTATTCTTTCTGTTGTGATTGTGAATGGGATTGGGTTTTTGAGTTCTTTTTCTGTTAGTTCATTGTTAGTGTATAGAAATGCTACTGATTTATATATGTTGATTTTATACCCTGCAACTTTCCTGTAGCTGTTTATTATTTCTAATAGTTTTCCAGTGGATTCTTCAGGGTTTTCTATATATAAGATCATGTCATCTGCAAACAGTGAGAGTTTTACTTCTTCATTGCCTTTTTGGATTCCTTTTATTTCTTTTTCCTGCCCAATTGCTCTGGCCAACACCTCCAGTACTATGTTGAATAAGAGTGGTGAAAGTGGGCACCCTTGTCTTGTTCCTGTTTTCAGAGGGAGGGCTTTCAGTTTTTGTCCGTTGAGTATGATGTTGGCTGTGGGTTTGTCATATATGGCCTTTATTATGTTGAGGTAGTTTCCTTGTATACCCATTTTATTGAGGGTTTTTATCATAAATGGGTGTTGGATCTTGTCGAATGCTTTCTTTGCATCTGTTGAGATGATCATGAGGTTTTTGTTTCTCATTTTGTTAATGTAGTGTATCATGTTGAGTGACTTGCGGATGTTGAACCATTCCCACTTGATTGTGGTGTATAATCTTTTTAATGTATTGCTCTATTCGGTTTGCCAAAATTTTGTTGAGAATGTTTGCATCTATGTTAATCAGTGATATTGGCCTGTAGTTTTCCTTCTTTTTGTTGTCCTTGTCAGGTTTTGAGATCAGGGTGATGTTGGCTTCGTAGAATGTGTTAGGGAGTGCTCCATCTTCCTCAGTTTTCTGGAATAGTTTGAGAAGGATAGGTATTAAATCTTCTTTGAACGTTTGGTAGAATTCACCAGAGAAGCCGTTTGGTCCTGGACTTTTATTTTTGGGGAGGTTTTGGATTACTGTTTCGATTTCTTTACTTGTGATTGGTCTACTCAGATTCTCTATTTCTCCCTGCTTCAGTTTTGGGAGGTTGTAAGAGTCTAAGAATTTGTCCATTTCTTCTAGCTTGTCCAATTTGTTGGCATGTAGTTTTTCATAGTATTCTCTTATGATCCTTTGTATTTCTGTGGTATCTGTTGTGATTTCTTCTCTCTCAGCTCTAATTTTATTTATTTGAGTCTTCTCTTTTTTTCTTGCTGAGTCTGACTAAGGGTTTGTTAATTTTGTTTATTTTTTCGAAGAACCAACTCTTCATTTCATTGATCCTTTCTACTATCTTTTTTGTTTCAATATTGTTTATTTCTGCTCGAATTTTTATTTTTCCTCTTCTTCTACTGACTTTCAGCTTGGTTTGTTCTTCTTTGTCTAATTCTGTTAGGTGTCGTTTGACATTGCTTATCTGAGATTTTTCTTGTTCATTGAGGTGAGCCTGTATTGCAGTGAATTTCCCTCTTAGGACTGCTTTTACTGTGTCCCAAATGAGTTGGTATGGCATGTTTTCATTTTCATTTGTCTCCACATAATATTTTATTTCTTCTTTAATTTCTTCAATAGTCCGTTGTTTGTTCAGTAGCATGTCGTTTACTCTCCACATTTTTTCCCCTTTCCCAGCTTTATTCTTGTAGTTGATTTCTAGTTTCATAGCATTATGATCAGAAAAGATGCTTGCTATTATTTCAACCCTCTTGAATTTGTTGAGGTTTGCTTTGTTTCCCAAGATATGTTCTATCCTTGAGAATGTTCCATGCACACTTGAGAAGAATGTGTAGCCTGCTGATTTTGGAGGGAGTGTTCTGTATATATCTATTAGGTCCATCTGGTCTAGTTTTTCATTTAATTCTATAATTTCCTTGTTGACTTTCTGTCTGGATGATCTATCCATTGGTGTTAATGGGGTGTTGAGGTCCCCTACTATTATTGTATTGTTGCTGATGTCTCCTTTTAGTTTTATTAATAGTTGCTTTACAAATTTTGGTGCTCCTGTGTTGGGTGCGTATATATTTATAAGTGTTATGTCATCTTGCTCAAGTGTCCCTTTTATCATTATAAACTGCCCCTCTTTGTCTTTCTTTATCTGTTTTGCTTTGAAGTCTACTTTGTCTGATATAAGTATGGCGACACCTGCTTTCTTATGTTCATTATTAGCTTGGACTATCATCTTTCATCCCTTCACTCTGAGTCTCTGTTTGTCTTTCGGGCTGAGGTGTGTTTCCTGGAGGCAGCATATTGTTGGGTCTTGTTCTTTAATCCATCCTGCCACTCTGTGTCTTTTGATTGGAGAGTTCAGTCTGTTTACATTTAGAGTCATTATTGAAATGTTGGGGCCTAACGCTGCCATTTTATCACTTGTTTTCTGGTTCTTTTGCATTTCCTTTGTTTCTCCTCCCATGATTTTTGGACTACTAATTGAGGTAGGTAGATTTCTATATTGTTTTTTTTCTTATTTGTAATTTGTGTCTTTATTCTTCTTATTTATTTAGTGGGTTACCTAGTGGTTTGTATAAAACATCTCATTGATGAGATAGTCCATTTTCTGATAGCCTCTTATTTCCTGAGATTAAGACGTTCCCTCCCTCTCCTCTTCCCCTTCTAGGTTGTTATTGTCAGATTTTTTTTTTTTCTTTTCTTTCTTCTTGTGTTGTGAGTTTGTGGTTAAAATGACAAGATTATATTTATTCTTGGTGTTTCTGTTCCTTTTATCTTTAATGTTATACTTAACTTTTGCTAACCTGTTCTGATGGAGAGCTGCAACTTTCTGGTCTTGTCTTTCTCCTTATCTCCTTTCCTCTGAGATTTGTACCCTCTTTCCTTTTTTTGATTTTTCAGGTATGAGGGTCTTCCTGAGCATTTCTTGTAGAGGAGGTCTTATGGCAATGAACTCCCTTAACTTTTGTTTATCTGGGAAGGTTTTTATTTCTCCATCATATTTGAAGGATATTTTTGCTGGATAGAGTATTCTTGGCTGAAAGTTCTTGTCCTTTAGAGTTTTGAATATATTATTCCACTCTCTTCTAGCCTGTATGGTATCTGCTGAGAAATCTGCTGACAGCCTTATGGTAGTTCCTTTGTAGGTTATTTTCTTCTGTCTTGCTGCCCTTAGTATTTTCTCTTTGTCATTGATTTTTGCAAGTTTCACTACTATATGCCTTGGAGTTGGTCTTTTAACATTGAGAAAGTTTGGAGATCTATTCGCTTCTGTCACATTGAGTTCCATCTCTCTCCCCAGGTTTGGAAAGTTCTCAGCCATTATTTCTTTGAACAGTCATTCTGCCTCCTTCTCCTCCTCTTCTCCCTCTGGGATGCCTGTAATCCTTATGTTGCATCTCCTAATTGAGTTGGCTAATTCTCGGAGAGTTTCTTCATTTCTTTTTAGTCTTAGTTCTCTCTCCTCCTCTATCTGCAGCATTTCTATATTCCCATCCTCCAAATTGCTAATTCTGTCCTCCACATTATCAACCCTACTATTCCGAGAGCCCAGATTTTTCTTAATCTCCTCCATTGTGTTCATCTCCAGTATTTCTGATTGCTTCTTCTTTATGGTATCAAGCTCTTTTGTGACATAACTCCTGAACTCCTTCAGTTGTCTATCTGTATTCTCTTTTAACTTGTTGAGTTTTTTAATGATGGCTGTTTTGAATTCCTTGTCATTTAGGTTGCAGATTTCATTATCTTTGAGATTGTTTTCTGGGTATTTGTCATTTTCCTTCTGTTCTGGAGATTTAATATATTTTTTCATATTGCTTGATGGTGTGGATTTGTGCCTCCACATAGAGATAGAGTTTAGTTACTGCTTCCACTTGCTTCTACTGGAGTGTGTTGGGGGGTACTGTTTATTAATCTCCACTGACCAGGATTCCTGTCAGCTGTTGCTGCCTGGACCTGGGTCCGTCCTCATAGTCACAGTGCTCCTGTGGGGTTCCTTGTCAGCTGTGGGGACAATCGCAAGGGGGCCTCAGGTTGCTGGTGTCTAGTATCGCAGACCACCTAGACGCACTCCCTCCTTAGGGTCTGTAGTGGTGTTATCGGCTTTCCCAGTGGCCGGGAGCAGGATCACCTATATTCACAGCTCTGTCACTGTCAGGGCCCGCAATATCTCATTTGTCCACTATGGGCCACAGCAGAGCTATGGGTATCTACTGCAGTCTGTGGTTAGCTCACCCAGCTTTGCTACTCCTGCCTCAGGGTCTTCCAGCCTTGTAATTGCCGGGCGTGGCCTGTCCACTAATGCTGCCCAGAGGCCTTTGCTGTTGCTGTTCTGGGACTGTGGATTTTCCCCCTGGACCACAGAGCAGGGCAGCTGGGACTCCAACGCGCCCCCGCCCTTGCACACAGTCACACTGGGTGTCCTTTACCCCCTCTGGGACACAGCCGAAGTCCGTGAGTCAGAGGCGGCTGACGGGCTGCTGCCCTGTCCAGGATCCTCCTCTCCCGGAGCCTCCCAGCATTCTGAATGCTGGGTGGGGCCTCTCCACTAATGGCGAGTAGAGGCTTTCCCTGCCACTGGTTCAGGACCATGGATTTTCCCCCTGGGCTTAGGGGCAATCGTGGAGGTTTTAGGTAGGGCTGTAGTCACCTGCTTCCATCGTTGCTCCGCCGATACCTGCACATGCCCACCCTTTGTGCATGGCGTTGCTGTGAGCGTGTCTGCTGGAAGAAAGTCACTTGCAGGTACTAGGCTGTCCAGGGGTCGTGGGTTGGAGAGTTTTCACCTATCTCCACTCCTCCCGGGGGGAACTCCATCTGCCTTCCGACGTATAGCAGCACAGGTCTCTTGGGTGTCCTGAGATGCTGTGTGGATAGCCTTTGTTGACCGATGAATGTCCAATTAGTTGTAGATTTGAAGTGGGAGAGACAAAGAAAACTGCTCACTCCACCATTTTGCTTGTACGTTATTTCTTGACGATCACCACGTAAGTGCTCCCTTTCACCCCTGTGCTCTGCTCACCCCCCTCTTCCCCTGGTAACCACTGAACTGTTTTCTTTGTCCCAGTACTTGTTTATATTCCACATATGAGTGAAATCATCTGGTGTTTGTTTTTCTCAGACTGGCTTATTTAGATTAGCATAATTCCCTCTAGGTCCTTCCATGTTATTGCAAATGGCATGGTTTTGTCTTTTTTTATGGCTGAGTAGTATTTCATTGTATATATATACCGCGTCTTCTTTATCCAGTCATCTGTTAGTGGGCACTTGCATTGCTTACATGTCTTGGCTATTGTGAATAGTGCTGCACTGAAAATAGGGGTGCATATGTTACTTTGGATTGTGGATTTCAAGTTGTTTGGGTACATACCCAGTAGTGGGATAGCTGGGTCATATGGTAGTTCTATTTTTAGCTTTTTGAGGAATCTCCATACTGTTTTGAATAGTGGCTGCACCAGCTTGCATTGGCACCAGCAGTGTATGAGGGTTCCCTTTTCTCCACACCTCTCCAACATTTGTTATTTTTAGTCTTAGTGATTATAGCCATTTTAACAGGTGTCAGGTGGTATCTTAGTGTAGTTTTGATTTGCATTTCCCTGGTGATTAGTGATTTGAACATCTTTTCATGTGTTTTTTGGCCATCTGTATATCTTCTTTGGAAAAATGTCTGTTCATCTCCTCTGCCCATTATTTGATTGGGTTGTTTGCTTTCTTATTGTTCAGTTGTGTGAGTCCCTTATATGTTATGGAGATTAACCCTCGTCCGATATATGATTTGCAAATATTTTCTCCCAGTTGGTGAGTTGTCTCTTTGTTTTGATCCTAGTTTCTTATGCATTGCAGAAGCTCTTCAGTCTGATGAATTCCCTCTTGTTTATTTCGTCTTTTGTTTCCCTTGTCTGAGAAAAAATACTATTTGAAAAGATCCTTTTTAGTTCGATGTCAAAGAGTGTACTACCAATATTATCTTACAGGAGTTTTATAGTTTCAAGACGTATCTTCAAGTCTTTGATCCATTTTGAGTTAATTTTTGTGTATGTTGTGAAATAGTGATCTACCTTCATTCTTTTGCATGTGACTGTCCAATTTTCTGAACACCATTTATTGAAGAGACTATCTTTTCTCCATTGTATGGTCTTGGCACCATTGTCGAAGATTAGCTGACTGTAGATGTGTGGTTTTATTTCTGGGCTCTCAGTTCTGTTCTATTCATCTGGGTGCCTGTTTTTGTACCAGTACCATGCCATTTTGGTCACTCTGGCTTTTAATACATTTTGAAGTCAGGGATTGTGATACCTCCAGCTTTGTTCTTTTTTCTCAGGATTGCCTTGGCAATTTGGGGTCTTTGATTGCCCCGTATGAATTTTAGCATTCTTTACTCTATTTCTGTGAAGAATGTCTTTGGGATTCTGATAGGGATTGCACTGAATCTGTAGATTGCTTTGGGTAGTATGGACATTTTAACTGTGCTTATTCTTCCAATCCATAAGAAAGGAATCTCGTTCCATCTGTTTAAGTCATTATCAGTTTCTCTAGGTAATGTCTTACAGTTTTCATTGTATAAGTCCTTCACCTCCTTGATTAAATTTATTCCTAGGTACTTTATTTTTATAGTTGTGATTGCAAATGGAATTATATTCTTGAGTTCTCTTTCTGTAAGTTTGTTATTGAAATGTAGAAAAGCAACTGATTTTTGTAAGTTGACTCTGTACCCTGCAACTTTACTGTAGTTGTTATTTATTTGTATTAGTTTTCCAATCGATTTTTTGGGGTTTTCTATTATAAGATCTTGTTGTCTGCAAACAGCGAGAGTTTCACTTCTTCCCTCCTTATTTGTTTTCCTTTTATTCCTTTCTCTTGTCTAATTGCTCTGGCCAAAACCTCCAGTACTATGTTGAATAAGAGTGGTGATAGTGGGCACCCTTTCCTTGTTCCTGTTCTCAGGGGGATGGCGCTCAGTTTTTCCCTGTTGAGTATGATGTTAGCTGTGGGTTTGTCATATATAACCTTTATTATAGTGAGATAATTTCCTTCTATCCCCATTTTGTTCAGAGTTTGTATCATAAATGGCTGTTGGATCTTGTCAAATGCTTTCTCTGCATCTAAAGAGATGATCATATGGTTTTTATTCCTCAATTTGTTGGTGTGGTGTATCATGTTGATTGATTTGCAGATGTTGAAGCATCCCTGTGTCCCTGGTATGAATCCCACTTGATCGTGACATATGAGACTTTTGATGTATTGCTGAATTCGAGTTGCCAAAATTTTGTTGAGAATTTTTGCATCTATATTCATCAGCAATATTGGCCTGTAGTTCTCCTTTTTTCTGCTTCTTTTTCCTTGTCAGGCTTTGGTATCAGAGTGATGTTGGCCTCGTAGAATGTGTTAGGAAGTATTCCATCCTCCCTAATTTTTTGGAATAGCTTGAGAAGGGATAAGTATTAAATCTTCTCTGAAAGTTTGGTAGAATTCCCCAACAAAGCCATCTGGTCCTGGGGTTTTATTCTTTGGGATGCTTTTGATTGCTATTTCAATCTCTTTCCTTGTGATTGGTCTGTTCAGATGGTCTGTTTCTTCTTGACTCAGCTTTGGGAGGTTGTAAGAGTCTAAGAATTTATCCATTTCCTCTAGGTTATCCATTTTGTTGGCATACAGTTTTTTGTAGTATTCTCTTAGAATCTGTTGTATTTCTCTTCAGTCTGTTGTTATTTCTCCACTTTCATTTCTGATTTTGTTTATCTGAGCTTTCTCTCTTTTTTTTCTTTAAGTCTGGCTAGGGGCTTGTCAATTTTATTTATCTTCTCAAAGAACCACCTCTTTGTTTCATTGATCTTTACTGCTGCCTTTTTGTTTCAATAGCATTCATTTCTGCTCTGATTTTTATTATTTCTCTCCTTCTGCTGAATTTGGGCTTTGTGCTTCTTTTTCTGATCTAGTTAGTTGTAATTTGAGATTACCTATTTGGGATTTTTCTTGTTTCTTAAGGTGAGCCTGTATTGCGATGAATTGCCCTCTTAGTACAGCTTTTACCACATCCCATATGAGTTGGTATGGCATGTTATCATTTTCATTTGTCTCCAGATATTTTTTGATTTCTTGTTTGATTTCATGCAAATCATGCAATGATCCATTGCTTGTTCAGTAGCATATTTGTCAGTCTCTACATCTTTGTCTCTTTCTCAGCTTTTTTCATGTAATTAATTTGTAGCTTTACAGATTATGATTAGAGAAGATGCTTGTTATTACTTCAATTTTTTTAAATTTATAGATGCTTGCCTTGTTTCCCAACATGTGGTCTAACCTTGAGAATGTTCTCTGTGCACTTGAGAAGAATGTGTATTCTGCTGTTTTTGAATGGAGTTTTCTATATATGTCTATTAAATCCACCTGTTTTAGATTTTTGTTTAATTCCACTTTTTCCTTGTTGGTTTTCTGTGTGGATGATGTGTCCAATGATGTGAGTGGGGTGTTGAGGTCCCCTACTATTATTGTGGTATTTTTAATATCTTCTTTTAAGTTTGTTAATAGTTGCTTTATGAACTTTGGTGCTCCTTTCACCTTGATGTAGTGTCCCTTTGACCATTTTATATTGCCTCTCTTTGTCTCTCTTTACCTGCCTTATGTTGAAATCTACTTTGTCTGATTACGTATTGTGACACCTGCTTTCTTTGTTTGCCATTAGCTTGGTATCGTCTTGCACTCCTTCACTCTGAGCCTGTGTTTGTCATTGGAGCTGAGATGTGTTTCCTGGAGGCAACAAATTGTTGGATCTTGTTCTTTAATTCACCTTGCCACTCTGTGTCTTCTTATTGGAGAGTTCAGTCCGTTTACTTTGAGGGTGATTATTGATGTATGAGGGCTTAATGCTGTCATTATATCACTCTTTTTCTGGCTTTCCTGCATTTCCTTTGTTTCTCGTCCTGTGTGTTTTGGTCTACCCTTTGAATTAGGCAGTTTTTTATTCCGTGTTTCGTTTTTTCCTTATTTGTTTTTTTTGTCTCTTTTTTGCTTTTTAGTTTAGTGGCTACCCTGAAGTTTGTATTCAAAATCTCGTGTATAACATAGTCCATTTTCTCATGGCGTCTTATTTCCTTAGTGTAAAGTGATTCACTCCCTTTCCTCCTTCCCATCTCAGTTATTTTTCGCAAATATTATTCCAACTTGTGTTGTGAATTTGTGAAACATATTTCTTTTAATATGCTGAAAAATTGGCTACCTTTAGTATATCTACTCACTTCAGCTCTTACTCATTGAGTTCAGTGCTTACTCATAATATGTAGTTAGTTACCAAACTTGTTTATTCAAGTTGTCTTAATTATTTTAATTCATAATTTACGTATTAATTAAATCAGTGAAGTAGGTGTGCAAAGAGAGTCATTGTTTCTTTGAAAACTACAGCAAGATTTTGGAAAGCTTCGATAAAGGTGAACTATCGAAGTTTTGCTGTAAAATGAGGAGTGGATAGGACAATGGTGAAAGATTGGAGAAAATGTTATTAAACTTGAGGAGGATTCTGCCCTTAGATTGTTTAATAGGTGTCTCTAAATTCTCAATGCATTTTAAAGAAACCAAAACTGGACACTGTCACTGAGATATCACACTTGTGATCCTTGTAAGAAGTGTACATGGGGCCAGGCTCATGGCATAGTGGTTAAGTTTGGCTCACTTTGCTTCGGCAGTCCATGTTTGTGGGTTTATGTTCTGGGTGCAGACATACACCACTCATCAGCCATGCTGTGGTCGCATCCCACCTATAAAGTGGAGGAAGATTGGCACAGCTGTTAGCTCAGGGCTAATCTTCCTCAAGCAGAAAAAAAAAAGAGGAAGATTGGCAACACATGTTAGTTAAGGGCTAATTTTCCTTAGCAAGAAAAAAATGTACACAAAAAGCCAATTTTAGGTGGCGGCGGTGGCGGCAGCTCTGGAGGCCGCAGTCCTGGTCGTGGCTTCGGCCCCAGCCCCACCATGGTGACGCTCGCTGAGCTGCTGGTGCTCCTGGCTGCTCTCCTGGCCACGGCCTCTGGCTACTTCGTCAGCATTGACACACATGCCGAGGAGTGCTTCTTCAAGCGGGTCACCTCGGGCCCCAAGATGGGCCTCAACTTCGAGGTGGCTGAGGGTGGCTTCCTGGACATCGATGTGGAGATTACAGGGCCTGACAATAAAGGAATTTATAAAGGAGACTGGGAGTCTAGTGGGAAATACACCTTTGCTGCTCACATGGACGGAACATATAAGTTTTGTTTTAGTAATAGGATGTCCACCATGACTCCAAAGATAGTGATGTTCTCCATTGATATTGGGGAGGTCCCGCAAGGACAAGACATGGAAACAGAAGCTCACCAGAACAAGCTAGAAGAAATGATTATTGAGCTAGCAGTGGCGATGACAGCTGTAAAGCATGAACAGGAGTACATGGATGTTCGAGAGCGAATACACAGAGCAATCAACGACAACACGAACAGCAGAGTGGTCCTCTGGTCCTTCTTCGAAGCCCTGGTTCTCATTGCCATGATGTTGGGGCAGATCTACTACCTGAAGAGGTTCTTTGAAGTCCGCATGGTGGTTTAAAAGCCTCTTTGTGATGCTCTCAAACTCATAATTAACTCACTGTTTACCAGACATCTTGGTCATAATAATGTCATGAGTTTCTACATTTTTATTTTCTGAACTGTACATTCACAGCTTATGTTTCTTTGTGATTAATAGCTATTGGGAGAAAACCCTTTTTAGGAAAGTTATAGTGAAAATTTGACGTTTGATTGGCATAATTTCTTACATGAATTCTGCCTCCAGTGTACAGGCCCTTCTGGAACTCAAACACTGTAAGTGAAATATAGGTATATAGTCCTTATTATATCTTCCTTTTCTTTTGTTTTTGTAATAAGAGGCAGTTTGTTCAGGATAGTACTTTACCAATAGTACTTTACTAAAATAATTGCATCCTTTGGACCCTTATTAAGTCATTAAAAATTCATTTTGTTGAGTCCTTATGAGAAACAACAGTCTGAATCTTGATTTTCTCCCCAGCCTGATGGCAGAGCTCTGTGACTTTGGAGTATGCTACCAGATTGGTACTTTTATATGTCATTTTTGCTTTGAGGATAAGACTTAACCCAACAACATTTTTCCCCGTAAATTTTTACTTTGAACCTTTGGACTCAATCACCTCCACTTAAATTGATGACACGAGCAGCTAATAACTGTTTTGGGTTTCTGCCTAACCTTGTAAAAAGTTTATTAAAGCCAGTTCTCTGGGTGTTTCAGCAAATGGTAGCTCTTTTCCTTTCTGTGCTGGCACGTTGCTTTCTCTGCTCTTGGCATGTAGGAGCTATGCATTCACACAATTGGGAAAATCTGAATTTCTGATGCCAAAGGGTTAAAGCCTCTTGGATTTGATTGCAGTGATATACAGCCACTATTTTATTTTTGATCAGTGGCATTTTGGCCACTAAGGTTTAATTAGGGTACTGAACATCACTGTCCGTACTAGGGTTTTTGTTTTTCGGCACATGTGAATTGTGTTTTGTATAAAACAAAATGACTTTTTCTTGGTCTCTGATGATGGGTTTAAAATTAAAAGAGCATCTGGTTTTGGTGTAGGGATGATCCAGGATTATGTTGTGACTGGTGTATATTAGTTACTTGGACATTTCTTTTGGATCTTTGCAAGGGGAAAACTACAAGTAACGAGTTTTATATAATTAATTTAAATTTTTACAGGTTTTCATGTTCAGGATAAACAATTTTTCAACCTTAGGTGAAAATACTTGGCAACAGTTTAAGGTCACTGTTACCTTAGGACAACTGTTGCATGCCAATGTGTGTGTGCGTGTGAAAACACTTCAAAATTGAATTAACAGATGTAAATTTAAAATTGGTTGTGTATCTAATTTGCCCCAGGTTCAGTAAATAAACAATTCTTTTTAAAAACAAAAACAAAAAAAAAAAAGAAAAAGCCGATTTTAGTAGTGTCTGTATCAGTAGATTGGTAAATTAATGCACATTTCTGTTATTAAAAAATGTTTTAAATGAAAATAAGTTTGATATATATGCATACTTTTTAAGGTTACCCATTTAACTGAAATTTTCTTTTAAACTGAACTCAGATTTTCTATATTATCCTGGTTTCCATATAATATGTTATAGTATGTTAATGAAGTATTAGACCAAGATAAGTTTATGAATATATTTGCCTTAAATTGCTGTAATAGTATGTTACTCTGGAAATGTGGATACAGACACACCCACACACAGTTTACTTAAAATTTAAATATATTAATTAAATATTTAATGTTTTAACTTACATATTTGATTTATTAATGCAGTCATTTTCTCCATAGGAGTTCGCCTGGCACAGGGGCTGCACCCCGTCTGGCTCCTACAGGTGTCAGTTGGGCTGACAAGGTAAAGGCTCATCATACAGGCTCTACTGCTTCTTTAGATGTAGCACCTGCCCAATCTTGCCCACCAATGCCAGTGCAGAAGACTTCCCGCAAAAATGGCAAGTGACTTTGAATCAACTCTTTTATGTAGTAGACAGGTGGATGTATGTGGAGATATTTATTTTATTTGCAATTGGTGCTAACTTTATATGTTTGTCTTTATTCATCATTTAAGTGATACTAATTTACCTTAGTTAAAATAATAAAATAATCTTTAAAATTGTACAAAAGCTGTGGAGCTCATTTTAGTCTCAAGTTTGCTCTCTGTAAACTTTAAGGAGAATGATTTCATTTGTCAGTTCATTTATAAGATCCTTTATAACCCTTTTGACTTAAAGTAGAAAAAAATAGGCTAGTCCATCCTCTAGGCAGTATACAGTTTTAAGTAGCATGTCACTACTTCATTTCATTAATATTGGGATATTATTTTGGTACTAAAATAATATTCTTTGTTTATCTTTGCTCACACATCTGTTTTCTTTACCATCAGAATAATTAAGAGGAACAAATAAATAGAATGGCTATTATTCTGAGGCCCCACCTGGAATGTATCCCTTAAGAATTTCCTTCATAAAATGTTTTTATATAGAAATTTAGAGTGGATTTTTTATACATCTATAGAGGCTTGGATTTTAGGATGATAGTAATAATAAATTTGTGTTATGAGTTAAGGAACAACTTAAGAATACTACTTCCTTCTTTCTTCAATGAAAGGTCCCTTTGAAGTTTTTTGGTTCAGAAAAAAATGTTTTATTGGACATAACAAAGGTATTGCCAACTTCACGTTATGGATTTTTTTTCCCTCTTGGTCTTAGTAAGTTGCATTGGCTTATTTCAAGTAATATTCCTTACTTTTACCCAGTAAGTTGCCCTTGGTTTCTCTATACAGACTGAGTAGTAGAAAATTGAGAATAGGCATTTTCTCTTAGGAAAAGGTAGGAAAATGTGGAATCATAAAGCTTAGTTTCTGTATCTTGAAAGGGTCTGAGAAATGTATTAAAAATCAAAATGGCAAAAAATTTAAAGGAGTCATAGTGTTAGCACATATCATGGTTTTGTTTGAAGCACTACTGTCAGGTTATTCATGAGTGTGACCCATTTGATTAAGATGAAATAATAGATCTTGATTATAACTAGGCTTAAAAATACCCTTGTTAATATATCAGGAAATTTTATTTTTGACCACTTTGGTCTTCAGTTTTGAGGTTTTGATGCACAGTGAATTATGGTATATATTTTAAGTAATTTATAGTAAAAGTAGCTATAGTACTGAAGCTTGTAATGATTCTATATTCTAATTCTATAATTTTGATTCTAATTAAATGCCATAAAAAGTGGTTTTTGTTAAAGTTAGCAGATTCAGCACATGCATTTACTTTGCCCTTTCCCCAAACTCAACTAAAATGATATAAAAGGGTTTAAAAATAGGATTTAAGGAAGAAGAGACAGGAAAAGAGATAATGTGAACAAAGTTTTGGAAGTTGTAAAGCAGAAAGACTAGTGGTGACATTTGATTGAGCTAGCTGGATTCTAAGCTCAGAGAATGGGCAAAATTGTAAAGTAATGCAATTTGCTCCACACAACTCCCCAAAGGGTCAGATATTGATGGGAGCAGGTATCTCTGAAAGTGAGGGTAAAGGGTAGGGCTTATATGTTAACAGCATCCCGAATTCTCCCCAGCTCCCCTCAACTCCAAATAACAGAATGACTGTTTCCCTCACCCCGGCGGACTATGGGAGGTTTATTCTCTAGAGAAGGTAAAAAGATGGTATCTGACCTTGAGGGATACTAGGCACATTGGAAGATGGGAGTATTTTATTGAAAGCACGGAGATTAAATGAAAGACTGTCTATAAAGATGAGATGCCTCATCCTCACTTCCACTTCAAGCCCTGCTCTCTTACTGAACTGCCAGATTTCCAGGTCAAGAGAACCCACACCTACGGAAAATATCCAGATTTGATATAGATCATGAGATATTGGTCTTTGAGGCTGATACTGTAATTGGATGATTGTCTGATGGCCTTGAGAGACTTTGGCAATCTGAAGCCAGATTGCAGACTGGGGTAGATTGTATGCAAAGATGGGTGCCAACTATGGTTTTATATATTCATTTATATAAATGAATTCCTTTTTTAAAAAAAATGTTTATTTTTTTAAGAAACTATTTCTTCCATAATATTATTAATAATTCAATCTATCCTTTTATTCATTTTTTGGAAATTTTTAAAATTCCTGCCATCCTTGGGCATGTATGCCATTCTCACCATCAAGTGGTAGAGTCTGTTTCTCCTCTCTTTGAATCTTTGGTTGGACCTGTGACTTGATGTGATCAATAGAATGTTACAAGAGTGATGTTCAGTAAGTTCCCAGCCTAGCCCATAATAGGCCTTGAAGCTTCCATTTTCTCCTTGTTGGAAGCCAGCTGCCATGTAAAGAAGCCCAGGATAGGCCATAGACCTTGTGAAGAGAAAGGGCCACAAGAAGGAGAACCTAGCTGTCTCAGCCAACAGTGCCAAGGCTCAAGCATGTGGTGAAGCCATCAGGAACATTCTGCTGACACCCTAGCTGACACCATGTGGAGATGCCATGAGCCCCATCACTGAGCACTCCTCAGATTCCTGACTCAAATAATTGCATGGAAATAACATGGTTAGTGTTTTAAGATGCTAAGTTTTGGCTTGTTATATAAAAATAGATAATAAGAATATCCACTATTTGAATAACATGGGTTATAGAAAGAGGGAGAAAGGAAAGGAGGAAATCACAGAAGAGATAATTAAAGGAAATTTCCTTTAACAGAAGGATATAAGTTTGTAGACAGAAAGGGCTCATTAATGTTTAATTAATGGATGAAAATAGAGTTGACACCAAAACATGGTGTGAAAGTTGTGAATAGTTCAGATGAGGAGAGGCTCTAAATAATTAGAGAAAATAATCAGTTTATATACAAATGACCAAGTATTAGAATGACATCTGCTTTTGCCAGACTATCACTAGAGGCCACAATAAAATTGAGCAATGTCTTCAAAATTCTAAAGGAAAATAATTTTTAATCTAAAATTCTATTTCCCAAAAAAATAAAAAAATTCTGTCTAGCCAAATTATCCACTAAATGTGAGAGTAGATTAAAGATATTTTCAAATATGCAAGATCTCAAAAAGTTTTTTACCTTCTTGGACTCAATCACTACTGGAGAGGACCAGCATGGAAGAGAGGCAAAGGTAATAATTCTATGGTGGTGTTTCCAGGATGATAGCTGTGTAATGGGTCTAGAGAGCAACCAATCCAGACTTTTTGGTCACAGTGCTCTGGAAGAGAGGAATCCAGGAAGATGAATGAAATTCTTAAAACATCTATTGTGTTTACTCTTATTAAGAAGAGATTTAAAATTTAGGAAAGTTAATTCTAAGTATAGTAAAATATAGCCAATTCTAGTGGTCTAGTGGTTAAGATTTGGCACTCTCACCGCTGTAG